>NC_058493.1:6821998-7421998 GCF_020382885.2 Scatophagus argus
GAAGAGGGCAGACATGGAAACCACAGTAGGAGACAGGGTGCCAGGGTGACAGAGGGGAGGTTAAAGGAGGCATCGGTCAGCTTGTGGAGAAACAAGGCCATGCTCTTTCATGTCTCACCTCTTTCAACCTCACCGACCAGACAGAAAGATAATCAAGCAAACGTTCTAAAAGACCAGGGTTCCTACTCTCAGGAAAGGGTGGGGATCCAAATGATATACAGATTCCAACCACTGCGTTCTAATCATTACACCAAAAGATGAGACAAAGCTGTTCCTACTGGACACATCCACTTCTGAATTTGTGATCAAAGATTGTGTGGTTACAGTGTTGACCTATTTGAAGACTGAGTTTCTTTGCCTTTGGTACACTCCACCCGTTGGCTGGCAAATTACAGCCCAGTCTTGGGGGAACATCAGCGGTGGTTTTGCTCTTCTCTTCCGTCAAAACAAAAGGAAATAGTAGTTTTCCTGATATTTTGTGTGAGGGGTGTGTTGGGAGCTGTTAGATTAAAATCTTTTGAGTTTTTATTTTTGTTTGTTTCTCACCAACCAAGACTACTCTTTGTGTCTCTTCCTCTCTCTGTCTCTTCATCCCAACCCCCAATCTGTGCTGGCTCTCTGTTATTTCCTCTGTCATTTAGCCAGACTTCCACAGCCCTGGATTGCCACCGTGCTGTCCATCTTTAATTACGACCATACTGCACAGGGATTTGAGTCTCTAATCTGCAGAGATGGGAGATTCTTAATCACCAAGCTCATAAGTAAATGAGCAGGGAAGATGACGAGTGCAGACCTCAAGCAGATTCATGCTTCTCTGCGGGGTCATTGGTCAGGGTAAAAATAACACTGGCTGCTCAATTCACCCATGCATCTTGTTTTGTCTTTAGTGGAATATATTTTCAAGTACCTTGAAAAAAACAAATGTGCCTCTCAAATACTATTATGTTTGTATAAAAAAACTGTGAAGGGGGGCTGTTTTACCAAGAGGGTATAGTAAATAGCACCAAAAAACAACTGAAGCGGTATGCATCCTTTCCCCAAAATATTTTTGTGATATATAAACTTTCAAAGATAAACAGGGATTAAGTGTTTGGCGGGGGAAAGGTAACCGATTAAAGAGACACTGAACTTTAAATAATTTAGTTAGTTTAATGAATAAAACCTTTGGATAGAAAACAGACAGAAATAATGAGTAATGAGGATATATTTTTGGCAGTTTTTTGTATGCCAAAATTATGTATGCGTATAAAAGCACTTACACCTTTCATATGAAATATTTACCTGTCTTCCACTCTAAAAAGATGTTATGTGAGGGCTTTGTTAAGCTGTTCCCACATGAAGCTCTCCTGTGATCAACAAATTTCCCAAACCTCTGTTATCTCTGGATATCTGCATGTCTTGCTTCTCCATCTGTGTCCTGTGTGTGCTCTTAAACCAATGCTTCCTGGCCTCCACACCCTTGAGATGGATGGCATGAAATACATTACAGCCCCCAAAGGAGCCCTACACCAGTACAATAGCCCTGAGCTCATTTCCAGTGCAGCTCTGCAGCGGTGTTGCATAAGCCACACAGTAACAGATCTGAGTGCAAAGGGGCTTAATGGAAAACAAGATGCTTGATTTGAGGGAAGAAATGGACATGAAGCACACAGCCTGATGTTGTTGCTTCTTTGCTGGTGGCCCATTAGGTGATGCGTTTTGGTTTGTTGTTGGTGATACACGATTCGATAAAGGTAGTGGTCAGTTAGCAGGTTATGATAGATGAGGGTGCTAGCAGTTCTTTGGCAACTAGTCTTAAACCTTGACTTTGCATGTCACTGTGTGATCCCTGTCCTGACATTTCAATCTGTTGTGTAATTTGGGGTTCATAAAAACCTATGAAAAACATCCAGACTTGTAAGACCTTAAGAACTATTAAGTGTTTTTAAATACAGTAATTGTCAGTCTGCTTTTTTTCACCAAAAAGGTATTTTGATGCAAATTCTGCTGTTAATCTTATTTGAAGTCACTCTGCTCTAGGATCATCAGCAGAATCCCTCTAAGATAGATATATGACTTGCTGTCATGGATTCTAAAAGCCAAAAGTAATTAGCATTGATGGGAGGGAAGATTTCCAACATGAGTACACAACCCCCCACAATCACTTCGCTCCTTTCACGATATCCCTCTTTCTCCTCTGCTTATAGCAGCTGATGTCTTCCATATTGATCAGTGGTGCTGGGCCCCAAATGGGGCTCATCAGCTGATGGCTTTATCTGTCAATCTGGGTGTTCATTGATTGAAGGAGTTAGCTGTTATAAAGCTGGCTAGAAGGGAGAAGGAGACCCTCAATATTGCACCTGCCAGTGAAGACATCACTGCCACCCACTTTAAGCCAGCAATATCCAGGCTGACCAGTGAACTGTTAAGTGATGGCCACAGATAACCTCATTCCCCCTAAAGATATAGTGTGCTTTCTAATGTTGAATTTTTACTTCTACTTATATCTTTTTCATAGTTGCACTCTTCCTTTTTTTTATCCATGGTCTATTAAAGGTTTCTTATTATTTTAATTCATTCAAAGTATCGCTCTTGCCCTTGTTTTTTCTCTCAGATTTGTTCTAGTTGAGTTTCAAGCTACTCGGGTGAAAAAAGATTAGCTCCTAACCTCTGCAGTTTTATCACAGGAATTAGCAATTGTTGCCAGAGCACCTCCCTCTATTATGTGTGCAACATACCATTGCAATGTTGCTGTGACATATACATTCTTGACATTTCTACAAAGATCACAGATGACTGTTTACAAGGTTCCCTTACTTGATCTTCCAGTGGGATGTAAATATAGAGCAGAGGTCATCCACTGTAGACCAAGCTTAAGTTTTAAAGTGTGACGCAAACAGACATGAGCTGATATGCCCTGTTGGAATACCTTTTCTTATTGTGGGTTTAGTATTTAGTGTTTAACATTAGCTTTAACAATTTTAAGAAGTAGATCACATGTTTACACAGCAAACCAATTTTGGTAGCAATACTCAATGTTAATAAAACATGTCAGAATTTAGCTGACTGCATACTTTTACAGTTTCATGTTTGTTCTAGAGTAGTGGAACTTGTGAATAGAAAATAACTTGTATTAACTTGCTTCTAATTGACTATAAGTCATAATACAGGTCTGTATCATCAGTGTTTACCACCATTGTATGTGTCAGCAAAGATTGTACCTCCCCCTCCTCAAACAGCCACACACCGCAAATCTCCTTTAGCTGTCACCTGCTACTTGCCCTTGTATCTAAAGCTTGTTCATAAATTCAATTTTGCCAAAAGATGCCTTGACCACAGGTTTTTAAAATCAGTTCACACATGTAGAGGAGATCTACTCCAGATGGAGGGGTGAGATAATGAAGGATGTAGGAAGTCTGGTCATAACATACAGTCACTACGCACTTTATATGTTTTACTCACTCACCTTACATTCTACTGGCACCTTATACTCTACCTCTACTTTATTTTGCACTACATTACACTGTTTACTGTTGTATATATACTTTTTATATTGCCTTGTATATATATTTTATATATGCCACTTTTTATTTTGCTATTTTTAACATTTTGTTTAGCTTGTGTATTGCTGCTGCTGCAATGCAATTTCCCAGCCTGGTATCAATAAAGTATATCTATCTATCTATTTATCTATTTAAATTCTCAAAGATGAACTGAGCAATCAAATTATGTCTGCAGCACAGCCTATGGAAAACTTCTTTGTGCACATATTTTCATATTTTGTTAATATCCCACAATATGAAGGTGTTTTTATCATACAGTTGCTGGTGTTCAGAAAGTATTTAAAAAAGTAGGTAAAAGGTATTAAAAAGTAAAAATTAAATAAGAAAGAAGGCAGTTCTTGAGGAAAACATGTTCGTACTCATACTCAAGCTTTACCTGAATTGTGCAACTTGGGTGGAAAATGTTGTTCACACACTAAATGCATGTCTCATGCATGAGCAATGCAACAGGTTTTAGTGGCTGCTGTACTTTGAGTGGAGGCGTTCTGCCTATAGTACCACAGACATGGCCTTATTAGAAAAACACACTTTCTAAAGGTCAATATGTCGTATGTGTGCGTTTCTTTTGCCTACTGAATGTTTTCCGTATGCTGTTGTCAACTATTGTCTCTAAACTCCCGAGTGCAACAGTGGATTGTGCTGCATGAGGCTGACGAGTCTTTGTTTGCATTGTCGCAGTCTACACCATTAGACCTGTAGCAAACACTGATGGACGCACTAGCTTGAAAGCTCATCTGATTTTAGCAAAAATGCAGATTATTTTTAGTAGCTTAATCCAACCATGTATTTTCTACCCCTTATGGTATTTGATTCATTGTATTTCTAAGAATTATTGTTATATACAGCTGGTAAGTACTGACAAAATTTGACCTAAATGTTGCTAAAATTCATGTAAACAGGTTTTGCTATGACAGTGAAAAAAGTATAAATTGCATTCAGTATCTGATTCATTAATCAAAGAGTAATTGTGCAGAATACTGGCCCCAGTAACTCACTCAAAGCACTCGCCTCTGGCTAATACATTGCAAATTCATCAGCCATGTGCTCAGTTTCACTGGTCAGCTGGGCGTTATTGGACGACAAACATTCCCAGAGAGTTGTTGGTTATTTTCAAATGTTGCTGCTGAGTGGAGTAACCAGATCTGTGACAAGGAGAAATAGCCCGAAGCACTAATGGTTGGGTGCATCAACACACATATACAAAATAAACATAATAATTTTTCCTTACTGTCAAGAACAAAACAGAGCAGAGGGGTCTAAATTTCACCTGTGTAGGAGAGATGTGTAGCAGAGAGCTATCAGATTACTTCCAATAATACCTTCCAATCAATGTCTATTCATTTATTTAATTATATCCATAACTTCTATGAATTTCTGTCAAAAAATGGAAGCATTTCATGACCTGAAACAACCTGTACTGCTTGCATTATTTTAAGTGGGTGGAGAGTCTTTTCTCCATTAATCTGGGCTGAAAAGACATTCTGAGAAAGCATATCAGAAATCAAAATGTTTTGTGCATGCAAGTCAGATGTCCTCTCTCTTTCTCTTTTACTGACATCCTTAAAAAACCGAAACAATAGTCACACTGAACAATCATGTTGCATAGGGGACATCAGACGTCCTTCCCTTCATTCATCCAACTGTCCATTCATCTATCTCTCTGTCAGCTCCATATCAGTCGGTGTTGATTGGGGTCTAGTCAGTTGATCTGCCGGGTCTCTGGGGATCCAGGAGACTTGGGTTACAGTTGGAGTGGCCATCTCACTTTTCGCGCCATCCAACCTTTTCAATCCCCCTCCCCCTCTATTTCACCAGGTGACCCATCTTTATGACCCGTGGAGAAGGAGTCACGTTTCTCTCTTTCTTTCTTTCTCTCATTCTTTATGTTCGACTCAGTTTATTCAGTTTAAAGATGCTTTATTGGCATAAACTGTCAAAAGATTAAAACCTTATCGGGACTGTAAATGCAGAGATTTATTTCACTTGAAAAACTTCTAATCGTGTAATTTAAGTTCTAATAGTGTCATTATTTGTAGTCTGATAGCTTCCCCTGGGTGTGAACAGCACCCAGTGAGATTTACAGCTTCTGGCTGTTGTTTGGAGCCTCGCCAGGTTTGTGATGTTTAACACCACTGGCTGACGCAGCTGACAGTGCACAGAAGACAGCTCCTTAATATACTGGCTGCCTGCTCACTGTAATAATTCTTACTAAGAAGCTACTCTCACTGTTTCTCGAGTAAATATACATTCAAGTGGCTTATTCATCATTGAATGTTTGCTTTTTTTTTTTTTTTACCCCTTTAGTATTTGTTCTTTTTATTGAGGCAGAAGGAAAAATGTGAGGAAGAGACAAAAGAGAAGGTTCAAGTGGCATTTGATCTTCCTAGAATAATGCACTTTCCTGTTGTGTTTGTCAGACTTAGTTAACATACTTTTGAGCTGATCTGACATGTTCAGCGCCTTCTCGTTTAATTGCACAGCTGAGAATGAACAGTAAGCTGCTTTGCTTCTATTTTCCTTCCATATTTTTATTGTACTGTTGGTATAGCTGAAAGATGCTATTGTGTCACTTAATAATGTTGTAGCACATTGTGTTTTGTTTCTGCAGATGGATGTTTCTTTACAAGGCTGAATGTTGTTCATTCTGTAGGTTTTCTTTATTAATTATTTTCTGTATATTTTAAAGGCCCTGCGATTGACTGGTGACAAGTCCAGGGTGTACCCTGCCTCTCTCCCGTAGTCAGCTGGGATAGGCTCCAGCCCCTCCACGACCCTGACGGATAAGCAGTATAGAAAATGGATAGATGTTTTAAACTCATAGGCCAAGGAAAAAGCTCAGTTTTCCTTTCTTTTTGTGTTCTGTGTCATCTTGGGTAACTACTGTTAGCAGAACATAAGTCGTTGTTTCTTTCTCTTTTCTTTCTTGCCTCTTTGCCTTAGTTTGTGTCTTTGCCCGTATCCCTCTGTCATTTCACATTAATTACACTATTGACCTGACAGGAATGAAACCTGTGCAGCCAACACTATATAGCATATCAACCGGCATACTGTATTATAGACTTTATTGGACTACTGTCCTGCTCTTCTATCTCTGTGTGTGTGTCTCTACCAGCTGTGGCTTTAGCTTCATGCTTAGAATAGCTATCAGTATCTGTAGTGTAACGTTACATTTAACTTCCCTTATGTGGAGGGTACATATCTTAACACTTGATATGAATTGGCCCGTCATGCAAGTGGTGGCTCTGCCTGTACTAAAGATAGTAAATTCCATGCACTCAAGACTTTTTTACCTTTTATGTCCCTGGCCATGCATTAAAAATAAAACAAACATGCCCCAGCTTACAGCAGGGTCCTGACGATATGCTGCCACGACATACGTACATATAAACTAAACAGTCAGGGGCGGCCCTTCATAAAGTAAACTCCTAGCATGTGGGGTCCAGACACTTGTCTGTCCTATCAATGTGGCTTTGTCCTGTGTTAATGAAGGGTTCGTACTCTTTTGTATAGATACCACCTATAACTGGCTACGAACAAATCATTTAGGTGTATTCTATATTAATCATTTTCTCTAAAAGAATGTTGCACTAAAATTGTGATAATATACATAGGGTCTTATCATTGTTATTATTATTATTATTATTACATAAATAGTATATTATAAGTATATTAATGGTGGAGCATGTACACATAAACAGCTCCAACACTAGATCATATCAAATATATGTGTGGTATTTCTGCATTAAAATATATAAAAACAACTCGACCCTTTTTTCATTCGGTCACTTGTCGCTATAACTTCCAGGAAAAAGGCACAGTCAGCAAATGTGATTAAACCTTACCTGAAGTAAAGTTTACAACATTACCACACTCAGGAACATTTCTGCCTGAGTCATGTCAGATAGATTTTCATCAGCAATGGCAACTGTTTAACAATCGTCTCCCATGATCCCATATTACTCACATCTTTTGTTTTTATTAAAAGACATCTGGCAGGAGAAACCTCAAATTGTGTGTTTAAGTAGGGATACATAAACTGGAGCTGTGAATGATTGCATGCAGTTCATAACTTCGAATAATTCATTTTCTTTGGCATCAAGGTTTCTTAAGCAAAATGAAGGTATTCAAGGTAAACTGGGGAATTGGGCAAACGGTGCAGAGAATGAGACTGTATCCCTGGTCTAATCTGGTGTGTAGACATGGTAGTTAGTAGGAAGGTGCGAGTGCTCTGAAAGGACTCAGACGTTAGGAGGAGGCCAGGGGCTGTTTGTGTTGGCTGACACCTTCCTTACAGCAGTAATCCAGTCTTTCCCCAGCTGGCTGGCTACTACACCTCCCCCTTCCTTTTTTTCTTTCCTTCCATCCATTTTTTTCTTCCTGCCCTTCTAAATTAAGGAAAAACTCTCTCTCTCTCTCTTCTCACACTTTGTCTTTTATCTCTGCTCATCATTTTCTTCTTCTATTCCCCTTCACCAGCATTCATGTCATTCTTTTCAAAAAAGTAAGATAATCCTAAAGAATAATCTTTAAATTGAATTAAAGCAACCAAAGAACATGAGATGATGTCGTGTTTCCTTTTCTCCTGCTCTCCATACCTCTCTTTCTACTTGGTAGTGAAACCTCACACCAGCAAATGCTCATTCTGTAAAAAATTCATTTCCTGTGTGTTGTCCGCTGCAAGGCTGTTGTTCTGTCACTTAATTATTTAAAAAATGCCCATCATGTGAAGTCAGCGATATGTAATTTACCTCTACTGGCGTCAGGGACAGCCGATTGATTTATTACAGAGGCCCTTTAATGTGAACAGCTGTTTCCTACTAAAAATAGGTCAGGGGTCAGATAAAATGACCTTGTACTTTTTTTGTTCTCACATTGATAGAAAGCTGGATGTGAGGCTAAAAAGACAACTAAAAAAGCTTTTGACTTGATTACATACTTTACTGTATAATTGAGTTTGTAAGAATGTGTTTTATTTATCATTCTGTTGTGTGTCCTATGGTGTAAATCAAAATTAAAAAAAAATAGTAATAATAGATCATTTATAACAGGGAACTCATCAAAGGCATGAAATCTATCAATTATATAGATTATCTGAACTAAATATCAGCTATTGCCACATTTCAACTGTACAAATGCGTTATCCCTGAAAGGCCTATACTTTTCAAACTCTTTTCTCCTCCTCTGTCTGACTCTCTGTCTTTTTCCCTTATCATTTTAAGTCTAGCCGTGTGGCTCTTGTGTTCACTGTAGAAGTTGGAGGAAAGACTTAGGGAGTGGTTCAGGGGCCCTCGGCCACAGTACTTCCCACCAGAGTGACCTCTGACCCCTGGTGCCATTAATCACTAGGCTCCTGATGGCCCTGTCCCTGGGGGAAAATCAGTCCAGGGCAAAGGATGATGGGAGGTGAAGCCTGCAGCCAATTACAGATTGGCTAAGAGCAGCCTAGTGGACAAATCAGAGCTTTAGAGAGAGATGAAATGCCCAAGACTTTCTTACTTAGGCTGGCATGGCCTGATGCCATGACATGTAAGGTATTGTTACTGACTGTGATGTTTCTAATATAACAGCAGTATATGGTGGACATTAAGGTGACTTTGGTTGCTGTGATCAAAAGGGATGTGTTGGACTGGTCTAATTAAGCCTGTTAGAACTAAATGTCTCCAGGGTTGGAAACAGAACAGATGTTGGACACCAAAGGCAGGCGGCACGTTGATTCTCTTAAATTAGGGAACTCTCTGGCCAAGTGTTGCTAATGTGTTTTTTGGTCAATTACGTTATTATCAAAGGTGCGTTTCCAGTGCTTTCATATGAGCTGTGTTGAAATATGAAACCTGATGGATGTCAACTGATGACTAATTAATGCTGTTTTAGGTTTCAAAGGTTCACCTAAGATGTATAGATAGCTATGTGGTTTACTTTCATATACTCTCTGCTCTCCCGTCTGAACTTTGTCTGCCTTTTTTGGCTGATTTAATGTGGTTATGTGCTCTAAAAATAGTTCCTTGTGAACATATATCGAAAGCTAAATCTGATCTGACAGCAGATACTGATAAAGGTGTGAATAAAAGCATAGGCGTGAATTAAAGCTGAACTAACTGCTGGCCTGTCACTCTGGGGCCAGTGCTGTTGTGTGTCATTTGTTGTGCTCTCATTGTTCCTGCCTGAGCCTGTATGAAAACATGGCTTCCTGCTGACCTGCAGTTTAATTCACACATCGATAACCCCCGGCTGATCTCTGACCCCTCTAGTTGTACTAATTGTTTGATGCAGGATTGATGTCCAACATTGAATTAAATAACTGACGAGGCGCTGGCAGCAAAGCATTCCTGGTGCTTTGATCAGCTGTGTGTTCTGGAAATATTGCCACTGTTTAGCGATTTGGAAGAAAGTCTATGGTTACAGTCAGTATATTACATACATTGTGTATTTATAATGTATTTATTACATTAGAGTTAAATACTTGTTTTTCTCATCTGTATATAGCTTATCCAAATGATTGCTTAAGGAAGCTGACATCTTGGCAAAGACCCTCTTGTTTTGCTAATTGTTAATTGGCTCTGGAGATAAGATGGCTGTTTTCTCAGAACAGCATATTCTCTAGTTTTAACAATGTTAACCATGTACAGTATGCTGTGGTGCTGATGTTACTTTCATTTTACAGGGTGAGAGAAACTCTTACAGGTCTTTTTGGAGGATTGTATTGTGTTGTTTGAATTTTAAAATTTCAATAGATGCACCAGTAGTTTAATTTAATCAAATCATGTTATTTTTCAGTACTGGAAGCACCTCGAATCATCTTTTTTTTGTGTGTGTTCTATATATACACATATATATTAACTATACTCACATCCCATTATTGTAGTGTTGCAACATGTGGAATGAGGAAACTGTGGTGGTAAACACTGATTGTTGGATGTCGCAACCTCATCACCTTTCCAACCCTGCATACAGAACCACTGTATTATTTAATATAATAATAACATGTATATATAATAACATGTATATGAACAGGTTATCACTCTCCCATTGGACACAGAACACAGATTCTGCTTTGTCCTCCGGAAATCAGCAATGCTTCTAAGAAAACTTTAAAAGAGATTTTCAGTGCACACAACAGTAGAGAGAGCTTTAGTTTTTACCCCATCGCTGTTACAACTAGTATTAATCAGTGTACTTAAAGGGTCAAAGCCATAGTGTCCTGGCGGTGCTGCCACACCTTCTTGATCTGATCACTTGATGTTGCTCCTTGTGTACACTTCAGCCCCTTGCACATGGCTCTAAGACACGTTGCTAACTTAAGAAAATAAATCAGGGCTAATCTTCATGGCCTGATCACGCTGCTATTTTACAAAGTCATTAATGAGTCTGATTCCAGGTTAAGAGCAGCCTGCGGAGGGGCTGAAGGATTGGTTGGCATTAGCTTTGAGGGTAAATCTGTACGACTTCCCTGCACTGGGCCTGGCAGCACCAACAGCAGAGGGGTGTGGATTTACTTAGTACAATCCTCTAAATAAGCTTCATTATACTGCCTATCCAGGAGCCCCCCACCCACCGCTACCCGTGGATTAGCAGGTCGTCACAATCCTCAGTCCCCTCCTCCCGCTCATGCTTACACTGTCGCACATTGCACTTTTTGATTCTGTTGCAAACTGTGAACGTCCCCCTCCTCCTTCCTTGCTGTCTACACCACTCCTCTGCCCCACATGCTCCCTGCAAGCTTCACTGCAGATAAGCTGTTGACAAGATTAATGCATCTGTATCAAAAGTCTAGAGCCGCTTTGCTTTGTGTTGTTTGCGAATCCCCTTTTCCAGGTCAAGCCAGATTGCCTTAACTGGGCTAATATGTTTTCAAGCCAAATTTAACAAGCAAGCAGGCAACAAGCCTGCCACCTTGCCTTAGCAGTAGAATGGCAGCACTTAGATCAGTAACTAGAAGTCACAATATTATGCTGGCTTTCAGCATTGATTGGTGAGCAAATAAATGCATAATGTAGAATTAATCCTGTGTTGTCATTTTCACTGTAGCAGCTTGAATCATTTATTTTCTGTTAGGTGCCATTATGTCTCGACAGAGATGCACACAAGAGGAATTGTCAGCATTATGGCTTCCATTCTCATTGGGATTGTCCATGTTAAAAATGCACTTCGAAGCAAATTCATTCACCACAAAGCATCCATTGTGCGTCACTAAGCTGATCCAATTCAGATGTAAGATTTGTATCGTATTGATCTGTTTTATGGTTTATCTCTCCTCCGTAGGAACCCCAGTCAATCGTATCCCCATCATGGCCAAGCAGGTCCTGGATCTGTACATGCTGTACAAGCTGGTGACAGAGAAGGGAGGCCTAGTGGAGGTTATCAACAAGAAGATCTGGAGAGAAATCACAAAGGGGCTCAACCTGCCTACCTCCATCACCAGTGCAGCTTTCACCTTGCGCACACAGTAAGTCTTTGTGTCTGTGTCACAAAACTATCAGCAAAATTTATAGCATTGGCTTTCATACCTATAAATCAACTGTTTACAACCACAGATCCAGTCTGTTTGATGTTAATATTACCTAAACTCTGATTTAGTTTACTGAAACTAAATAAAGAACCTCATGTGTGCAATTTCTCAGCGGGAAACAAGCACCTTCCTTATGCTATAAGTGTGTGTGTGTGTGTGTGTGTGTGTGTGTTTGGCAGGGTGGGTATGTTTGTGAGTTCAGATGTCAATATTAACTTGTGCCTATGTGTTTATACACATGCAAGTTGGTTTCCTCCTCTAAGCCACCTTCCCTCTTCACGTTAAATCCCTTCGTCCATTACATCACACATAGAGCCCATTGATTCCCATAGATTTATTGACACGATTTGGGTCAGAGTTCACAATCACTAAGGTGGGGTTTGACTGACAGCTTATACTCTGAGCCTCGACTAAAACTCTGCCACCCCTTGATGGAAATCCTTCAGTCGGTGTAACACCTCTCCATCCTGTCCACTAGCAGGGTGCCATAATGAACCTTTATGTATTTTTAATGTTGTGTAGCATTGCTCTGCTGGCTCTGTCTAATGGACAATGCTCTTAGCTTCTTATTGATCCTTTATGCATCATGCCATCAGCATGCACAGCACTGTATTTTCTTCTGAGATGGAAACAACACCAGAGCTGTGACTGTGCATACTTGTAGAGTCCCTGTTATGTCATCTAAGTGTACATATGTATATATACACTTATGTACATATATGTTTTCTTGTAACCGATTGTCAAACAGAGTTTATCTCTGTTAATGTGCTTGAAGAACTGCAGACAGTGGCAGATTCCTTTTGGCCGTAGTGTTGGGGATAAAATCAAACACCATGCTACACAGCAGTATTTTCTTTTATCTAAAATTCGATCCAAACACAGACTAAACTGCATTTATACAGCTAAATGGTAGACTATGTGTAAAATGTTGTCATATTTGCACCTTAAGAAATTAAAAATTTAGCTATGAACCCTGTCATCTCGCAGCAACTTCAGTCAAAATGCTCTGACAAAAAGCTAAATATCATCAGGAAATGGCATCTTGAATCACTGATTCACTTAAATTAAGTCCACCTTGGTTCAAAAATTCAACTGACTTTGCAAGAACTTTGTTCACATGTTGGCTGACTGCAAAGCCAGGTTTTACAGGTTTACTGCATAACATGTGAAGACATTCTCTGGTTTCCCACTTTGAATGTATTTTGAATGTTATTGTAGCCAATAAAAAACATTTTGAAGGCAGAGATTACTGTTTTTGGATTGGAACTATATTACTATACTACTGTGCAACAGTGTGTAACAGTTTTCAGGCTCAGATATTAATAAGACTTTCTGACTTTCAAATAGAACTGGCTGCAGTTAATGTTTTTTGTACTCATTAGAGCTGGATTAAGTTGTATTGAAAATACAAGGCTAATAAATGCAATGTGAATGTTTCTGTGGTTATGTGATGTATTGTTTTGTGTATATTTTTTCTTCTTAAGGTACATGAAATACCTGTACCCATATGAGTGTGAGAGGAAAGGCCTCAGCTCCCCGGGTGAGCTTCAGGCTGCCATCGATAGCAACCGACGTGAAGGTCGTCGTCCAAGCTACAGCAGCAGCCTATTCCGCTTCTCTCCTTCTCCCAGCACAGCTCCCCATATCCTCTCACCTCCCAAGATGCACCTTTCCGCTCTTGGGGCAGGGACATCAGGAGCCCTCAATGGCCTGCAGGCCTCACCAGGACCCTCTCTGAAGAAAGGTAGGAACCATACAGATGCCAAGACCATAATGAGACAACTATGGACCTTTATGTGCAAAACTCACTTTGTGTTTTTAGTGTGTTTTCATTTGAAGTATTAATTTAAAGTACTTCATTACTCAGACATTTCTTATGTCCCTCAGTATTATATAAAATAAACAGACTTAAATTAACTCCACAAATGGAAATTTGGGAAAAGTAAGTTTACAGCATGTGGAAGTTAACTTTTTAAACAAGCCTGCTTGCAAGTAAACAGGCAGCTTCCAATATGTAGTGTGTGTAAGAAAGAAGGGCGTTGCCGGAAAAAATGAGCAGGTATGCTCAGAAACCCTTCTCTTGCTCGATGGTGGGTATATTAAAGTGGGTAAATGTTTACTTCAGAGAATGTGGCCTCTCTATACTGGTTGGATTGAACTGGAGTGTTCCAGTTATGGATGTACTGAGACTTGTGGTAGTTATGGTAGTATTTTTAGTGACACACTGCCCTCTGTCACAATTTACAAAAACTACATCTGGTCACAGTCATGAATAGACACAGATATCGATATAGATTTGATTTTTGGAGGCTATTTTCAGGACCAGCTTTCCCACAAAACATTTAAAAGACAGTACACAGTCCTACAGACCAAAATTGTATTCATCCGACAACCTTCTCCTTCTTTTGTCAGATAGATCTGAATCAGTGTGAGAATATGTGTGCATGCAGGAAAGTAGGAAAGTTGGGAGTCTGTGCTGTTATCCGTGTTTTAGATTCTCACATAAAGTCACTTTCCTTCCCTTCACTGTATCCCACCATCACTCTGTGTGTGTTCACTTAGTGTTTTTAAATGACTTTGTGAGTGTTTGCTTTGCTATGTGTGTGTAGTCCATCCAGGTGTTTAAGAGTCATGTGTGAACCTATTTTGCCTTAGGCTGCTGAGAGCCCTCAGCTTTACTCCTGATTAATAACATGGTTCCCACGCTGGGTGGACACTTTATGAACTTTGAAGCCTTCAGTCCACATCAGTGGGATCTTGTTGATAACTGTCATTACCCTCCCTCTTATCTGATGTCACTTTGACTTGGCTGGAATGTGACGGTTGTGGACCCTGACAGTATCCATAGTTTACCTTGTGTAACGCACCGTATTTAACCTATACTTATTTTATGTGGTAGTGCAGGACAGCGCGTGATTTGACTAGACACTGTAGATGTGTCACTGCTTTGCATGCCCACAACCAGCTGTTTTGTTTTTATTTAGATTAGTAGTTCTTGAAGAGAGACTCCGGGAACCTGCAAGGATTTCTGAAGGAGTTTCACACTGGGATATTAACTTAATAAATTGGATTGGTTTTATTTCAGTTACGTTAAGTTGAAAGTGCTTGAAGGATAATTTGGGAAGTCGTCATTGTAGTTCATTCTAAAATCACTTGGAGTCACTCATTTGGTTTAAAAAAGAAAATGTATTTAACCTATGTGGCTGACACAGAGACAGCCATTTACCCTGTGTAGACTACTGAATTTTAATTCCGGTCCATGAACAGGGGCTAATGGATGCATTGGAGTCATTGGAGTTCATAAAACCACCCCTTCATTCCTCTGTCCAGATGACCTGACCCCTTCCATCATGGCAGCGAGACCCTCCATGGCACTGGCCCTGGGTCAGCAGCAGGTTGCAGGTTTGGCAAGAGCCGCCACATTGGAACAGCTGAGAGAAAAGCTGGAGACCGGGGTTGGAGAGGGGCCAGAGAGGAAGATGGCCCGTCTGGCAGAAGAGCAACAGCGTCTGATGCAGCAGGCTTTCCAGCACAACCTGCTGGCCATGGCTTCCCAAATGCCCATGAACTTGCGCCTGGGAGCCCCCACCATCACCAGCAGAGGTCAGTGCTGCACAGCATGTCAAAATTACTAGTATACATAACCACACAGATCACAGCACTCACCACCTGTGAAGCAAAACTGGACATGCTGATGTACTAGAACCTGGAAGTGATGCAAGGTGACCTTGTTTCTTTTCAATCAAAAGGGGAACTTAGTATTAGGCAAGTTGTACTTTGCAAGGCTTGCCACATTGTTTGTCACATCATGTATGTATTAACATTTTCCACAGATAGGAATAGACACACTAAGTGCAGTAATTGTCACTGTTTCTTAATATACACCAGTCCTCATTTATTTCTGTTCCTTTAGATGAGAAGCAGCAGGACATGTCTCTTAGCATCTCAACCAATGGAAATGCCAGCATCACCGTCTCAGTGGAGGTCAATGGCACAGTCTACTCAGGTTTGTATGTGGGAGGGGGTTATTAAATATCGATAAATAGTAATAATGTGGTAAATACTTCACTTTCATTCATTCACCCTGAAATCCTGAAGATTTGTAGGATTGATGCTCCACACTCTCCACCACATATGATTTCTATTTGTTAAGTTCCTTTGGTCATTTTCACTACCTAAAATGTAACGTTTACCCTTGTAGTGATAAAAATGTTTCCCATTTTCCTACAGGAACCCTGTTTGCCCAGAAGTCTGGAGGGGCCCCGGGGTCTGCCGTCTCAGCTGCTGCTGCTTCAGCCTCCCCCGCTGGAACCAGCTCTAGCTTTGGCTTCTCTGCACCCATGGCTCAGAACCTCAGCCCCTCGTCCTCTTCCTCCTCCAAGGGTCCTGGCTCGGCTGAGCCAACCCCCAGTGGGTCACCCTAACTCAGGCTGCCCTTTGTACCTGTTCCCCAGGCCTCTCTTCCACCAGGAGGCCCAGCAAGAATATACAGTACAATGAGAAACCAATAAGAATAACAAACTGTTGCACAACAAATACCTCATCAACCCTGTCAACCTCTTGGCTGTCCAATCATGAACACAGAGCCCAAGAATATTATATTACAAATGACAAATGCACACACAGCTATGCATTTTATTTAACATACACACACACTACACTACAAGCACACACAATCATACATGTACGAGACACACAACCTACTCACACACACTTGTTAATCCTAATGTACATGCTAAACACAATCAGCTCAGCCAAAACCCACTGACAGGTGTAGTCACAACTGAACTTGAAAAGTTTTATTTTAGGACATTTTGTTTGTTTGTTGCCATTTTGTTGTCTTTTTGATTTTGTGTTTTAGAATGAATTTATTTTTAGTTTTTCCTCTTTTTACATACCTCAAATCAAGTAACCTGCAGTGGTGTCTTTACCTCAGGAGCTGTAGTATATTTAACCTGAATCAACTTTATTTTTATATTCTTTTTGACCTAGCTGCAATTAGGGGAAGTCGGGTAATTCTCACCAGTGGGACCTCATATACAATGCACCCAACTCAGTGACAGGCCTCCAACCCAGGCCCCTCAGGTTTTTCTTTAACACACTGTAGACTCTTGCTGAACTCTGACGAATGATCAGATGCTGTAGATCAGCACATTAAATATCTACTTACATGATCATCAGAACATGTCGAGTCCATTAGAATGGTTGGAGGATTAATAATGTACACAAACCTCTCAAATATGGACCTGAATTCACCAAACTGTAAACTCTCACTAACAATGCACAGGATTTTTATGTCAACGTACCCTTACTGCAACTCTGCACAAGCTGTTTTTAAACTCGTAGCGCACAAAGTTGGGGGGACAGCCACTCTAATCCATCCAGAGCAGGCCTAGCAGACCCTGAGCTCATTTCTCCATCCCGCCTCGTGTCTGTGTTACAGAGAGGTAGTACGGAATCAGGTTTGTTGGCCCCCATTTTCTTTGTGCGTCTCTCCTCCAGCTGCAGCCACAGATCTGAAAATGAATCAGACGGCAAAATCGTCAATGCGTAGTTCTAAGACCTCATACTGGCCTCTCTGCTCTGGAGGACGTCTCTCTCAGGAAACAACTGCAAGGATTCGCTGTTAACGTAAAGAAGCAAAACAAAGGATTCATAACTGAGGAATGTGCAAGTCTGCATGACTGTCCGAGAATACCTCATCAGACTCTCTCAAAAGGAGAACAACACTACATACCTCAAACGGCTGAGAAGCCATCGAGACTTGACACCCAAACCTGAGATGGAAATCCTACCTGATCCGAAATGGACATGAACGTAACCGACACACTGCTGGTGGTTTTTGGGGGCAATGGAACTTGGGATGGGCTTGCTATCTCATTCTGTATTTAGTTGTAGAACTTGTGTTATGCTTGCTTTTGTTTTGTTTTGTTTGGGGTTTTTTTCCCCCTTCTTTTTGGGGTTCCTCTAGTTGATCTCTGAGAAGAGTGATACATCAGCTTTTTTTTTTTTTTTTTCTTTTCAGGGAAGAGGAAAAGAATAGTTTCTCACTGACACGTGTAGATTCGTGGGCTTGTTAACAGGTTTCAAGGTTGCAGGAGTCAAAAAATTTCAAAGCAAATGACCGTGTTAACCTTAAATTGACTGCGAATGCCTGCATCGCAGTTAAATCGTCATGTTTCACGACAGCGGCAAAATGATATGCATGTGTACAATCATGTGACCAGTGTTTTAACACCCTGACCTTCTGGTTCACGTTAGCCTCTGGTTATTGCACAGCTAGATACCAAAGACTAGCCAGGTCTCTGCTCTTGATAGATCCCATGTACAATCCTGCCCACACCTGCTGTGGTGCACAGCAAGACAGTTCAAGGTCTGTTTTAGACTGCAAAAAATGCGACATCGAATCTCATTCAGTCGGATGTTGAAAACTGGTGAAAATCTTGAAGTGAGGTGAATTCCCTTGTTTCACATTTTACTGCATGACTTGTTGGAAAGTGACAGCAGAAGATAAATCAATTTAAGATGGGATTTAAATCAGTTTAAAATTGGATTTAAATCTGAATATGACATGTACAGATGGACATTTTTGATAGCAGATATTTAAGTCTTGTTATCCAGAACAGTAGCTCAGATGTTGTGGCTTTCCTGAGCTCTCTGCTGAATTTAATCTTTTACACTTATGGACTCTTGAGGCTGGTTGTTAACACAGCATCCACTTCATGATAATTCAGAAACAGATGGATTAACACCCCCCCTGCCCCAATTATAAGGTTTTCTCCCTTTAAAGTAAAGTTTCAGCATTTTGAAAAACCACAAAGGATGAAAATGAATTTTCTAGCTTTATCTGTGTTGAATGTGACTCTTTAGAAACCTCTTTGAGCCCAGCGTGATCGGACGTGGGCAGCCTTGTTGCTTTTATTGGACTGTATTTTAGCCATTACGTGTCAGGTTTTGCAGACATTTTGCAGTGTAGATCACGGTTGAGGTTTTGAGGGCTTTGAGGATGGTGCAGTAGTTCCTTTTGGTGTACCACTCAGAACCCCACATGACACATAGCTGTATTTTATAAGGGTGAGAACTGTAGATGCTGCCTTAAAGTAGTTGCTGGTGAGATCTGGCCAGTGCAGGTTTCACTGCTGAACTGGACAGGGAAATGTCTTTCTCTTCAAGTTTAATCCTTTGGAGAGTAATCACTTTTTATTTTGGTAAGCAATTCAATCAGACTCCAGTTGTCAGTCATGCTGTTGCATTAACAACTGAGTTTTGCTATTTATTTGTGTTGTTTTTTTTTCTTCCCCTGGTGGACCTTGTTTTTAGTAAGAGTTAAGCTTAATCACTTAGGCTTAATCATTTATTGATACATTTCCTTGTTTCTAAGTCCAAGCATTCTGTTTCATCTGCTTATTCTAAGCAGTGACTGTTTCATAGTGTAGCTTCACTGCCTTTGAATGTGTGTGCGTGTGCATGTGTGCAAGCAGGTTCAGTACATACAGTGTGTAGATGCCGTTATACCGTGTCTACCAAATTTATATAATACCATACCGTAGAGTAATACCATAGAGATACTCCAGTTGGCGACATTGCCACATCAAATATGTCATAAGAAGGGATACAAAAGCGTTTTGATGACATTTTTTAAAATCCTTTGTTCACTGAGAACTTAATACCGACAGTCATCTTCAGTTGTTGGACACTTTCTCGTGAAGGGAGTGGAAAGTGTTGAGGGTTGGTCATTCACTTCTCCGCTCTGATCTCTGGGCTTCAAACCAGCAACCCTTTGGTTCACCTCACTAATTTTCAGGCTCCTGCCACCTGACTTGCTGCATGAGTATATATGATGTGTTGTGTCTGTGCGTGCGTGTGCGTTTGTGTGTGTGTGTGCTTCTACTAGACACCGCCCCTACCTCGTCATACCACATTACCTCAGGGCAGTGGGCTGCAGTCACTGTTGTGTTCAATGTTGAAGCTGCATTGAGGGACAAGTACTGACAGAAGCTGTGGTCATTTCGCTGAACGCTACTTTGGATTTGGTGTTGCATTTTTGTATTTTTGTCGTCAGTAACTGCAGGCAAAGTCTCGTCACTCAGGAAGCTGTGAAGTTGGAAGTCTGCAGAACCTCTTGTCTCTCAGATGATTTTGGAATTAATTCAGTTTTAAATTGTTTAAAAATTAACCTGATCTGTGTAAAAACAGGTGCATATGCAAGTGGTTATTGAATACCTCATTTATCAATTTTATGTTGTTGTTTTTGGCTTGTACAATGCTCCGTATATTAATTCAACTGTGGGGTTTGTGCATATTTTTGTACTGTTATTATTATTATGGACATGATAATAATGATATTACTTATACTATAGTTTTCTCTTTGATTAAAGCAAACAAAAAATAGGACAAAACTCTTGAATGCTTGTAAAAACTGGTTTGTGCTGATTGTATTTAAGAGGAGCACTTTTCCAAAGTGGTTTTCACACATTCAGTTTTGTTCATATTAGTAATATAAAGATATGGTTCTCAGGGCTTTAAACTTGTATGTCATGATAAAGTTTTACTTTATATCTTATTTTCATGTGTGCTTGTTTTTTGTTTTGTTTTTTTTCGTCTCTCTCTTCTCTCTTTTTTCGTGTCATCAGCGCTCTCACAATCACAAAATGTGTGATTTACACCCATTGCTGTCATTTCATGTTGCTTGACCAAAGCTTGGGGGAACATGTAGAATCATTTTCACTTCCTTCAAAGACTTTCAGTAAGGTTATGCAAATACATTCACTTGTATTCTTTACAAATATGCATTGGCAAATTTCTTCGTCACGGTTTCAGTAAGTTTCCCAACAATAAGTTTCCCCTTAAGGTCTCGATTATTGTAATTAGCCTGTTTGGTTATTTCTCAAGCACACCAACCCAGGCTATTTTTTAGTCTCTCTAATTTGGGGAATTGTCAGTATTTAAATATGATTAATAAAATTTCTCAAGTGAGCCTCGTGATAGTTTCATGTGACAGCTTCTACCTTTGGGAATTTTGACTTGCAGTGTCTATTTTTTTATAGCACAGGTGTCGCTTGACGCCTGTAGGTGTTTTCAAAGTCGCATTAACTTTGACAGTCAAGATGGGTTTTTTTTGCAGCGGCAGCGTGTGAAGCCAAGTGGTACATGCAGCCTGTTTTTGTTTCCGTTACAAAGTTTGAAGATGTAATAAACTGGTTGAATGTAACACTACAGAATGAAAACACAATTTGCATTTATGTGAAAAGGAATAATACACACAGACAGATACACGATTTAAGTTATTTTCTTCTCTTATAAAAATAAAATGCTAATGCAAAGTACAATATCACAACTTGAAAGTACAGATGAAAAGTAAAATTTGCAGATCATTCAACAACCACGACAAACATGGCCATAATGGACAAGATGAAATAACTTACGTATTTTATTCATCAGAAACAATGAAAAGCAGCATTCCACAACCAACAGAGCACACACACACAGTCCTCTTTTTTTGGTGTGTGTGTGATTTGGTTGAAATGAAGGAATGCATGAAGAGATTTTAAAAATGCAATCTTCATTACAACAATGTGATTTTGTCACTGTATGGCTTTACTAATTACTCTGAGTGGCTGTGAGATGGTGATTTTCATTTTCACTAAAGATGAGATTTAAATAGATCAACCTTTTTGAGTTATCTACTCAAAACCTTGAATCAAAGCTGTAACGTGTGTGATGTTGGTTAACGGACCTTTTAAAGATGTCACACACATCATATCCATCACATTTGTTTTTACAACATATAAAGTGCTAAAACTCTGAATTTAAGGTGACTGAAAGTAGAAAAAAGGTTAGAAAATGCAGGCGCACACTGCAGATTCATTTGTATCAGCTGATATGTTTGACTGTATGTCCCACAGCAATCACTTACTGTTTCTCATCCATCGTTTGCCACATCTCAGCATTTTTCACAATATATCAAAGGGTTGTCTTTCATTTGGCAACAGAAGTTTTGCCAAACTGAACATGACTCCATCTGTTGTAACTCAAAGCCAAGCAAGACCTGATCCAGCAAGACTGAGGTAGAATGCAAGAAAGGACAGTCCTGAGGGTATGTCACATTAGTTCAGGCAGAATTTCACATAGAATAAAAACCAAAATAAACAATAATTGTTGCATTATTACCTGTTAAAAAAGAATACACTGCTAAGGGTTAAACAACAAACAAGCGCAGTGAATTGATAAAACACAACCTCTACTGTATTTTTTTTTTCCAAAATATGCATTTGAAGACATATTAGTCTTACTATTATGTAGCATAAAAATTATAGATTTTAGGTTCCATAATGAACAAAGGAAATTGCTGGCAAGATTGTATTCATTGCGATTCATGATTATGTCCACTGCACTTGAAAATGACCTTTATTTAAATGCCAGTGAAAGCGCGGTAAAATTATTTTGTATTTAGATTTAGATTTCGTTTTTATTTGGTCATAAAATAAGAGATTTTCATTTCGCTTAAAATGCTGCGACGCCAGCTGCAGTATGACTGCAGACACACTTCTTCCTCGACAGGCTTAGTCATTCGTAATCATTCACTGGACAAATTCTTGATCAGAACAGCCATTAGACAAACCCAAGCCACTGGGCTTAATGAGTGTCCTGCCGACCTGGCCCTCAGCTGTAGCTCGTACTTTGCGACGACTCTTTGGTAGCCCATCTCCTCCGACTTACACGTGTACTCTCCCTCCTGCTCTGGACCCATGCTGTCAATAAGAAGAAGGCACTGCCGCTCCCTCGGGTTGCAGGATGTGGAATTTTTAGGGTGATACCAGGTATATTGGGCATGATGGGATGACACCGGGCACTGGAGGAAATACCTGGAGTGAGAGGGAACTCCGATGATGTCCATGTTCTTGTCTGTATGTCTATAAGCTGAATATCTAAATGCTGAGAAAAGAACACAAGGATATTTATTTTGTTATAATTACTTAACCTTGACTTAACCAGACATGTTTCTTATTTTAGTCAGAGCATGGCAAGCCTCATGGCAAGATGGCTCAGTCCAAAAGTCACAAGAAGACCAAGCCAGTAATGGAAGATGCTTCAGGAACATAACTACTGTCAGTGTGCACTATAATCAAACAACCATGTCCCTTGAAAAAAATCAAAAACTGAAAAATCACTTCCTGTCTTTCTTCAATATTTAAATAGCACACAATGAAGTTTTTATTTATTTGCAAGTTAATGCACAGAATGTATGCTAGCTTGCTAACTTTATGACAGGAATGTATCAGAACATTGCATATTAAAAAAAATTACCTGTTTTCTTACATCATATTTGAATATGGGGGGGGGGGGGGTCCATTACTTATTATGGTCTGATTTATTATGATTTTTTTTTTTAAAAAAACTGAAAGATGACTGACCATAATAAATGGAGTTGGATAAGTGTAATAAAAATAATAAAAGTATTCTGACAGCGTATTTGTATAATGCAACAAGTTGTGTTTTGAAGATGTGTTTTATCAACTGTTGTTATTATAGGATATAAAGTAAAGCTAAATTTGTTCTTTACTTTGTCCTTTGCACACAATCCAAATTTTTCATTTTTGAATATCCAGTCTGGGTTTTGGATAATTAAGAAGTTTGTCTGGTGTGGCAGTGGCAGAATCTAAAAAGGGACAAGGAGAATAAAGAACTGTATCGTCAGCATATGGGAATATAGGACTGATCTCTCATGTTGTTTATGTAGATGAGAAGAAGGTTGGAAAATTGTTATGGGAATTTCTCAAGAAATGCAGTCGCTGAAGTCAATGTAGTTTTGATTCTTGCAGCAAGGAAACAAGTCAGCACGGTGGTACAGAGTTGTCTGAAATCCATGCTGAGTTCTTGTAGAGGAAAAGCTGAGCTGCACAAGGTCACAGCCCACAGAGTTGCTGGTAACCCGAGTCCTGCTGTCACATGAAGATAATTGAGTGTGGTGTCTGACTGTCATGATGTGTGGTTAAGTCAAACAGGAATTAGATGATTACATTGTGTCTATACATGATGTTCTTTTTACACTGTATAACTGATTTTTCTAACAAAAATGGAAGAAGAAAGTCGGCATGCGTAATACATTTTAGTATTTCTGATAGATCAAAGCTTATAAGTTAAATTAAGTTAGTTAAATTAATAACGCATCACAACATTATACTGTAAATCGGATGTCAGGGCCAAAATTCACTGTGACAGCAATAGGACTGAGCCAAAACCACATAGCTTGCTGAGCAACATACCACACACTTCTGACGAATGCTCAAGGTCTTGGTCTGGAAGGTACCCTTATCACATGGAGCATGTGGCAAGATAGCATGTTAAGAGTTGGGCGTGGCTTTCGGACTTCTATCTCAAAGACGCTGTCAACCTGCTTTTCATGTGAGTTGTAGAGATCACCCTATTTAACATGCTCTAAATTCTGTTTCAAAAACTTCTCATAATCTCATTGACAAGTAGATCTGCACAACATGAACATAATAGTGTGATGTGGCCAACTAGATGGCTAGGCTGATTAAACAAATTTCCCCTCATGGTTCTTACAGCAGCATGGTGGGTAAGGAGCTTGTTCCAAAAATGAACTCCCTTTAGCCTGATATTGTATATTAATGAAGCAAATGAAGAAATTCATAGGTTATTTAAAGTTTGGCTATAGTCAACAGGGCATTTTAAAATTGAGAAAAAAATTGCAATTAAGTTCATGCATTGTGATTGTGATCATGATATTACTTTTTGGCCAGACATCCCACCCCTAAAAGTTCAAATCAGCCTTATTCAGTGAGTAACAGACACACAACAATAGGAAATATTTAATATGTCTAATTAAAAATGTGTAATGAAAATGCTGCCTCTTTGACAGATTCAGAGAGAAGCTGCAGAGAAAACATTACAATATAGAACTGAGTGCTACTGTCAGCTTCAGCACAAACACTCTGGGTAAGTGAATCTGAATTGGGGTATCAGTATTTAAAGTTTAGCTACAGAGTCCTGAATTTAATTATGATAACAAGCAGTACCACACATGGCAGGGTTACTGCCTTTCTGTACTGACTGAGCTCTTCAGATAGTAAAATAAGTCACGCTCTCTGTACTTTTGCACGCAGTGTTTGACTAATATGATCAAGCCTACAGGGATATCTTGATCTATTTGGATTCATGCTATCCCAATACAGACCTGTTCTCCTATGTATGGTGTGAGGTGAGCTTTAAGAAGAGAATTTAATATTACATTGAGGGAGTTAGGACTAAAAACTATCCCCCCCAAGTTAAAAATACATAATCTGACACCAGGCACATAAGGTGTCAGTGCACAAGGTCTGGGCACAGTGTATCACCTGTGAAGACATGTTTAGAAAGTTAGTGTCTTGCTCAAGGGCACTTTCAGTAAACTGCAGTAACTGAGTTTATGTATGCAATTCATCCTCCTGTCTGTACAGTGGACAGTAGCACAGCATCTGTACATCTAACCCAATTTACAAGCGCACAAATGGCAGCATTTTCCTGTCATCATCCATTTAGTTCAGCCAACATCATTTGCTTAACTAGCAAAGCAGACTTTTAGTGGTTTTTAGTGTCTTGCTCAGTAATAGCAGACATAAATCAACTAATGCACCACAACTACTCCAATATGCAAAGGCCTGTAGTTTTTAAGGTTGTAAGGAGACAGACTTTCAAGTTGTATTTACATAAATAGTTTTTATTAGTTTACTGGGTACAAATTGCTTGTGCCAAATTTGTTGTGTGGGAGAGCTGCAACCAAAGTAACAATACTGAATGAATTCCGCCTTCCTTGGAATGATCATCCTGAGAAAGGCAGAAATCCATCTTTTCATCTGAGTTATGAATGGGTTGTTTTCCCACAGCTCTTACATGTTTGCTTGCAAGTCAGCACATTGCTGGTGTTTTCCTTCAGTTTTTCAATTTTACACAGGCTATCAGGAACATCACAGTGAGGGGTAACTGTTTGTGGTTTCTGTTTTTATCTGCAGTAATTTAGGTAAGTAGTGGCAGTTATTATTGTTATTATCATTATTATCATCATCATCATTATTATTATTATTAGTAGTAATAGTAGTATCAGCATTGAAGCCTCTGGACTACACTCTGACAAAACCAGTTCACTTTCAAACTGCACTGATGCAGAGTTTCATAGTCAGGCACACAGTGAGGACCAGCATCAGATCTCAGACTATCTTGTCATATCGTCATGTCAGATAACACAACTAAGAACATGAAAAGAAACATTTTGCTCGATAATATCCTCTATCCAAGCAAACTGTAAAAAGTAAGTGTTACCTCACAGTATGTGGGCAGTATATATATAGAGAAAATGACTGAAATGTGCTGGGATTTCAGATTGTGCAGACTAGAATACTAATGTGTCATATTTGTTTGATTATATGTTTTTTAATACTGTAGAGACAGTTCATTATTAATGGCCATAAGAGATTCATGTGTTTAGTTATTTCATTAGTTGTAATTGGTTGCTGTCTGACTCAGTATTAAGAAGGCAGGGGGTCCATGAGACAGGATTAGGACAGTGCCAAGATTTTCATGCAGGTTATTAATATTTATTGATGTTAATGTAGCTAATGTATCTGTAATAGTTCAACAGCTGTCTTACAGTTCCACCCCAATTAGCTAAGCACCTTGTTGTGTTCCTCTGAATCACCTGTATTTGGAAGACAGTTAAATTTAAAGTAAACATTTTAAAATCTATCATACGTACAGCTCAGGGGCAGTTTAGCTGTGGATCAGCTGAAGATGAGCTTGTTTGACATCACATGAGCAATGTGTGTGTGTTTATGTGATCCTAAGTTAACCACTGAAGCTTGTCAGCTGCGACAAACATCTCTGAGTGTGTACATTTATGACCAGAATAGACTAACTTCTTGTTTCCCAGCAGAACTTATAAACTGCTCAGCTGTAGGTACAAATATAATTTACTGGCCTTGACACAGACTGGGCTTTTTGTGCAGTAACTCATAAATATCTTCATACCTTTTGCAGGGAGCTCATTATTTGGCAAAGACGTGCAGATGGCATGGTTCCCTCGAGCAAGATCCTGCATTGTGCCTCTGTGAAAGAAAGGGAATCTGATTTAGTCACAGAAACACCAGAATTGACAGAATTATCTGTCAGCTCATGTAAGTATACCTGACATTTAAATTGTGATCTAATCTTCCTCTTTGTCACAAGGTACTGAACACAAGGGCTCTCTCCTCCCAGGTTTCCCTCTGTTAAATGTCAACATTTAACAGAGGGAAACCTCAATTGGAGAAGTAACTTCAAATATCTGTAATTGCACGCAGTATGCATATATACATGTGACATCAGAACGAGTACGCCATATACCATTACTCCATTACTCTTCAACTGTGCCTGATTATTTTATGAAACAAAAAGCAAACAATTCAGGTATGGAGTTCTGGGGCTTTCAGTAGATTCCACATAGACGCACACCAGCATAGATAAATAGATAGATAGATACTTTATTGATCCCAAATTCAAGAGAGCAAACCAGCCATTCTTCTCTGAGGCCATGCTCCAAGGGACTCAGACAGTCATTACAATGCACCAATGGATCTATGGTTACTCAGATTAATACTGAGAATACACACTTCTCCAGTTACCACACAGTCACATTCCACTCAACAGTTATCATCGGTTGAGTGGTACATGACTGATATCATTGTCATTTCCTCCCTGTAGAGCAAAGGGGCAAACGTTGACTCTATGTCGCTGACTATAAAAAAGTTTTGTATTGCATTATATGATCAAACTACATCTGCCTACACACCTCCTCTGTGTGTACAATTAGTCACAACCGGGTTGAAATGCGGTCTGTATGTGTGAAGGTAGTGGGAAGATGGGTGAGAAGATTAACAATGCACACTACTGCACAATGAGATAGAGGAGCAGGCAAGCAACGTGCACTTTGTCCACTAAAACAAAAGTTTCAGCATATAAAATGCATGCCCGAATGTTTTATTTCAGATGTGGAGGCACTTTGTGTTTTACCTGCTGCTGAACGTGGGAGGTAATCAACCTCACTATGGCATTTTTTTCAATTTTCACCGCATCGCTCAGCCATATTATCATACATATCAATGATCAAAGTAATCTATTTATCCTGGTACACTGGGTTACATGACAAAATGAAAGTTTGTAGGCCCCTTCATGATAGAAGGACACATACAGAACATATTCAGAGGCTGTTAAATTTAGAGTGGAAAAGATTAAGAATAAGCAAGATATAGCAATACATACAGATATGTATATACATACATATTGTATATACATTATTTATGTACACACACACGCACACATATACACAGGAAAAGTTGCCAAAATGTAAAGCAAAAGCGCAGTTTGGCCAGGTGAACTCCTGACCCTACCAACTATACAGTATGTGTTTATTTTCAGGTAGAGGTAAAGGTAGCTATAGCTTGTTAGCAACTTTGACAACTTCAGCACCTTTTGATTTGAGAAATCAAGTACACGTTAAACCATGTGCCAAAAACACAATGTCAGGCTGGGATCCATTCTTCAACCCCCCACCCACCCATCGCCACCACAACAAAACACTTGGAGGATGGGGGCTTGTTGTGATGTATGTGACAGGGTCTAGAGTGGGATTGCTGTGGGACATTAGACAAGTTCACTGTTTGAGAGAAGTGCCAACACATGGCATTGTCTGGCATTGTCTGAAATTTAATGTTAACACATTTGTTTGTGTTTTGCATTGTATGTAATAAGTGGGTAAAAATAAAACCCAATTTATGTATACCAAATTTATGCCTACAATAAAGAAAAATAAATTTGACAGCCTGCAATTTGTTTGACCTGTCTAGTCTCAGAGGAAATTCCTCCACATCTGGAAATATATTTCAGTTTATAGAAACAATAGAGTAATTTGGTCCTATTTTACTGTACTGAAGTTAAGCTAAACTAAGATGTCTTATTCTAGGCCACTTGACATGTTCTAAGAAAAAGCCTTATCATTTAAAACTTCCTGTTAACAGCGAGACAGGTACGTCCAATTCAAGTAAGATAACCAGACTGACAGCTGAACTGAAACTGCGGTGAGGAGGTACCGGTAATTATAATTCCAGTACACATGACACGTACCTTTCAAATTAATGGTATTATTTTCAAAGTGATTTATTTGGAGAAACAATGAGGAAACTGTTTGGAAACTGAAACTGCGGCATTGTTATGATAGGAAAGCTGTTGTGTTTAAGGTAACAGTTTCTCTTAATGAGAAAAGTTCTGATATCACCCTCCTCATATGTGGGAATTTCTTTTTATCTTCTCAAGAGAGAACAGGGTTTTTTTTTAATATGCTGTATAATGATAACAAACTTTCCTCAAACTGTTCACAATCACTGGTAGAGTTGCTGTACTTCCCTACAATGAACAAAGCAACACACAGTGTGTCAAAAAGTCAGATGATGGCTGTTTACTGCCTCATGACAGCCATGAGCTCTATATCTTACTAAACAAACAGCTGCATGCAACCTCACAAACCTCAGTGCCAAGCCTCCACTTCAGTGTTCATTACTCTCTTGTCAAACCTGTGCTATTAAATCCCTTGTGTTTAAAAGACACCACATTTATCAGTTTCAGTGTTTTAATTGCACATCATTGCTATGAAATTTGGGAAAGATCTTCATGTACTCCACATTTGCACACTCTTTTTGATGCTGCAAATGAAGTTATATGACCATAGAAATGTCCATAGAACTTCTGAAAACAACCCTTAGACTCAGTCTCCACTGACATGTATTTTTTTCCAAATAATGGCTAAGTAAAGTAGGATACTGTACTTTAAAAAACGTTGCATCATTTAAAATGTTATCTTGTGGTGCCAGCGATAGAGGCTTCTAAAGACTGTTTGATGTCATCTTGCCTTTGACCAATAAAAGTATCATACACTAATGCACACAGCTAAAACAGACAGCTGACAGCTGTGTGTTAAAACACAGACTGCTCTTAACCGCTTGGTACTGCGTGCAAAATAAAAGTTTCCAAGTAGGTTAATTGCACTGTATAAGGGCCGATGACAAAGTAAGTAGTTAGTATTGGTTGAGTGTTGACATATATTAATCATATGACTCTTGCTTCATACTGGAAGTAAAACCAGCTATAAGTCAGCTGCATCAAAGCAAACTGTTGTACCTATGCTCCTCGTTACAACACAGTCTGATGACTCAGTGCTCATAAAATTCAGATGATGAATGTTATCACACTGCGCCTGGCTAGGGTGAACCTGTGGTGTTATAACTGAGTATGAATTGAAGGTACCCTGTGGAGCTTTTGATCACTAGCGCTATAGATTTCTGCCACTGGTTTCACAGTGTTCAACTGATCAAAAATCCATGTCTGTGCGTGGGAGTAACTGCAAGTTAACAAAAATGGATGCAAATGATGGAATAATTAAAAAAAAAAAGCATTCGGGTTGTTTATTAATGTTTGTTAGATCTCATACATACAAACGATGTGTTTGGTGAGACAGTGAATGCCAGCATAGTTTTTTTTTTTAAATATAGTTTGTTTATAAGATAAGGGCTACATGTAATCTTTGAATGTAAAATGGAAATTTGCTGTTGTTGTTTGGACACTTAGATGAAATGTCTCCAGGTACAAAGAGCCCAGTGGACTTACTGTGTCTCAGGGGTGCAGTGGGTGCCGTTCCAGCCGCAGTAGGGATCTCTGGCTAAGACACAACTCTCACATCCGTCTCCATACTGGCCACAGTTTGCCACATCAAGCTGGACCAATTCCCTTTTGGAATTTACATACAGCTTCCTCTGCAATGACACACAGCACAGAGGTTTGTTTAACTGTACTGATCCTTACTGACATTTTTATTAAAATAACAATATCATTGGAAAAGCTTTGGTTTCATTTAAAAAAAAGTCTATGTTGCATACTCTTCTGTAAGAAGTACCACCATTTTTCTTTAACTCACTATATCCATTATTGTGGCGTGAATAAAACTCATTCACACTCCCATCCCTTTGTGGAGAGAATAGTTGTGTAGGCAGCACTGTTACTCACAGAGGAAGGGTGAAGGATGATGCTCAGGACATGTGTTTTTTGGTTGAAAGGTTGATACTCAGCGATGACAAAGGTTTGATTCTTATGATTTATGACCTTATGAATTGCCCCATTACCTGTTTGAAGACATAGAAAGGGAAATGGAGGTTGACTAATTACTCAAACCCGTCTGACGCACCGTCCCATCCCACACACGCATTTCATCACCTCGTATGACTCTTCTGGCACACCCCGTCAGATGTGTTCATTAAAAAAATCTGCTGGGATTTTTTTTGCAAAAAATGTCTTCTTCAAAACTTGTGTAAGTCTTGCTGATAGTGAAAACTGCAACTGTTAAAGCTAATGATGATTACATGTAGGTCTGAAAAGGGTTTTGGAGATTCTTCCTCTGTGTTTGGTTTAAATCTATTTTCCAGTGTCTTGACTTTGCCAGCTGGTGGATAATCTACACTGGTCTGAAGTGCTCAAAAAGTGAACTTATTCATCAAATTGTTTCAAAGTACAAGTGTCTTGTACTGTGAGTGTAAGACCACAGAGTAGACCTCTGTGGTCTTACACTGTATTGTGGTAGGAGCAGTACTGACAGCAATCAGGCTAGGCTAACTAGCCTCCCTGTCAGTGTCAGTTAGGTTCAAGGCTTGGATACTGTTTCTATGAATGTATATACATATATAGATATAGATATATAGATATATACATTACAGATTCATCCTCTTTTCACATTTTTCAAAGTTATTATCAGTAGCTGTAGCATTATTTTTCATATTTCAGTTTTGAAATGTTGTTGAAAATGTTTTTGCCTCATGAACAACAGGCTCACATCTTCTTTTTGTTTTAATATGAGTGCACATGTAGGCCAAAGTGCACAAAGAGTGTGATGACATATATATTGTCATTTCACAACACAGGCATGGTCAGTTTCTGTTCTCGGAAAATGAAAACAAAGCCTTCAACAGCAGTTCGGCAGCACTGGGCAGCTCCTCCAGTGGCAGGCCTCTGCAGCCCTGCTGCTGTGAGACTGTACAAGCAGCACTGCTCACAGCAGACCCCCTGCACTCCACCACAAGCTGAACTTCAATAAGTCATTGTGCAACAATCCCCCATCTCCTAGTGCTATACAGTCACTTGCACCGCTAATAATGTAAATATCGGGTATGCTTTTGTATAGTTTAAAAAAATTGTCTAAATGACATCCTATTTGTAGCTTCATTTGCTATCCTTGTGCTGCTGTGACATCCAGAATTTTCCAACGGCAGGACTAATAAAAGTTTATCCTTTCTTATCATAAACCAAATTCAAAACCTCAGAAACAAAAAGATATGTCTTCTCTTTCTGTCATGAACATAGCTTTCTGATGCAATGAATATGTAAAGCTAAATATATTTTACAGAACAGAGTGACTTTTCCAGGAAGAGGTTAGAACAAGACCCCCGAATGAGTCATGCTGCTGAAGTAAATTTAAAGTTTGCGGTCTATGTGCTGTACTGCAAAATGTATGCCAGCTAGAAGAACAAATACAATGTGGGGGTGTGCTGTGAGATTTATACACTGAGTGACATACGCACCGTGCTAAATCATACGTTGTATTACATGTACTGTTTATATGCTTAAAAACATGTACACTGTATTTAAAAGATTAAATACAATAGTAAATAGAGAACAGTTCAGAAATATCGGCAACAACAGTAGGGAGTAGTTGTGGAAGGCCCTCGAACTACTGCAGACACTAAGAAAAATGAAAAGCTAGTGGGGGCTTCCAAGAGCACCTTTCCATGCAAGAGAAGTGACACTATCAAGCAGGAAAGAGAGTTAGATAACAATAACAGTATTATTTCCGGACCTATTCTTTTTCTTTTTCTTTTTTTTTTAAGTAGCCACAGGAGGACAGTCAACAAGAAATGTAAAAGACAGTGCAGAACTGCGGTGACAGCTTGCCTTTGCCCCAGTAAAACTCTTTTTACATCTGACTTTGCTACATCCTGGCTGATTTTTGGGAAGCCTCCCGTTGATGTTTTGTTTGTGTCTCAGGCAAAGTGTTCAAAAGAATTCCAGACTGTTTTCATGGCTCAAGACTGGGATTTTTCCAACAACACCGCAAATCCACAATGACACATCTGTGATGTGCAGCTGTGAGTGCAAAAGCATGCTAGATACTAGTGTTCAGCTGTACTGGGCTCTGTCTCAGGACTTTTCCTTTAAAAAATTTTAAAAATAGGTTGTTCATAAGCTTTTCTTACAGAACAACAAGCTATTTTTAAAAGGAACCAGTGTGTACAGTAGGTTACACTATTCTTAGTATCAACTTCCCTAATTGATATTGCTGTATGACTCACTCAGAGACAGAAACAGAACCGGGTGCTGATTGTTCCTGCTGTGTTGGAGGTCGCTAACGTAGATGTGAGTGTAGCTGTGGTGTTTAAAGAGAAGTGGGCCAAAGTCTCTCGCAGGCCGAATCCAGTCCTGCATCTCTGAAGTGCTCTCGATCATCCTCAGGGTGTCTAAAGAAATCTTTGTACTGTCTGGAACACACTGAAGAAAAAGGTTTATTCAAGCTTTCCATTTTTGCATCACGCACTGTACAACAATAATGATGGAGGATTTTCCATTGGAATTTCTTAGTAGTTTCTGACACAACGGCTTCTCATTTCTAGCAACAGTCAATCAGTTTTCTCAGATGGGGTGTCGTAGGTGGGTTTTATTAGCTCTAGCTACCTCGCTAATGAAGCTATCGTTATCTCCATGAGCTGGTGGAAAAACCTTTCACTAGTTTAGTTTTTAATGTTTCCATTTCACTTGTTTTGGAAGAAAAGGATGAGCTGGTGTAGCAGTGTGCTGCCAATCAAAGCATCTTTTCCAGTGCCCCACAAGGAATATTATTTTTATTTTATTTCTTTTTCTTTTTTACAACTAGCAACTTTAAAACACAAAAAGAGAGCAATAATAATGCAATTTATTGGTACTTTAATGACATATCTGTTGTAGCTCCTAGGAAATATGCCTAATTAAGGGAAATAAGGGCCTAATTTGAAAACCTTAGTCAAATTTGAGAAAATGTGAAAAGTTATAAATCAAGATGTGCAAAAATATTGATTTATCAATAAAAATAATAAAAATACCACATAATTATTACTTTCTAACTACATTCAAGCATATGTTTTAAAAGAAAGCAGCCATTATAATGACAGGAATCAATTTTCACCGCAGATCAGTGTGAGTGTCACGTACCTCTCTTCCCCTGTTCCCTTGGGCACCTTTAAATGGGGAGGTTTTAAAAACCTTATGGATATCTTGTATTGTGTAGACACACACAGCACTCATACCCCTGCAGAGAGACACAAAGGTCAGCTCGTCTACAGAGAGACATTTGCAGCTACATGAAACTGTGGTCAAGTCAGCAAATACTTCAGTCATGTCTGTCAAAACCATTGCAACAAGCTGCTGAGCGGAAGTTTTAAGTTTGGAAAGAGGAACAACAAAAAAGAGAAGCACAACAAAGCGTTGAAACAAGTCAGAGAGAACTTAAGAGTTCTCGTCAGGAGTAAAACTACAGGGAAGATTCTTTTCATTTCTGTGTGAATTCAATCTCTTTGTATTTCATCCGGTCACATTGTGGTTTGTGGTTGAATACTTCATAGTACATTGGCAGATGTATCCAATTGTCTGTGCTGTTTTAAATAACAACAACAACAAATAAGTCATTCTGATTTTCACCCTACATAACTGTGGCAAACACTGTCAAAACAACATTTCCCAAATGGGCCACTAGTCAAGTTTGGATTGTTTTTTTGGCTTGGGTTATGACTGTGCCTTTACTGTACTTTTGAGACAATTTCATTTACTCTAACTTCATTCAAACTTAGAAAACAGCACAGTAATTACAGAGTATAATTTTACAAAGTCCATTCCACATTCCTTAAATAGACGAATGATAATGGAGTCCTACCATTCATTTTTAAAGAGTGCGTAAACTCTGGTATCCTGCCACTGGTCTGCATGCACAGTAGCCAAATCCACCAGCTCAGAGAAGTACTGTCTGCTGTCAGTGTCTCCACAGAAGAGCTTGGCGTTCAACTGGGACGTCCATGTAAACTGCAGGATGTTCTTAGGACCACCAGTATCTGCCTAGAAGCAACACCGAGCCAAGGGATCAACCACTCCCTCATAATGCATATGTCATAATTAATATAAACAATGGATATGGCTACACCTCTGTACAGAGAGAACTTTGTATACAAATCTGATACTAAAAATGAGTTTTTATTCATAAAATCTAGCTGTCTGTCAGAGTTATTTAATCCTAATTTCTAAATAATGCAGGCCTTACCATGCAAACCTGGGTCACAAAAGGGAGCCACATGTCACTGTGCAAGCCTGTGTCTTTATTCCGCTCATTGTAGAAGGCGTAAACTTTGTCCTGAAGGTGATCGTCTTTCCGTCTGCTGAGCACCAAGCCAACATAATGCTGCTCTGAAGACAGAGAAGTAATCATTTTTTTTAAAACTTTAGGATAAATGAATGTTTAAGGGAACAGCATCTAAGAAACTTCTCATGTCCGTACAAAAAACAAAACAAATCCATCCAAATACCTTTATTTTGGTTTGCTGGTCCTACTCTGTTTCTCCCAAACTTGTGGATGCCAACATACTGATGAGATCCAGAGTTTGTAATGTAGAGGTCTGCACCTAGTCCTGATTCTGCAAAGACAGAACAAACAACCCCATAAGTATCATAGCATCATGTCTGAATGATGAGCAAAACCTGTGTGGGTTTTCACAGAAAATCACACATCGTCACCCTGGTAAAGAAGCTCAGAAACGTGTTCTTCTTAAGAAACCTTCTCAAGTTCCTGCAAACTTTTACAGAGGAGCAACAGAAAGTATCATGCTGGAAAGATCACAAACTGGCATGGCTCATGCATGGCCCAGGACAGACAGGTTCTGCAGCAGGTGATTAAAATGACCCAGAACATTACTGGTACCTGTCCATGGAGCATCAGTGATATCGCTGAGGTAAGAAGAAAAAATAGAAACTGGAGTCTGGAGCAACTAGTAGATACAAGCATGAGGCACCAGCGCCAAGTCATTTTAATATAAGCAAAGACTGGGAGATAAGTGTTGAGCTGAGTAAAGCAGGTTAGTCCTGCTCAGAGAGGCATAGATGTTCAGCAAACATTTTCTCTAGATGAAAAGCCAGGGATGAATTAAGCAAAAAGAAACTCACCCTCAAGGATAGATGGTTCACCTTCCTTTATGGCAAATTCCCTTATGCTTCCTTTGATGCTGTTCATGTTTTCAGAGGAAACGCACATAGGTGACTGCTGCGATAAATCCTATGGGAAAACACAGCAGACCTTAAAATATCCATCACTGCTCTATCGCTGGGGGCACAAAAATGATTAAATAAAATGATCAAATAAATGATCAAATAAACACTAGAGGAAGAAAAAGAGCTAGCAATGATAGCTTCTTTGACCTGACAGAGAGGACCCCCACCAGCAACTACTCCCAATATTTATGGCAGAACATTTTCATCTATTCTTCCATCCAAAACATCTCTGCAGTGTCCTACCATGTCACAGCACATGGTTTCCCTGCCATCCGTCCCACACACAAACACCTTGTTGGCCTCCTTCCTCTTGTGGACCACGGTGATGTTATAGTTGCACTCCTAAATGACATGAGAAAAAGATTTTGTGATGTTTCAATCAGATCCGACCAACATACCTAATTTGCTGTCTCCTGTGAGGTTTTTTCATGCTCACTGTTGATGGAAGTCTACTGCCTTTGCATTCCTCCCATAACAGCATTTTCTCCACGGGCTTCTGTGAAGACAAAAAACTAAATCACTTTACACATTACTATGAAGTCATGCTATCTGTTATATGATTTTAGACTCCAGATGTGTTTATGTGAGGCCTGAATTACGTGATCAGATGTCAGAAATACCAGCTACCTTCAGAGGATTTCGAAAGTTGAATGTAATCAGGTGTTTCTGTGCAGCTGCTGTGACAGTGTCTGGTTCTCCACCCAGAAGAATCTGCACAGGTACATTGTCCCCAGGTATAGGGAGCCTTTTCATTGTGGTCTCTACAACAAACAAAATGTTGAATGATAAAGAAGAGTTGCACATTAGGTGTGCAATGGATATGATCAAATTTGTCAAAACTGTGCACAACTTTGTAAAGAGTAACAACTGTTTCCAGCCTACTTGACACCATGGCTCTGTGGATGGCTATGTCAGTGCGCCTGACGAAAGTATCTCTACAAATACTGGATACTCTGTTCTGTGTGTGGTTTGGTACTGTTATTGGTTTTCTTATCGGCTCACAGAAATAAGAAGAAACAAGACTTAACCTTGTTTTATTTTCTGTATCTACATTTATATAAACTATACTGTATATAAATGAACCATATATATGCTCGTATTTCCTTCCGAGCAAAGAAAAAACTCGCACTGCACTTGCAGCACTTCAAACCACACTTATGTCCGGTGTGTAGGTGTGTGTGTGTGTGTGTGTGTGTGTGTGTGTGTGTTGCAGTGATATCGAGAGGTGCCAATGTTCTGTTATGTACTGATAATAAATGTGAAATTCAATTTTCTTCGGAGCTTATCAATACTGCGCAAAATTTAAAAAAGGAGACAAAAACCCTTCGCTTTTCTCGATCACTTTCCTTCTTTTCTCAGTTTCATCACATTCAAAACTGTTTCAAACATGCTCCAAAGCCGAAGAACAGCGCCGATATTTCATAGCCTACCTCTGTCTGTGAACGTCATCCTCGGTAAATCCGCTGAGTTCGTCTCTGTCAAACTACCGAGACATGAAAACAATAAAAACGTCGTTAGGAAAATCATTCTTCGTCTCCTCTGTCAGGATGAGATCCTCCCGTCTGAATTGCGAGTTGTGTTATGGCATCAGCAGGCGGCAGAAAGTGCTCGCAGCAGAACCTCCCACCTGATGAGGATCGTGGAGAGGCTCATCCTCAGCCGCGGCTGAGGCTCATCCTCAGCCGCTCCTGCTGCACACAGATGATTCTACACAGTGTAACTCAAGCATTCATCAGTAGGAAGAAAAAAACTCATTTTTGCCTTTAGGGAGACTTAAAGCCTTTAGCTGGGGTTGACCTGAGGTCCAGCAGTGGAGCAAGCTTCAATTCCAAGCTTTTTGGCATTGCAAATCATCTTTATCTAAGCTCTACAAGCTTTGATAGAAATATAAATATCATTGAGATATGACCTTCAAAACGTATGTTTCAGAGGCCTCGAGCTTTCTACAGATATTTACCCACGACAGATGATGCCTCGTCCAGCTGATGATGACCACCCAAACCGGTGTGTTTTGCAGCTTGTTGTCTCCATCTGCTGTGAGGGGATGACTGAAAAAAAAAATCATGGGACAAAATAAATAACTATTGGTTCCCCTTTTCACCACTTGGGGGCAGCATAACAACGTGAAAACACAACACTATCAGGAACATGTCAGTGAACAAGTTCCAGCAGGCTCTAGCAGACAGCTTTAAGTATCTATGTCCCATCCCACTACACACAGTATGCTAACTGGCAAGTCCTACTACTTATTTAACTTTATTAACTCAAGCTATTTTTTCTGTGCTGTTAATGCAGATGCACTGATATGACACATCAATGTCTCAGTATCAACCAAGTCTCTAACAATGAACAAAACAAAATTATATTAATAAAGTGAAAAGGATGCAAATCAGACTGTCCATCCAGTACAGTCTTGAGCAAATGTTTGTTGACTGGAGCTGACATGCAGGTGTGTACATTTTGGCCCTGAGTTGTCATTTTTCTATTTGTACACAACTGGTATCACTGCTGTCAGCTCAACATCACCACCCTGCAACATGTAATTCCCTGCTTCAAAGTAAGAAATGATAAACCTCCAGTATAGGTACTGATCGAACAAATATGTTTTTTATTTGCATATTTTTTTTAAATAAATCAACCCATTCAATCAAACGGTGAATATTCAACTTAACTATTACAGAGAGATGGAGTTTTTCTAAAATATCTAAATATTATTTGAAATCCAAGGACTCCAAAAATTCTGGAGTGGAGAGCAAAGAGCCCATGATTTAGTGAAAACAAAGGACTGAAAGGCATTTGTCCCATTCATTTAAACAATGCATATCCCCAACCTGTGCAAAGCCACTCACAGCAGGTAGGAAAGCCGATCCTCTCGTGCTCCACTCGACACCTCCATAACAGAATCAGCTCAGAGAAGCCCAGCGTGCAGTTCATCAGTGAGTGTCAGGGCGTCAAAGAAGTGACGCTAATTACTCTGACGAAGGAAGTGCTTTTCTGAGTGCAGCTTGTGTGGTGGAGTTTCCAAAGCTACGAGGGTAAAGGCATTCGGATTATTTTCAACTAAAGAAAACCATCTAACTAAAAAGACTGCTTTTTGGAAAAGAAGTTCAAAATCAGAGATGGAAACAGAGGCTTTCCTGGCCTTATTTGACTTCTACATTATAACTGAACCATCTTAAACATCAAGAGGGCCCACACATACAGTGCATTATAATACTGCTCATTGTTAGGACAGCACTTGTTTTTGAGTAGCTGACCGGCGTCTGTGGAAATCGAGTCATCTTAAAGTAAAATTGTGATCAACCAGGTGATCCACTTCAAACATCACTGGACAACAAGCAACTCTAAGAGTCAGTGAGGCTGCACACAGCACTGCTTTGAGCTGAGTGCCACCATGCTCATGTTTGCTGGGCATAACGTTAACCATGTTCACCGTCTTATTTTTATAGTCAGTTAGCAGTGAACATAAGGCACAGCTGATCACAGTGTCTTTAGTGTTGGTGGAGTCTGGTGATCCTCCAAACTATTGGACACATTTTTGTCACAAACAGGCGTCGTCGCTGACGCAGGGAAAGCTGAACCCCGATCCAGAGTCACAAAATGGCAGGCAGGCGAGGCAGAGGTCCTAACAATAGTCTTTTATTATAACACAAAAAAACTCAACAAAGCACACACTTACTGTGGCAGGGCTAGGCAAGAAAGAACAAAAGATCCTGGCATGGACACTGAAGACAATGTAACGCTATGACACAGGTGACTGGGAAGACGAGGAGACACAGGTGACACACATCAAGGGAGGAGAATGCAATCAGGCTGAACAAAAGCAAAGCTACATGAAACAGAGACCCACAGGGGAAGTGACGCTTTCAAAATAAAACAGGACATGACAAAACCCTTGAACATAACACATAACAAGACACACATGAAACATGACACATAGACTCAAAAACCAAGTGACAGAACCCCAGGGCGTGACAATTTTGATCTTATGATCGTGCGAGACAGAAAGTCACAGTCCATCCCCTGGTGCAATGAATGTGCAGATCGTCATGGCAGTCCATTCAATAACTAGAGCTATTTCAGTGTGCATCAATCTGCAGACTAACTGATGGAAAAAAACTACGTCACTAACATTTCTCATGTGTGTAATGACAATAAAGTTGAATCTAATCTAATCTAATATGTAAAAATGGTAAAATGCCATCTCTGTTGATGCAGAAAATCTCAAAGCTATTTTTTTATTGGCATGCTGTTATAATGGGACACCTTGTCACGCATTGTCACTCGCATTCATGTTTTTTTTTTTTATTATTTGGTAGTCAGTAATGTTAATACTAAGAAAGTCAAACTGAGGATTATATGATTGTCAGATTGCAGTACAGGTAATAATTGTCTTGAGCAGAGTAGATAATCTTTTTTTGACTTTGCATGTTGATACTCTTGAATCTGCCAGCTGTTCATCAGACACAAGCACTCACAGAAAGTAGTGAGAGAGGTGTGAGAAAGACAAGCAGTCACCACATCTGTCTCTTCTTGACACCGACTCAGTTTAGGTCCCTGACTGGATTTCAAACCAGCGATTCAGCCTTACTAATAAAAATATAATTTCTTGACTCTGCCGAAGTATCAAATGCACACTTGAACAAATATGGAAGGTCTAGATGCCCTCAAGCTCAGGCCCAAAATGAAAGCAACGCCAGTCTGACACATCAGTCTAAAAAAGTGCAATTCTTCTGCTCAGTTAAAAAAATGTGTCACAATGGCATCAGGCCTCAGGGGCTGAGTTCAATTTAAACTTTCTGCCTTCTACTGGCCATAAATTGCTTGAAGGACTGATACGTCCACACTGTTTTGGTTGTCTCTGCTTCAAACTACAGGACCATACTAATATTTAACTTCAATTAAAACGGCTCACTGAAATAAGAGTGTGTGACTGTACTCTCTGGAAATAATGGCTAACTTCAGAGAGAATATTGGTTGGTTGTCGCACCACAGTTTCCAGATGCAGGGTGTGAAAAAAAATTATTGTCTTGATGCAAAGTGTTCCTCGTTGGTCCTCTCTTGCTTTTCTTGTTGGCCACAAAACAAAAACAAGGCTCAACAGCTATTATGTCTAAAAAAAAATGTGTAGTGTCTGTATCTACAGAGAGCTTTCCTTCTGCTTACATGTATGTCCTCATTTTCTTTGTACTTTGCAGCGTCGTGACGTTTGTGGGTCTCAGGACTGTGTAGCTGCCAGCCAATAACAGCGCAAGCTCGGGTCTTTGTAAAACCATAGCAACCAGGTTACGGCTGTCTTTGTGTCTCCATGGTCTCCATGGTCTCTGCTCTGTCCATGTATCACACAGGGACAGGCAGCAGCACAGGGATCAGATGAACCCTGCGCTGTGGATGTTTTCACACAAAATCCGTGCAGTGCGGATGTTTGGGTGCGCTTGTGTTTTAGGACGCCGATACAATCATTAAGGAACATTTTAATTTGCTTATTTACTATCTTGTTCCCGATAACGACCGCTCTCTTTTCATTCACTTCTCATATTTGCTGAAATTATTATTATCAATGTTTTTAATTAATTATTATGCACTGAATGAAGTTCCATCTACCCAAGCATGAAACCTGTTTTACTCCGTAAAACGCTAGAAATATATGCTTTGGACTAAATAGGAAAAATGCAACACTTCCCTTTAAATTTCTCAACTCAACCTGCCAATAAGTCTGACAAAAGGGAAACACATTTCCCTCCTCTTTTCTGACTCCCATAATCATTTTGGTACAGTCCACCTGTACTTACCTGTCATCTAAGTTTGTTAGAAGTGATGCTGGAACAATCAGCCGCACTGTCTAACTAAATTAAGTGGCCTGGCGTGACTCTTCAGTTTAACCACAGGGATGTTTTCGCCACAAAAAATAAACAAATCTGGTTGAATTTTCTTTTGTATTGGCTCTACACTTGGTCTTTTGTAAGTTTGGGCGTATTTACGATAATAAAAGACAGCGGAAGGCAGAACTGCTGGAGAAGGCAGAGGAGTCTTTGTGCATCCAGCACACATTCGGTTGAAATAAAAGCTCAGTCATGCGATGAAGCTATTGGCTGGAAGGCTCCGGGTCCCTGCGCACTGGCGATGGAGCGCTCTCATAAAGAGCGCTCACACTGACCCGACACACACATCAACCTGCATGGGAACATGTCGCAGTACGCTCTAGGAGGTAGGAAGTCTTAAGTTTTCTTCACTTTGCGTGTTTCTTACTTTTACTGTGTTTGTTTAGTCTGCTGTGTCTGTGTGGTGATTTCGTATTCATTTGGAGCTTCGTTATTTTTCCGACAGAAAGAAAGAAAAGAAAAAGCGCAGCACACATTATACAAGTGAAGAACATACTGCTTATGTGTACTGCTTTACTGAGCTCAAACATGAAGACAAGCTGCAGTAGGAGGAGGCAGTTTTCATAGACTCAGACAACTGAGGCAGCTGCGTGTGCGTGTGTGTGTGTGTGTGTGTATGTTGGGCGGGGGGCTCCTAATCATTTGGGAGGGTGTCCCCAGTCCTGTTTGTGTCAGATGACGGACAAACAGTCTGTTGACAAAATAAGCTTCCAACATGTTCAGTGTAAAGTAATTGCATGATTACATTCCTATGTCGCCTTGTTACTATATGCATGAGTGAGTGGAGTCTACAGCAGCTGCATGCTTTGAGACTAGTATTTCTGTAATAAATGATGAATTGACACAACTCTGGTTTCACCATTACCTCATCTGGCCTATAATCACGTCCTGGCTGGCCAGACTGAGTCATATTTTTAAAGCAACCCTATCAGCCTTTGTTTTTCCAACATCACCACTGCATTCAGCTCCTCTGTACTCTCATCTGTTAATGGAGGCTGCCCCGGGAGCTGGCTGCTGCTGGACGGGCTCTTTAACGGGGCTCAAATGGATCTGCACTGACAGTTAGCACTCACTTTCCTTGATAGTGATCTCATCAGCTATCTCAACTCATTAGATAATCAGATGAGATTTTTGTTTTAACAAATCTGTCCAAGATGTGGTGCACCTAAACTCAATACGTTCTCCTAAAGGTCAGGCCAGCTGATGAGAAGACAGTCATAGCATTACTCTCTAATAAGCAATGGATTTTACAAGCATATGTTATGGTCTATAATAACAATGACATCCAGCTCTTCACAGCAAATCATGTTCTTTCTCGCTGCTGGTTGTTTACCTTGCCGCGGTCACAGCTGTTGCACCAGTGTGCATGAGGCATGAGTCATCCCAGTACATCCTCATTATGCGATCGTTAAATGTACATCAGGGCTCAACTTTAACAGCTTCATTCTCAGTAAATCAGCAGCTCTATCGTGATTTTATACAATGGTTCAAACCCATAGAATTTTATTTTGAAATTCTATTCAAAATTTCCTTTTTTTAAAGGTGATCAATACCGTGTGTAAGACTAAAATTCAGCGAAATCTCAACAAAGCAATGCAAAAGACATGAGGCATTTTTTTTACCTGATGAAATAGCGCAGGTGTAATGTTGAATGTGATTTGAATACTCTATTATAACTGTGATTTATCCGGTGAAGTTCACACACGTATACAGAATAAATGTGTAGAGTAATTTTGTCAGTATGTGAGAAAATGCAATGTATAATAATGCAAGATGAATGACGAATACAAACACACGCTCACAATTTGAAAACTGACGCTGGCACATTGCATGTGCACTGCTCCTGCTTTGGGTGCAAGCAGTCACTGTGACAATACCATTTACACAATTATGATTATAACCCTGGGACATTTCCTCTTTAATCTCATCAAGTAGGCAGGGAGCAGACACAGCAAGATAATGTTTGGTCAGACATCCTCAGATCTTTCGTAATAAGTTTGACTTTATTGACAGTCTCTCTTTTTACCGGCATTACACTCAAGAGCACAAAAGTAACTTGTTTTCTTATATTTTTGAGACAGTTCTGTCTTCAATTCTTGTTTCTCTCTTTCCCCTGTTTCTGTCTCTATGTTGTCCTCAAGTTGCTTTCTTTTTCCTGATCATTCATCTCATTTTCTCATGCTCCTCATTAATTCCACTAACTTAATATTAAACTGCGACCGTGTTGTTTTCTGTCTGTCTAGTTCACATGCAGATCCTGCTGGCTGTGGGTCTGGCTGTATTCTGCTACTGCCTTGTCCTCGGCTGCGTCCTTTGCTGTCGCAGAAGGAAAAGTGTTTCGTCCGAAGACAAGGAGGCAGTTTTCTTGTCTCCTTGTCCAGCTGAGAGGGTGACTGTGACATTGACTCCATCTCCATGTACTCAGCCTGTCAAGCAGCAGTATGAGGAGCTGGATGGGGACGTGTTGGAATTCCCTTCCTCTAAAAGCAGCTCTTCTCCCTCTGAGGACGACCTCACTGCTCTGCCCTTTGACCCCAGCCCCACCAGATCAACTGAGCTGGTGCAGTCTCCTGGGACTTCTTCTCCAATGCGGCGCCTCAGCACCCCGGCGGTTCCCTGCTCCCCCAGTAAATGTGCAAGTCATGGCAGAGCCTCTCTGCCCTCCCTCACTAAGCTGAGCTTGGTGTCTAAGTCCCGTCGGGCGATGGGTCGGCGCAGCACTGTGAGCGGAGAAAGTTTTCTTTATAATGAAAGCAGTCAACTGACAGCTGGTGCTGCCAGAGCTCCCACCCAGCAGGGGGAGCCCTGCATATCACAGTATGGCTCTAACTCTCTGTCCATTCCCTCCAAACCAGCTCCTCTCCTGCATTTCTCCTTGCTCTTCTCTGCCTGTGGCACACTGGTGGTCAACATCTTGGGGCTGTCAGGGGCAAGTCGAAGGCGCAGTGGGGTGTTTGTCCGGGCCAGCCTTCCTCCCCTCTGCCCCTCTCCTCAGCAGATAGCCTCTCGGCGCCGTAGCCTCAGCCCAGACCTCCACAGCCAGAGCTTTGTGCTGCAGGTGGGCTCTGTGGAGGAGCTGCGCACCTGCACCTTGAGACTGGCTGTCTACAGCAGGGACTTCTCAGGCTTAAGGGAGGCTGCGCTGGGGGTGGTGGAACTGTCCTGTGAGCAAATGGATTGGGAGCCTGACACCACCATAACCCACACCAGGCAGCTTAGCCCAACTAAAACTAAGCTGAAAAAGGTATATGGTGATTATTCAAATTCACTCACTTGATGTATGCATTACAGTTAAGCTTTCATGGTCAAAGAGAGTACAGAATACAAAAACAAAACTGTTAGAAGAGGCTAGTGAGGCTGTGTATTTCCCGAAATGTCAAACTGTCACTTTAAATGAAAAGATGCCGTCTCTAACATTCAGGACATTCAGGTCAGTACTAATTTGATTGATTGACAAAAGCATTCTCACGTCATTCTCATTTCTCAATTCCTTTTGGGTCCTGCCTTGGACTATTGCCCCAGTATCGATTTAAGTCAGAAGTCAAGCTCAAACACAGCAGACTGGAACATGTGGACCAAAGACCTGGTGTGTGTTCAGGCAGGTCTTTTGAGGGTTTTTTCTTTTTCAATGCTCTCTCTGATCTCTCTTAATGCTCAATTTATGCATTTAAAAAATCTTTTAAAAGTCTGCATTTTCAACTGATTTAACAGATAGAGAAATTGCACACACAGACTTACAGGCTTACAGTATAAATAGCACATATCATGTTTTATCTGTGAAGGAATGTAGCATCTAATCAGTTCCCCTATTAGCCAGTTTTCCACTGTTGTTAGTCATGGTGACATTGTTAGCGACTGCAGAGCAAACAAGCAGAGTGCAGCAAACTGGCAGCGCGCCCACGCCGTGCCCTCTGCGGCTCTGTTGAAACACTGCCAGAGGGCATTAATAACAGAAGGAGGGGGTCGTCATGTTTCAGTGGGTATTACTCAATCAGTCACTCTGATTTTCACCAAAGAGATGTGCAGTGGGCTTTGTGGGGAGGTTTGTCCCATTTTAAAATTGTATGAAAATCAGAGTAAGGTGCACTTACCTTTGACCCTATTTTCATATCCATATATGCCTCATCCTCTTCTGCACACACATGCACACACAGACACACAGCCACACACACACGCTCACAATCTTATTTCCATCACTTTTGGGGACATTACACAGACTTATATTCATTTCCTGGAGGCTTAACCACCACCTAACCATAACAATAAACATTACCTGCTTAATCCTAACCCTTACCTTAACCTAACCCTAACCTCAGCCTAGCTTTAAAGCAAGTCTTCACCCTAATATTTAATGATTTATGACTGGGTCCCCACAGTGTGACTGTGTAAACAGCTTTTGTCCTCAAAACTACCGGAATACACGTTCACATTCACACACACGCATACACACACACACACCCATCACTGTCCTCCTTTTCTGTGACATCGTTGTAGGATGTGAATGTGTGTAACTGCGTGGTCGTGGAGGAGGAGGCTGCGGTGAAAGAACCAGGCTACTCAGCACTCCGGAAGCTTCTTTAAGGAGTGGGTGTCTAATGGAGGCTGTGCAGTAGCAGCTCTATCTTTTAATGTAGACGTTTAGTGGATTTATTAGTAAATCATCAGGTTTTTTAATCAGTGTAATGGGACCAGCCATAGCATTTCATCTGCATTACTTTAGTTGTTTCGACATTTCATGGGAATAGGTGACATGACTTGGCAGTAATTTAAGGAATGCTGATTGTTAGGATGAGCAAAATTAAATTCTTTGTTTTCTGAGCATACAGGGTCTTATGTTTTTTTGTTGTTTTTTAATCGCAGTCATACATCTTTCCTGGAAAATGGCCATTAACCTCAAGGAATACATATGATTAAACCTTAATCCATATAAACTGATGACAGCACTGAGAATAAGTTTTTGCTGTTTTGTTTTGCTCATAACAAATATTCTGTGATCTGTTGCTGCAGCAAGCTTTAGAAACAGAGCCCCATGAAGACTGAACTCCACTGCTCATGGAACACTTTCTGCTTCTGTGAGCTATAATTGAGATAATGTTTTATCCTGGGTCACTCTTTCAGCTGGGCGTTAGCATTAAATTGATTTATTCGAGCTTGTGGGCTGAAAACTGTTGCTCATGTTATAGAAAAGCAGCTGTTTGGTGTTTACGACTGGGAAGGATTCAGCATTATTAGAAATCATCATCAAAACAGGCTCTCTTATGGTTAACCTTCTAGCAAAGTACCAAAGTATTTGACAAGTAGAGAATTTTAAAATGCATGTCTGGCACAAAAATGTGTCTACATATCAGTAAAACACTCACTGCATTGCATTTGATTTGTTTTCTGCCAAAATATCCAGTCTTGCAATACAGAATCACAAAATGTATGTAGGAACATTTAACCAGATGCCACTATCTCTTTCTGATCTTAATCAAAGTGCTTTTCTTGCCAAAACTAGCCATAGACGGAAAGCTGGATACGAGTCCTGGTTTCTGCAGGTCCACTTCCCTGTAACTCCACTGCAGCACTTAAATGATTACTTTTATCACCCCAATGTTAAGCAGGGCTGCAATTTAATTTAGTCCCTCATCCTAAATGGTTATTGGAGACAACCCGTACATTTCAGTCATGGAGGTATTAATATATCACGGGAAGAATGTTTAAAATACAGGTGCACGTGATGGGAAGCAGACTCAGCTACACTCAGGAACATTTCAGTCTTGTGCCTTTTCACACACGCCATGGCGGTGCTGGGATACACAGGGCGAGGGACAATCCAGCAGATGGCGGTAATGAAACACCTATGGATGACATCTGCCATAAAACTCAAATAAAGAAGTGTTGTATGAAATGTGTATTTTATCATCAAAGTAGTTTCTGCAGTTATTTTACAAAAACTGAAACGTCTTGAGAGATCAGGCAAAATTTTAAGCACGGTTTTAAATAAAGGGCCAAGTGGGAGTAATTTATGAGGAAAAAATGCATTTTATATTGATAGCTTGACTTATAATAAATACATTACATAAATGCAGTTTTATAAAATCACTTTTTCTTACAGCTCAGGTTCGCAAATAGTTAATGTAGGCGAGGTGTATAAAAATGGACGTATTCCCACGCATCCTGGGTTGTCATGCCTCCATTGTTGCGTCACAGTTCAGGGCTCACCTCTCTCAAAAGATATGTGAAGGGGCAGCCTTCACAGGATTTTTTTTAAAGAGCTTTAAAGTTTGTTTGGTAATGTGTGTCTGCAAAATAACATCTCTGAAGCGTGAGTGACAGTCTCTGAGGCAAAGCTAGTGACAGACAGAGGCAGTGAACCGAAACTCACTTGTTGGATGAAATCGCCTTCGCACTCTGCTGCCTGGCGTCAGCAAGCCGCTGGCAGGCTAAAACTCAATCTGTTGACAGCAGACTATGATTCACTGGACCCCAAACAATACAAGCTAATGAGGTTTGATGTGAAATCAGATGGAAATTACCATCACACTAACACATTAGATATTATTTTTATCCAAAATGCCTTAGTGCGTGAACATCTGTATTAGCGTAGGATGAATGGTCAAACTGGCTTAACAGCTACATATAACTAAGAATACCGATTAGCTTGAAGTGATTGAAAATGTGATTCAGATATTTCCCAGCTCCACAGACAGGTCAATCAAAGATGCATTGTGAATCGAAGTAGATCATATTTTGGATATATCCATCAGAAAAAGAAAAACTGATTCAAATGGAAACTCTTAACTGCTCTTTTACTTTGACAGGCAGTGATTCATTACAAATCCCTTTGAAGGGGAACTGAAACACTGGTACTGACAGTTTCATTGACTTGGTCGACTCATTCACTGATGATAGAAACATATTCATGAGCACCATTTTTTTCCCTTGAGTCTGCTCTATTCTCTCGGTTTCTCTTTGGTTTCATTTCATTTCCACCCTCCCGGAGGATGAAGGGAACATCTGCAGAGTGAAAGAAGTCTTGCTAAATCCCCCACTTTTTTCTTTTTCTCTCGGTTTTCCCCACCTTCCCTCCCTCAGAGTGTAAGTTCTCAGGAAACATTGGGTCACAGGAAGAGCTCTGTGTGCGTGCCGCGAGCTTTGGGCCAGCTCTTCGTCCTGCTGCAGTACCAGGCTCTGGCCCAGCGCATCAAGGTGATGGTCCGAAAGGCTGAGAATCTGGCCAAGCTCACACGGATCCCTGGAACTCCAGGTAAAGACAGCAAACATCCTTATACTCAAAAAATAGATTTTTGTTTTCAAAGGTGCCTTTGAAAACAACCAGTGCACTACATTAGTCCTGTTATATTGTAACTGCAACTATTGGATAAAATTAGGGAACATTAACAACGTCACACTACTTCTGTATACTTCCTTGTCATTATCATTATCTACAGTTCCAATACTTCTGGTATTATTACTCTTTCTCAGGTTTTGATTTTTTAAATGTTTGTGTGCAACTTTAAACCTTGCACTTCCTTCCTCCCACCTCCAACCCCATTCATAAATCTGTAGAATACATGACATTATGCAAATTACAGCCAAGATTCCCAGATATGACAAGCAGACAAGCAAATAAAAAAATCCTAAACTTGGTTATAGAACAGGCCCTGCGATTGACTGGCGACCAGTCCAGGGTGTACCCCGCCTCTCGCCCGTAGTCAGCTGGGATAGGCTCCAGCTCCCCCGCAACCCTGACGGATAAGCGGTATAGAAAATGGATGGATGGATGGATATAGAACATCCACAAACATTCACAAGTGGAAAGATATTACTCTGCACTTTGCACATATTCTGAGGTGCAACATGAACACACTCGCTGACATGTAAACTGCTCTTGGTTTACAGACTCTGTATTCTCCTCCATTGCTTCAGACAGACCGCATCCCCGATTGGCCTCTAGCGTAACAAGATTAGAAACCGATCGACTCGGTGTCATTTCCTCTCCTGTCCGTATCATATCTCGCTGCATCTGATTTAAAGCTCTGCTTTGATGATGATGTTGAGGAAAGGATGTAGCAGGAGATTCAGCAAACCTGCTTTGATGTTTTGCTTTTCCTCACTTACACTGTGTGTCCAGTTAAGTGTTATTTGTGAGTTTCATGATCAAATAGTTCCTGAAATCTGTGTGCTCATTGCAGATGCATGAATCTTGTCTGACAATGACACATTGCTGTTTAATTTTAGTAAATCTAATTAGCATGCTAGAATGGATTTACTAGGGAAATCATATTTTGCAAGTGATTATGCAGATTTCGAACAGTGACAGAGGAGAGGTGTTCAGAGAGGGTTGTGAGGATGTAGATCACTATGTGCAGACCCACAAGAAACACACACAAACAAGGATTCACTGTATGTTCATTTATTAACATACAGTGAATCCTTGTTCATGTGTGTTCACTGCATGTTCATTTATTAACACTGACCAAAAATGTGAATAATGAAATGATTGTTCTGCTCCTTGAAATGAAATGAAATGAAACATCTGAGTATGGCTTAAACTGAAAAAATCAGATATAACTAAGCAAATCAATTTAATAGATTTTTTTTCCCCCACAGATCACTATGTTGTCATCAACCTGCGTCAGGATGGGAAAGTAATTGGTACCAAAGAAACCAAAGGTGCCAGTGGTCCAAACCCCATCTGGAACGCGCCATTCCTGTTTGACCTGCCCTCTGGTGACATCACTGAGCTGCCGTTGGTCCTGGAGTTTATTGTCATGCAAGTAAGATGTTCAAAGTCCCTTATATACTGTACAAACAGTATAACCCATGGCATGCAGTTTAAGCTGCTGAGATATTGGTAATTAAATATGTTCATGCTTAAAATTCAGTATGTCTGTTTATCCCTAGGGCCGTCTCTACACAAAGAGCAGTATTCTGGGTCGCGTGTTGATTGGCAGCGATGCTTCGGAGGCGGGACAGGATCACTGGAAGGAAACGTGCAGTCGAGGACAAACAGAGACGGCTCGCTGGCACACCATCCAATCAGATCTGCAGTAGGACTGACTGACTGCGCTGTTGTCCCTCCCTCACCCAGTAAGTGAAACACAGAGAGGTGGAGTTAAATGAAAATAACATTTTGATCTGGGGCCCATTCCTCCCTTCATTCTGTATTCATGCTTAGGTTGATTTTTTGTTCTTATGGCAACTTTCATCGTTTCTCATGTCACTTATCAAAAGAAAATGACGTTGAACTGAATAAGTTCAGTAAGATGCTGTTGGAAACACAAATATCAGTTAGATGGAAAAATATTGTTTTATGTGCATCCACAGTACTTTAGAGGGAGAAGCGCTGCTCACTGCTCACATGTCAACAGTATTCTGCATTGCCTTTGTGATGATTTCCACTGTGACTTCTTAAAACTGTAGTCTGTAAACCTGTATCGTTCCGGTTGTATGAAACTAGTGCTGATGTATTTTTACTGTTCATCTTGTGCCCAGAGGTTACAAATGGTTAATGTTAACTTAAACTTGATGGATGTTCAAAACTGTACAAAGTTACTGTGCATATGCTCTGCTCGTGGTTTGCTGTGGTGTACTACAGTGCCAGTATTTGTCCGCATACTATAAACACCTCTCCTTACTAATACTGCGTGTATGAGGCCACGACAGTCGTCTCACTTTGTGTGGCATGCCTTTTGAATTATTGTTTTATTTTTGTTAAGTTCCAAAGAGGATTTGTTTGTTTTGCTTATTTTGTTGTGTTTTCATCCATTGCAAGCTACAATACACAAGTTGAACTCCATAGTTCACTGATGTCAGAGTTTATTTTGAATATATACTTACATAACACTACTGAATATGTTCAGTGGTTTGAATTTGGGCTGCTAATGTGCAGTACAATGTATAATAAAATATTTCTACAATCATTACAACTTGATTCTACAATAATGCAAAGCAGATGAATACAAGAACAAAGAGCCTCGTCACATTTTGTCTGCTGTGCTGCAACATGAGGTCTTCACCAGCCAAGTGATTGTGTATTTTAATATAGCTGACTGCTTGTTATGCACTACTCTGCTGTACAATGAAACACTACTCATAGCAGCCATTGTGCTGTGGAGGTTTACTACTGAACACAATCTGCAGCAGCCTCTCTTGTAATGAATCTTCTCAAAACAAGCTGGCCAAGAATAACATTAAACTGGATTTCATGGTGACTTTAGAGAGCAGGCAGACTGGATGGACTGACAGTTTTCTCTGCAGTCAGTGGAAGACTGTTGAATAGAAACTGAAATATATGTGATCCATTTCACAAAAACTTGCAATGAGAAAATGGAAGTGATTCAAAAAGCAACCAATGAACCGAGCCATCCCTCATTCAGTCAGTTAATTGATGCCAAACAACCAGGTACATCTTTGTTACTCTTTTTCTCCTCTTTGTGACCACGAGGCACACATTAATATTACGTTTTCTGATGTTTTTAGCTTTAACAACAATTGGAGTTTTAAAGTCACCACCACAGAGTCCAGGTTAACAAAGTAAGAAATAGCTTGTCAGGGCTGCTTTATAATACTCTCATTTCAGTGTCTGAAAAATGTGACAGCTGATCTAATAAAGTGAATTCGTAACATTTATTTCTCAGCCTTCATGATGATGGTCTTGAAGATGTAATTTTTGTTTTAATTATTATTATTTTTTAGAAAGCTATTGTGTTGTGTTTCTATTTATTGTATGGTGATCATGCTGTTGGTGGCATGTGTTGTCTCAACTGTATATGAATGGTTTTGCTTTTAAAGGGAATAGTTTAAAAAATGTTAATAAATTGATATATTGTATAAAGGGATTTTCTCATACAAGGGTGCATTTTATTGGCTGTGAAGTTAGCAAACTTATCAAACAGTGAATTCATTAAATGTGCAGTGAGAAAGCTCAGATCTGAGCTATATTGGCTTTTTCTCTGAAGACTTTTGACTTGTCATAATACAAAAAGTAAATAATAAAATTAGTGATTGAATTGATGGTTGATAATCATTGACTCAGTGACTGAATTCAATTTAGCTTCTTCAGTGTCCTGATAAGCTAGCTTCACCCTTCATTCCAATGCATAACAACATCATTTACTTTTAAAGTGTATTTATTTAGAGCCTGTCCATGAATATTACAAACAAGATCAGAGCCAAGGGCAACCTTGGTGGAGTCCAGCACCCACATAAATGTGTTTGACTTTGTGCCGAGAATGTAAACACAGCCCTCACTTTGATTATAAAGGGAGTGGACAACAGTCCTGGTACTTCATACTCCCACAGTATCCCCTATAAGACTCCCTAGAGGATACTCTTGTAAGCCGTCTCTACCAAAGTCCACAAAACACACAAGGCTGGATGAGCAAACTCCGCTGAACCTCCCCCACCCCCAGCACGCCTGCAAGAGGTGGTCCATTCCACCTGATATTTTGTCATAAAACATGCTGTAATATTGGACACACCTTTCACACTAAAGACACAAATGTCAACCTCATGGTTGCACTAGAGTCCAGTCCAAAAAGAATTATAAATATATGAATTATATATATATATATATATATATATATATATATATATATATTATAAGACAAATGCAGATCTGCCCCTGGCCTTTCCTGGTGGACTTTTCACCCTGCCTGCACTCAAATCATCTGGTCCTTACGGAAATGTTGTGGCAAATGTATGCTTCATGACTTCTTTAGTCTTAATCTTTTAGTCATTGTTTCCTGTTCACAGTGGGTGACATCCCCTCTGAAAATTATCCAATAATCCATGGGATGTGCAATTCAAAGGTGATGTAATCCAACTCCCGGGGTATCTTACGTCATATCAGATCAAAAAAACAAAAGTGACTGTTGCCACATACAGTGTTTGAACATACACAAACAGTGCACACCCTAATGCACACAGCCACACAAAAAGTCATGTCTTAGGTCGTTGAGATGCAGAGAACCATTACAGTGTGTAAAATGTGGAAATTTATGGGCCCAGTTGGATGTAAAATACGCTTAATTACACTCATCATATCAAGTCATGCTTCCCATTCAGCCTTTTTCCCTTCCCTTTCAATACAGATCTGTGGCTCATTCTGTAATTCAAACCATCTGTTGGCTTGAATCCTCACTTCTGCCCATCATGTGAGGTCCAGAAAAGCTCCATAAGAGGAGCTTCATTTGACTGCTGTTTTATACTCAAGAATGTATCAGCTGTGTTTTTTTTACTCCCTTCGTCAAATGTGGTCACCATTTCCTAAAGTTAAAGGGTGCAAACCCCACACCTATATAAGGGATTATCTGTAGCTTCACAATATTGACTGAATTAAAGTAAATTTGAGCAAATGTTTTCTTAAGAGTTCTCTGTGGTGCTTGGAAATAAATCCTTTCATCTTGAAAGCACAAAATATTGCACATCCTCTTAGGTGTATAGAATCTAAAATAAAATTCCTGGCATGAGGCTATAAAGCGTTTGATGCTGACATGCCTCTCTTTCTTCATTCCTCTGATCTGCCTTGATCCTCTCTTGGGGGAGGCTGGGTAATGAGATTTCGTTGATCTTCTGTCCGTATGGGCCTACTGTGACTCTGCCACTGTTACAAAGATGCATCAAAACAAGCCATTTACAACTGCAATGCAAGTGCAGTTGTGTTGAATTTTTGCACAATAAGGGATGCAGAGGGATTTTCTGACTCTGTCTCATAAATTACCCTTCCTAAATGGTGTGTAAGTTGTAAGTAATAGCTCTATTAAGAGTTAATAAGTCATTTACTGATGCTTTGTAGAACAGTTACAGGTCAGCATTGAGAGCCGTTGTGTTACCAGGTTGTGGAATGTTTCTAGCTGATGTTTACCCTCCTCTGCTGTGTCTCATCCTTTAATATCATCGAAATTTAAAACTGTATATTTGACAATATGGCAATAATACTGTACAATGGCCCAGAGAACCTTTCTGATTTTTTTGTTGATAGCTTTCACTTTGCGACAGTAACATCAAGAAGAAAGAACATGAGAAGTTCGAAAAATACCAAGGCCTGAAAGAGGAGTGAGAAAAGATGTGGAGAATAAAAGCAACAATGGTGTCAGTGGTGATCAGGGCACTGGGGGCTGTGACCCCCTAACTGGAAGAGAGGCTCCAACAGGTTCCAGGTGCAACATCAGTGGTCTCTGTCCAGAAGAGTGCAGTCCTAGGAACAGTCAAGATACTGCACAGAACCTTCAAACTCCCAGGCCTCTTATTTAAGAGGGTTCAATACAAATATTGCTTTATTATTTGATTAATTTAGTTGCCTAAAATATTAGAAATATGATTTTGCATGATTTGACTTACTATAATGTAGCAATAGCTATACTGTTACCTTCAGGGCATGGCTAACAGGCAAATTTACATGCAGCAGAACCACATAGATACACACAACAGGCTTCTGTATAACAACAAAGCGAATAGTAGCTGAGCTAGCACTGCACATGTTCCACAAAGAGCGACAAGAAACATCCAGCTAACTACTTTGTTATGTAGTTGGCTAAAATGATGCTTAATATTCACACAATTTATCTTGACTATCCCTCCATACTACATTATCCTGACATTTAATTAAAGAGTTTGGTCTAGACCTGCTCTAATTGGAAAGTATCATGGGATAACTTTTGCTGTGAATTGGTGTTATATAAATAAACTGAATTGAATTGAATTGCACTGACATTAGCGAAGTGATATGCCCATTCCTAATTCAACAGGCTGACATAAGTTTAAAATAAATATCCATCCATCCTTGAGCTTGTGCATTACTGGGCATCGTTGACAAAGCAATTCAGTGGAGCAAAATGCACACAACCATCCAGTTTTTCATTTCCTTCACATTTCCATCAAAAATGAGGTTAGACCACTGGGTCTTGACATCCTTAGATGGTTGGACAAGATGAAGATATTTGTGTTGGTTCTTGAAGTCATCAGCAGAAAAATAGCTGCTGTGTTCGTACCTTCCACATGTTCATATAACAACGACAGACACTAGGTGTGAGTGGACGGGACAGTCACAGTTGGAGAATGATCACCTGGGTGCAGGTGGTGCCGTGTTACATAGTGATGTGGACAAGTATGGAAGAAAAAGCTGGACTACATATGAAGTGTTTCAGGAGGTTCAGGAGCAAGGGAATAACTCCCTTTGCCAGTAACTTTAGCTCTTGTAACTTTGCAGATTTTTTATATGCACAAAAAAAACTATATAACACACTAAAGGAAATTGAAAGACCCAAAAGACATATGGCTTCTTTTTTCGTTTTTTTCACAATCTGGCAACCAAAAGTTATCTAAACATAAAGAATAAATAAATCATGAGTGAATGATTGGTAAATGAAAGCTATCAGTTAGAACTAGATAATCTAATAATCAGGTGCATGCATTTTGTTGTGGTGCTTAATGCTACACAGTGAACCACGACATCTTTTCATGTCTTTTACTGTCAGAAGTCATCTGGTAAAAGAAAACTAGCTGGACACTGAGCAGACTGGACACAATGTTCTCTCCCAAAACAACTCAGAGCTGTCTGTGTTCACTCCAGTGAGCAGCAGTACCTGACTCAGAGCCCCTGAACAGACCTCCTTTGATCTTATTGTCGACTGTGCTTTAGCACTATTGATCCACACGTGCCAGCTTGTTTACCTGTCTGTTCACCTCTCTGACAATGCTGATTGCACTGACAAAGTTTCAGTCCTCTGTGTGAGTTTGCAGGCATCACTGATGACTTGTGTGGGAAAATATTCTGTGTGGTTCAGCCTTGGAAATATGATTGTTGATCATTAAATCTGGTAGAAGATTTCGGAACTAATGATCTTCTGATGTTCTAACATTGTCCACACTGCACTGCAGGATGCATCCATGACTCACTCCTTTAGTCTCACGCTGCCTTCACTAAACCCACGGTCTGACATTTACTGCCTGTGAGCGTGCACCTGCTTTCATGTGAGGAGACAACATAGTCTTCTTTAAGGACACAAGAACAGAGCAACTTCCCACACACTGCCTCATCACTTGGATTCACTACTGAGTTTCTTCAGAATCTCATGGGGACCTAAAGATCAAATGGTGACCAAAGTTGTTTAATGAACCAAGGGGAAAGATGGAGGATCTTTGACAGTAATATAAATCTTACAATGGTGGTTGGTTAGACCACAACTGAAATATTTCAACAACTATTGTATGGACTACCACGAAATGGCACAAACACTCACAGTATGATTCCTAATTCCTGATGATCCCGTGAAATTTATTTTAACACTATGGATCAATTGATTGATATTTCGGTTCATAATGACATACATGACTGATACAAACCATTATGATACAAGCCATTACTAGGTCTAGTTTAACACTTTGGTTTGTAACCACACATTCACATCAGCCTCATGTGATGTTTAGTGATTATTAGCACAATGGTAATGCGCTGACACACTGAACTAATGCCTGCTTAACATCGGCAGGTTTGCCTGTTAGCATGCTGATCATAGCGTTATGCTTTAAGAACTACAGTGTCTAAATACAACTTCAGAGATCTACTACAACAGTTTTTACATGAATGTGTGACAAGCTGTGCACTGGGAAAATGAAGAGACTGATTAATTGCCAGACCGAATCATTGACTGATAGATATAGAACTCAGGTTACTGTTTTCTGCCTTGACAGTTTGGCCAGCATTAGCAAAGATTCAACTACAGGAACAAAGACTACAATCAGCTGCCCTCTGCCCTCCCTCGATGACATCGCCCGCTCTTGATGCGTCTCCAGGACCAGAAAGATCCTGTCTGACCACCTCCACCCCAGACACCACCTGTGTAGCCTGCTGTCCTCAGGAAGGAGATAAAGAACTATTTTTTTTTTTTACCTTAATTTTATGTACTGTTTCTATTGTTTGTTCTTGTTTCTTTCTTCTTCTTCTTCTTCTTTTTATTTATCCCAAATTCACCTTCAGGTGGGGTTCTATTCAATTTCATTGCACAGGTGACTTATCTTATCTTATCTTATCTTATCTTCAGTTTTTATGAGAACGATTCAGGAGATACATCCCAAAATAAATGTGAAAAATGCAGCATTTAGTATCTGACACACTGTGCACATAAAAAAATTAATAAAATTCAAAATGTCTGTCTATATATATATATATATATATATATATGACATATGACATGATATATGACATGTTTCACTGTCAAACATTTAAAGTTAAAATTATTAAGTAGATAATAGATGTTGAAGCACCTCCACAAAAGTGCTACAAAAAGTGCTTGAACGCTGCCCCCCTGTGGATCTTTGAGGTAAAGCATGTGTTGGCTGAAACTACCACTCAACCTGGAAAACATGACTTTGCTGTGGGTTGTCCCCAACCCACCCCACCTCAGTAATACAATAGTGCCACATTTGAGCTGGATTATGTCTAAACAAACACACCCTGCCTCTCCACTCTTTGAAGGCACAATCCTGCTCGTAATTTTACCAAAATCCCTTCTGGCTATGAAGGCATGTGCATGTGATGTGCACATGCACACGCACACGCACACGCACATGTGCATGTGATGTGCAAGACAATGTGTTTGCATGGACCTGTGTGTGTGATTCCATTGTGAGCCCTCACATCTGGAGTCCACTAGGTGGAGGATCAGAGAACCACAACTGAGATCAAATCTGCCTCTTTGCCTTCATTGGAGCTTTCTGTGATCATGATTAATGAACACTCCATCACGATTAGACCAGCTTTCACACCCCCTTGTGCCAGATCAGAACTTTAACCCCACCAGCTCAGGTTGCTCTGGGCCCTGAAGCCACAGCACGGTCAGAGGTCTCAGGTCTGTCGACACTGCATCAAATGCCTGCTGGATCGAAGAAGACAGGGACATCATACAGGTTGCTGGGAATGTTTAAGTGACAGACAAGCAGAGAAAACATGTAAACATTTTCGCTCTTTTACAGACATTGTTTTGAAGGTTCATGCAACTATAAAATGTGGACAAAATACATTTCACAAAGAAATGCGAACAAATTATTTTGTTGGGACCCTCCATAATCAATTACTTGGCTGGAACTTATGTTTCCATTTTAGAAAAAGCAAAACTTTACTTACAGGAAAATTGCAACACCCTCCCCGTTCATATCTCAAAAGTTATATAATTTGTTTAACTGTAAAGCAATGAAGAATTTGAGATGGTGTACTTCAATTTAAACCTTTGCCACAAAATTGCACAATAGTGTTATTATGGCATGACAACGTAATAGAACATTGCATAATCTTTAAATGGCATTTCAGTGTCTCTATTTTTTTTTTTTTATCAAAAGCTGGCAAAATAAGGGTGGCACTGTCACTCTTTCTGCTCAACCTCCAAATCCAAATATTAAAATAAATGTGAACTTGATCAGATTATCTGATAATATGTTAGGCTTAAAGATCCCCTCCAGTATGCTAAGTGTCTCCACTTCATCTGGAAGGGGAATTTAAGAATAAAATATCCATCCGTCCATTTTCTATACCGCTTATCCGTCAGGGTCGCGGGGGAGCTGGAGCCTATCCCAGCTGACTACGGGTGAGAGGCGGGGTACACCCTGGACTGGTCGCCAGTCAACTGCAGGGCCAACACACAAAGACAGACAACCACACACTCTCACACTCACACCTAGGGGCAATTTAGAGTAGCCAATTAACCTAATGTGCATGTTTTTGGTATTGTGGGAGGAAGCCGGAGTACCCGGAGAAAACCCACGCAGGCACAGGGAGAACATGCAAACTCCACATAGAATAAAATATAAAAGAGGAAAAGTTATAAGACCTGAACACTCCTAAAACCTTTAGACTACCCTCCCGTAAACAGAAAAGATTAGGCTATGTAACCCTCACCCTTTTCTTTCTGACCGTGCCTCCGCTTTCCTTTTTTATCCCTTAGTATGTTTTTCTCCCCAAAATATTGCATATTTTTAAAAAAATAAACAGGAGGTGAGATAAGAAGAGAAGGATTCAGATGCCACTACATGCAGACACAGTTACCTGAGGCTGATGACATACTAGTCAGAAGGTGCTGGAAATGCAACAGGTGTTACAGTATATATGACACATTCATACAGATATCTCCATCAAAGCTAACTGCCCCTGCTGTGCATCCAGCGGGACAGCATGGTGCATGACTGCAGCTGCAGGGGAGAGTTAGACAGAGCAACAATGAAGATGTGTTAAAGACTGCGAGGCCCAAATATTCCGGAGCAGCTGGACTCAGTGTGTTTCTCCCTTCTCTGTGTAAACAATGGGCCAGGCAACGTTAAGCAAAAACACATGAGACTCGTTCATGTTCAAACTATCTCCATTGTTGTGTTTGCCTTCTGCACGAAACACATTTTTGAACTCTTGACAAGTCTGATGATGCTGTGAAAGGGTGCTATTAGTGGTGTTTCAATCATGGAGAATTTCAGACCAATCGAGGACTGCATTTCATGAGTTGAAGTCATATTTTTTAGATTTCTGTGACCATCCTGGTCATTTAGTTTGATGTCAAAATCAGCAACCTTCCTAGGTGTTCACAGCAGCAACATATGCTCTGTTTCTTCATTCCATACATAGTTTCACAAGTAAAAGTGTAATGGCAGTGCTTTTAATAGAGCATCATGACATTTTGGTATTAGTTTTACTTACATACACTACACAAATACATTTTTAAACACATAAAAAGCAGGTCCATCTAGCAGTAAGCTTTAGTGAGATACTTGCTCTAGGTTTGTGTAAGAAGATCAACATTCATTTACTTTATCCATTCAGATTATTACAGCTGTCAGGTGTGAGTTTCCCGTTTACAGGCCTATTCTGAGATAACAGCTCATCATGTGGAGCAAGTGAGAATGCAAGTTACTAAATGCAACCCAGATTCCCAATGAAGTTGGGCCACTGTGTAAAATAGGAATAAAAACAGAATGCAGTCATTTGCAAACAACTGTGTTTACTGACAATTTTTTTTATGAAGTGTTATATTTGTGGCACCGATGTGCTTAAGGTCTGATTAAGTTTATGCCTGAAAAACATTTGGTTAGGGTTAGGAAAAGATCATTTTTTGCTGAAAATTCTGCTGATGGCTTGTTGAAAATGTCCGCTTATTCGCCACAAACACGTCTGGAAAATCTCCCAGTGTGCCCTTCAAAATATCCACTGTTGGTGCCACAGAGACTGCTCCAAAATGTCCCAGCGGTTGCTAAAATGAGCCACTTTGATGGTTGGTTAAAGTGGTCTCAAACAATGGTCTCTTGTCCCTCAGAAACGTATAAAACTAACATATCCATGGTTTGCAAAAACGTACAGTTCTAACATTTAATTCTTGCGACTGGAGCGGCTTTACAAAGTGGTGCACCTCACCCCATTCTTGCTCGGGAATCACTGAGCATTTTGAGGATGCCCCTTTCATCCCCCGTCACCACAGAATCAGTTACTTCTGATGTACCTTCTGTTTTATGTATATTTTACACAGCGTTTATGTTTTTTGGAAGAATCCATACCATACCATACTTGACACCCAGTACGCTGCTGTTCCTCACTGCAGGATTTCTGCGCTGAAAGCAATGAGTCAGAAAGGCAGTTTTTCATTAAATATAAAATCCCCAGGGAGCATCAGATCCTGGCATTTTTGATGAAGTACAGAAATAAACCCTTAATCATTCTTATCATACTTCTACGCTCTTTTGGACAGATAAAAAGAAGAAAAAGAAAAAAAAATCTGGAACAAAAGACCGATCAATATTGACACACATGTACTGTATCTCTCCCTTTTTAATGACTGCAGTATGAGCCATGCTTTTTACTCAGCCAAGCTGTTGTCCTCAGCCCTGGCAGCTTGCTTCATGTACTGCGCACCCCTCCCAGCCAGCAGACTCTTGCGACTTTGCGTCACCTCGCCTCTGTTCGCCTGCCAGAGGAAATAAATAAATAGGAGTAAACCAATAATGGAAGTCAGATGATTATGTGACAATGATGTTACGGGAAACATTTCAGACTCAACATGTGATGCACAGAAGGTCAGTTCCAAGAGTTTCCAAAGTGTTATACTGTACACTGATTCAAAGAAAGAGAAAACAAAGCATTACATATTATTTGATATCACAAACAGCATGATATCCAGTCTGCAAAGGCTTTATTATTTACTGACTCTCGCCCTCAGTGGATGTTGTTATAAATTAAATGAACATCACAGCTCATTATATTTCAGACAGTTTGATCACAGTAAGTTCATAATTAGGAGGTCTCAGGTCAGGCCTGGTGATGATGTTTCTGTGCCACACAGTAATGGATGACACTGAGCGAATAAGAGTCAAAGGTAAAACCCTGAACTGAAATTGTTCTGGTTAAATCAGGCACTCAGCGTGACAGACTTTGTGTCCATTGTCACGGCTGTGTTCCTATAGACCTGAGAGAGCCTGTCCCAGATCCTATTAACCCCTTTGTTCCTTATCAACCCTTTCTCTGCCTTTGCTCTATATCACAGTGGGAGGTGAACGTCAGCCTGCACAGGGATAGAGACCACACAGCCTTTACAGGCACACACACATGCAGAGGGCCTCCACAACTCTCAGAAAAGCCCTTTATGTGATGTGTATATAATTAGCTTCACACAACATCAGTCCTTCTGTGAGAATCCTATCTCAGTTTTACAGTGTGTTTTAAGAAAACACTGTTTTATCTTTTTTTTTTCCTGCTGTTTGACACAAAGAACCTTCTTGTAATGCAAAGATGATGAACTGATAATAAAATGAATATAATATAACATGGTATAATACATAATGAGTGAAAAAGGCTCCAGCAGCACCTGATGATTGGAGAGGATAGTACACACAGTAACTAGTGTACGTGCACAACTTGCATTCTGTGCCAATTAAGTAATTATTGACAATCAATTGAGAGGGAATCAGTCATTTTATCTTTAGGTATACTGCTATTGTTTTGCAATTGGCCCTAACCTTAATTGATGAGAATTAATTCCATCTGGAAGGATGCCTCAGTTTTTCTTGAATGAAAACACCCATTTGCAGACATGTAAATCAGATAGTTTGTACCTCCGTCAAAACTGAAGGTTGAAATTTAAGAAACCTAACCTCATATTGTTACTGTGTTTCCTCCGTGCTGGCCGTCCACAACCGATAGTTACCGCTTCAGTGCTCTCCGCAGTAGACTATTTGCTGTTCATCATCAGATGGTTTAGATTAACCCGATCAAATGGTTTCAGTTAGTCCTCTCTTGCTCAAGTCATTGTTTGTTAATGACACACCTTCCTTGGTATTTGTATTCTGTATTTTACCTTCACAAACTCCAAATTTACAGGGAACGGTAAAGACAGACGAATAATAAAACCAAACATTTACTCAGAGCAATTTGAGGGCTTTACCACAAGAAGTTTGCTTGCTGTCCCCATCTGCTCCTGCTTACTGCTACCTTTACAGTTTTGAACTTACCACTTCCCAGCCATTTCCACTCAGCCTGTTCTGTAGAATAAAGCCCGCCTTGTTAAAGACTGCTGAATTTATTTGTTGCTGGGAGTCCAATTTGTTCGGCATTTGTTTATATTGCATCTCACATATCTTAGTTGGGCCCTCAGCGCCTCTGTCAGGTCTGCAAGGTTTAACCTGTGAGTCTACAGGGACAAGTGCCTAGTAGGCCTCATAAAGGAAGTGATGGAGGACAGCTTTTTATTTAGGTCAGTGACCATGGGAACGCTGCACGTCTGTCTGATATTTTCAGCGTGCATATTCTTTTAGCAAAGCGAGTAAAAGGAAACTGTAAAACAACAGGTAGTTTCAACCAAATAGTTTGATTGGCCAAAGACGTGTTCCAGTCATACTTATAGTCCCTCATAAACAGAGCTAGTGTTGCTTTAAAAACAAGAAAGTGGTTGTCATGCTAAGTCTTATGGTAACCAGGAAACCTGTGTTGATTTTAATGTGGGCTGTAACTCCTTGTTTGGAACAGCTATCCTGTTGTGATTAAAGAGGCAGTTTCAACACATGTCTTTATTTTAAGGGATAGAAACTGTTAACTGGCTAACTGCCATTTACCAGTTGTAGTTTTGCAGTATTGAAGGTTGCGATTAGACCCTCCACTGAATGACGTGTAACTACAGAAGCTGGTTTGGATGTGTTCAATTTGTTCAGTTCACATTTTAAGAATTTTCCAGACAAGTGAGACTCTTGAGTTAGTATAAAAATGATTGTCCTTCCTCAGAAGAAAAACTGAGTGTAGCACCTTGGTATATTTAGGAATACAAAGTGTCTTACAATTGCACCATAGACTGCAGTTTGTATCTTGTCTCTTACCAGCAGTCATTGTTTGTTTCTTTTAAACACGATGACAGTGTTTCTCCGTTAACCAAGAGCTTTTAGTTACCTAAACTTAAACAATCCTTAACCACTGGTTCGGCAGATCAGAAAATTCTCATGAGAATAGATTTGTAATGCTTTTGTTTCTGGTCATTAATGTTGAATGCAGGAACAGTGTAAGTAGGATTAAAATGATGTTTACTTGATGCAAAATCAAAACAGTTATCAGCAACAAGGAAACAACTCCTGTAGGCACAAAGGCATAAAGCAAAAAGAAATCATAGCAGAAGAGAATTAGAAACTGGTATGTTGAGAAGTGGACTGTGGTGTTGCAGGAGCCACCTCTGACTAAATAAATAAGTGTTATCAACAATATGTACTTCAAGAGCATGATTCTGAAATATAGCACAAGTTTACCTCTTTGAGACGCAATGAAAACCATGCGAGTGTGTGTGTAGAGGGGGAATGTCTCTTTAGTACAGCTGCTAACAACTCATACACAAACGCGACGAGGGGCCCCAGGTAGACATTGCTTTTTGGTCAGAAGCAAAACATATCGGGAACCACTGGCTTAACATATAACAATAAAGTGTAAATTATAATGTGGGTACATATAAGCGCAGGACTAGGTAAGGAGCATGTTGCTCCCCATTTAGGACCATTATGAATTGCCCAGAGAGCCTGATACGGAGAGAGCAGCTTGTGAACAGTGCACATGTGAAAGAAAAAGTAAAGTCACACCGATGAGCAAATGTAGCACTGGTGCTGCATACTGGTGAGTACTCGCCCATTCCAAGCACTGCTTGAACTTTTTTTAACACTTTCTATAAAAAATAAAGCTCGATTATCACTGTTAAGATGTGATTGAGTATAGTATTTGAGTAAATCTGCTTACTTACTAAATGTATGTTACTTTCCACCATTGCTGTGCAGCATCATTTGTAGTCCCTGATTGTTTCCCCTTTGTTGTGACTGGTTTATGTCCCAGCACTCATTGTGATAATCTCCAGCTTTCTCTTTCCTCTGTAGTCCTGTTGTTCTACTTTTTCATCTTTTTTCACACTTTGTGCACCTGTTGCATGCCTTGCTTTGCCTATTCATTTTCCACTTTCCTTTTGTTGTCACTGATTGTCTGAAGCCTTTGAGATACTGACAGTGATTGTGAGTAATAAGGTACCTTGGATTTGACCCAAGAGCTCAGAAGCCATTCCTTGCTCTGACTGTGGATACAAAAGCAATATAGTACATACATCATGCAGCTGTACATAATTGATATTGTGAGCGCCCATTATTTTTCTTTTTGCAGTTTCAGAGTCCTTGTAATATTTCACACTGTTTGTCTAACATACCCCCCACACACAGAGAACACATGTTGACATTATGTGGTAGCAGGACCTCACATACAGGGAGTAAGATTTAGTGTTCAGCTCAAATCAAAATTGTCTGTCATCATTATTCACGCTCTTGATCTGATGAGCTCTGGGTTTTCAGGAAGCACACTGAACATTTAATTAAAGCACAGGCAATTAACCTGGGAAACCTGCTGCTGAGTGGACAGTGAGCAGACCCTCACTTTGGCTCAGTGTGCCATTACGGGGAGAAAAATTGGCCCCATTAGTCACCCTGTCTCTGTTCTCTTTGGGGCAATGTCACCTCCAAAGTCAGATAAGATATTTATATAGATATTAAAATATTTCCCTGGAGTGTGAACGTAATGATGAATAATCCTGTCTTTTCCATTGTGTGTGTTCTACCACCATCCCTGTGTGACTTAGTGCAGACAGGAATGCTTGTCCCAGGCCACACAGCTGTGTTAGGTATGGTTCAGCCTGACTGTGCAACCTGATTCATGATCAGGGTTTCACATTATCTTTTCAAAGCTGTTAAATTCAGAGTTTCACTGAGGGGGTTTGCACATTTTCCCCATTGGGGTCCACAGTTCATGCTGGCAGGGTGTAAATTAAAAGTCAGCTGGGAACAGAGTTCCAGCTATGCACACTTTTCACTGTCATATGTCTGACTTTTGTCTGCATGTGGTCCCATTTAGCTGAAGTGGTAGATCGCTGCCAGGCATGGGGCTTTGATTTCCTCTGTGAAATTCAGTGCAATCATACTGTATGTTACATTTGGTCATGGACTTTTGAGAGTTCTGTAATGCTATTGGATCAGCCATTTAACTTTGACTTTGGCAGAGGACTACTTTATACAGATTTGATGCAAAGACTAAATGCTAGTATACCCGACCCTCAAATCTACAGTATTTGTACTGTCGGTCTGTCAGTGGGTCATTGTAAATCTTGTAAGCCTGCATATGTAGAAAAATTGAACCTATCACTGGACAGCCACAAAATGTGAAGTCTCTCCGCCCGACTGGGCCATAGTGCTAATGCAAAGGCATGTAGTTGAGGGTAGTAAGTTTACAAAACTTTTGATTTTCAAAATTTAAATTCCCCAAAGAATTTATAAATACTTACACTTACAGTAAGTACCACTGGCATAACAAATAATGCAGATCATGGGACAGGATTTTTTTAGAATGAAAAAAATAAATGCTCTCCCAATTGCAAAAGAAGAACTAATACTGCATTAGGGAGTATTTGTACTGTTGCAACACTTGTTGCAGGTGGTTCACCTCAATAACTCAAAGTTTTATCTAAAAATTGGACCTCTTTAGTTAACCTTTTGTTCTCTCTGGTCTCTAAGTTGTAATATTTTAGTTTGCTGCTCTCTTACCTTGACTTTAGTGATATCTCTATGGTTGTGTTTCCAATCTGTACCACACCTCCTGGAAAACATTTTGCCTTAAAGACTGCATTGATAATTGATTGATAATTTTTGGATTTTTTTAGGGAAGGTTGCAGTTGTTCACGCTGAAAGAAATATTATAATATTTTGGGAAATATGCTATTTTGCTGTCTTGCAGGGAGTTGCTTCGTTCATGTTCGTACACTAAATATGAAGCTACTACCCACTGTCACTTAGCTTAGGTTAACATAACGACGAGACCGAACAAACTGCTGTTGCCAGTGTTTAAAATGTAATCACTTTAGTGAAATAGATCGTGTAAACAACAGATATTAGTAGCGGAGTATTTCAATGACCTAATTCAGTATAATGCAACACTGAAACTATCATAAACTACCCCCCATCAAAGTCTGGTAGAATCTCACCTGTGAAAACATAATGCTTAGGCTTTGAAACTGATCAGAATGAACCTCTCTGTTGTTTTTCTCTTTATGTAGGCTACTTTATCACGTCATCAACCGTCGAGCTGAGCCAAATCCATCAGGGCTGACACAGCCTGAGCACATGGCTGCAGTGCTGCACGGGGTGACATGTGTTGAGCTCTGAGTCATGTCAAAGCCGAACCTGCTTGCGAGAGCCTGTGTTTTCAGCTGCTGACTGCTGGTTGCACCTGTGAGAGCAAAAGAAACCCTTTCAAAGCCTCCTACAAACTGAATCATAGGAGCTTGTGTTAGCACAGTAGGGGTGACAGGGGTGAAAAATAGTAGCATGAATTCACATGAGACACCTTAAAATTTTTAACCAGCTTTTGATTGTGGTATTTTTTTTTATCTGAGAGATGAAATGATTGTGTGGGGGTTAGGACTAACAACAGAGTGAACTTGGTGAACTATAATTTCTCCAGCATTACTTTATTACCATAACATTGCACTACTCTGTTGCTTTGCACAAGAGTATCATAAATCTGGTTGGGATTGTATTTCACACTGGATATACAAACAACTGGGGAAACATGCTAAGCAGGGACATAGAAAACGTGTTTCAAATATTTCATCATAGCTTACACAGTATCTTGAAATGTTCACTATTTAGAAATGAAGCAACTTGCTGGAAGCTAGTAAAATTACATATTAGAGGTATGTTTGCAGCACTGTTACGTTTCCAAAATGTTTTTACTACACACCACTTGCTGATAGACGTGTCAGTTCTTGCAACCACCAGTGCGGATGAAGTTAACCTGATGATGCTTAGCTCAGTCAGATTGTGACAAAATATTTATGTCTCTCAAGTCACCAACAGGCAGCATAGGTTGAAATCACTGAAACCCTCTTTTGCACATGACATTTCTGCTGTTGGCCTGCTGCACAAGTGAGCACAGGAGCCCCCTCAATCCGGACAGGAGCAGCTTAAGCATGAATGAACTTCCTGTTGATTGTCATCAACATGTATGACACATATATCAGAAGAAAACAACAGCTTTCTGCTCATTTTGCCATTAATGATGAGCCATACAGGATCACGAGGCTCTGCACACCTTTTTATGGTCTTCTTCCTTTGACATTCTGCAAGCCAAACAACATAGTGTGTTTTTTCATCCAAAGCCAAAAGTCTGCAGCATTTGTGTACTGTCTCCAACAGGCACACTGAAAAAGTTCTTCTTGGGGTATTGAACACATCCTACTTACAGCATTTACTATTTGTTCTTTTTTAATTCACTCTCCGTCAGTTCTCAGTCATTCTTGGTAGTGTACGTGGACATCTCACAACTATATTGCTTGGTAACCCGTCTTTGGAAAACCTTAGTCAGAGTTTATGATTCACAGTGCTTGATATAGTGTACACAAGTGAGAAATCACAAAACTGTAGAAGTTAGACAGTTGTCAGACTCAAACATCTTTCCAAAAGAGGCCTGCTTCTCCAGCTTAAAGTCAGATGCAAACAGCAGTTGGGGGGGGGGGACAGAATCTCGTAAAGTAAACCCAAAAATAATTTTCCATTGGCTGCACCACATCTCTAGAGCATTTTATAAGCAGGAAAGAAGTCTACTTTTTCCAGTTTGAATTTCATGAAACAATAAGAAGTGATGCTGCTGTGTTTTTACAAGTTCACCTTGTCCCAGGTGGCAAAGGCCCCAGGTCCATGTCAGTGTGAGAAGCATGTAGCATGTACTACACGGAACATGAACTCAACTCCTGCTGAAATGTAACAATGAGCCCTGATAAAAACATTGAAAAGGAGTAGCCTCTAGTTGTTCAAGAACAGATTCTGCTAAATCCATCACTGCCTGCTGAAAACCAACAAAAATGCAAGCTAAAGCATTTGTCCAAAGGTCAGCCAAATGTCAATTTATTAACTTTTGTCTCTGCTAAACATAAACCAACACCAAAACATCTGAGTTGTGCAATGTAAGTCATATTACAAAAGAGGTTTTCCTTCCACATGATCTGTTCTGACTGTGATGGATCACATCTGTGTTATTTTGACTTGCACAGTCAGGTGTTTACTATGATAAGAGAACCATGCAACACAAACTCCCTCAGTTTCCAAGCAACACAATTACAATAAAACAGAATTACAGAAATATTTCCAACTGGGAAACCTGAAAACTTTGGCCAGGTTTGGTTCTTACATGTCGGCATTTTATTGACAAGCAGCGTTCAGTGGGAGAGTTGCTCACAGAGTAGGAATAAATCACACAGATGAAGAGAGGTCACAGAGATCCATTTGTTCTCTGAATACACTTGTAAAAATAAGTTATCTCCTTGACATGAGGTCATGATACTTCTGTTGCATTTATCAGGAAAGGGAGATTTTAACATTTTGCCAACACAGAGACTGGAAAATGTTACTTGTCCAGTGTGCATATCATGATGGACTGCGAGGACAAACAGCATTAAGAGGAAATAGAATTAGCCATAGTTTTTTTATTTCTGTGTAACATTACAAAGATGATGATGGCAATGATGATGTTAACTTTATTTCAGTTTCACTGGATTAAATGCCAAAAACTGACTGCACTACTGTAGCTCTTAACATTGTGTAATATGTGTACTGTATAAGACTTGTCCTCTAACTTTATGGAAGGGTAAACTTGATAAACTTAACTTGCAAGAAATGAAGAAGAAAGAAGAAGAAATGTTGTTTGTCTGAGAAGAAGTTTGAGAGTTTATTAAAAAATATATTTTACCAGTACTTTCTGCTGGGCAATCTTCTTTACATAGGTTAAGTATGTATAAAACCATACAGTTTTTAAAAATGAGAAAGGCATCATACCTCCAGCTTATCAGCATGACTGATAGCTGACTGTAGTGGCTGTTAAAAGCAATGACTGCAGTGTGCAGAAAGCACTGCTGGATGTGCTCTGTGCTGGTGGTGAGAAAACTTCCTCGGTTTCACAGGAGTGACAGACATGCAGTGGTTTTAGCTGAGAGATTACAGCTTTGGTTGGGGCAGCTCCCTGTTTGGGGATCTAAACTTGCTTCAACCCAGCAACGGGTCATTCACTGACATATTTGTGTGGGTCAGTACTCTAAACTGGTGAAAGAGCTTTGATGCCTCACTGCCATGTGACTTGTTTCAAATAAGAAAGAGTGGAGTCCAAGCGCCAGCAAAGAGCAAGCCATGAACCCAACCTATCCACCCAGCTACAGCAACCAAAACATGTTTCTCACGTAAGGAATTTGTTACTCCTACCTCCCACTGCCATCAAAGGTTGTACTACTTCACATGTTCAGATGCTGAACCTCCACTTGCATGGACTTGTCTGAAAAAAGAGACTGAAGAGGTCAGTCTTATGTATTCCACATAACCATTGAAGATAGCATCATAAAGCACTGTGCTCTTAGAGCTCATGCAGGGCAAATATTAGGATGGCGACATCACACATCCTTGCAGTGCTCCTGATATCGTTTGAGTTCAGTGATGGTGTGTTGTTGCTTAAAACTCATTTAGTTCTACACTGAAAGCGCTTGAAAGTCAGAGATTGTATCTCAAATATGCAACAACAATGTTGTGTGGTCAGCTCTTTCAAATGCCTTTCTGGTTCAGTGGATTGACTCAGTACTGGCAGGCTCTAATGAAGACAGTTGTGCTTGAACTTGTCTGTTGGTGGACATGTTAAGGAATAACAACCTAAAAAAAAAAATCTGATTTTCATTTCAGGTGTTTTGCTGTGATACAATTAGGACAAACTGGTCTGACCTAATTTTTGTTGTTTTTGCCTTCAGGTGTGGACACCACAGTAGTGCATTTCTTAACCAGTAGACATTTGTAACAAAGAAGACCACTTGAAGTGAACAAATAGTGCAACACTGCCACGATTCTTGCTCGTTGTTGTCATTTTGTAGATGCTTGTTTCTGATCAAATTTTACTAAAGTAAGTAACCAAGACTTTGTTTTTATAACATCTGTCAATGAAGTCATGCTTTTTGTCAGCAGAAGTGCAGATAAAATACTGACTTGATTTTCATGAAACTTGGTGAGGGTACATTTTGGAATGGATCCAAATCAAGACATATGCATACACACAATTACTTTTCCCTTTCCCACCTGCAAGGAAACCTCACTTCCTTTTCTCTAGCCACTGGGTTAGTTCTATGCCACCTGCATTGCAAAGCAATTCACTAGCAGCAATTGGTTGATTGCTATGACTGTAAACATAATCAATGAATGAAATATTTCAGGCAATGCTAAAGACTCAGTGGGACATGCACTACATTCAAAGTGTCTAAAGGTGCCCAATTCATGCTAGTTAAACCCCCTCTAAGTCCTATGGGAAGTTAAGGATAAATGTCTTTGCTTTTAAGTGTTTCACAATTGTGTAGTTTTATCCATGAATGACAAGAGGTTGGTAACGATGTGGAATGTGGCTCCAGCCCGCAATGAAAAACACATTTCTTCCAGCCTGCTTATATGCAGATAGACAAACACCAAATAAAAACCACAACCAAAGTAAACCGAGAAAGCAGGCTTTCCTTCGTGGGAACAGGAGAAATCATGGCCTGTGTGGTCGTAATAATGAAGCAGAAACTGCCATTTCAACAGCTGCCTTTTGCTGCGGTTCTTCAATAATGTTGCTTTATACATTTTATGAATTTATTTGATTCTGTAGGGAACGGAGCCAAAAGAGACTGTGCAGTTTAATTTGATGTGCTAGACCAAGTTACTGTGTGCATGCATGTATATAATGTGTGTGTGTAAGTGAGTGCATGTGTATTTCTAACATGATTCATTTGTGGTGAATAAAACCAGCTGTTTCTATTGAACAGTGGCCAAGAGCCTCACACACCAGGGGGAATAGACGGTGTACAAGACCTCAGAGTGCAGAGTTACCTAACATCGCATGACCATCCACTGACCACTGTGCTGAGCTTTCCGCTGAGGTGACTATTGGTCAGATCTGTCCTCACAGCAGTGGACTAACCCTTTATTTTTTCTTTAATCATCAGAGACTGCCCACAGAAACTCATGTAATGCAACTGGCAACCAAGTCACCCCAAATAAAACCCTGCACAACATTTATATGGCATTCACAGACAACTAATATCTTTATTCAAATGGGGATTTATGTTGTGTGTGAGAGATACTCAGTGTGAAATTATGATGACCTTATCCTATTTTATGCCATTTCATTTATCTCATGTGACTTTACCATACACAACTGAATGCACATATAGTTTTGTAAGGAGTCATCTGTTATATTCAACTAAATTTATTGCTGTATTTTTTTTTCTTATCAAATTTTGAGCAGTAAATGTTGAGCAATTCTTCACAATTTGGCTCTGATTTCATTCAATTACTCATGTAGTGTAGGCTCTCATTTGTATTAATGCTATTTAATATTAGCCATATGTCAAGAAGCAGCGTGAAGGTACAGTATCTTCTTAACTAGAAAGTACAGACACTTGGATTCTGCAGTAATGTGAAAGAACTGTGAAAGAAATGAAGAACATTCTTTCAAGATTAATGAAAAGAAACTAAAACGAACAGTTAACAGGCTCACATGAGTTCATTTATGTCCTTGATTGTAGATGTTAATGGACATATTGCAGGTCATCATAACAATGTGAAAACACAAACTTTGTATATGGTGAGCTGAGTTAATCACATACCTTAAACTTGTAGTTCAAGTAATTACGCCATGATTGCAAGTATGACAGAAAAAACACAAATAACGAGCAGTGAATTATTATGTTGACCCCTACATGGGGACCATATTTTTTATTCCTTTCTTTCTTCTATTCTTAAGTCCTCCTCCCTCCACCTTTAGCCTATTTTCCAAACCATAGTTGACAGACAAATATGTTGAGATAAGATTTATCTTGTTTTTTCGAAACTTGAATTTTTGCAAGTATTTGCATTATGAAACAGCCTAAAGGGAAACTACAGCATTAACAGCTCCTACAGCATTACATGTCCTGAATACACTTGTCAGTGGTATCTTCATTGAGAACTGCAAAATGAAAATGTACTCTTGGATATACTGTATAAAAGGTTATTTTAGTATGTCATTTGCATGAAACATTAAAGATTGCGAGACATTAACATCCAGTAAATCCTGTGCCGTTTGATTGGCTGTGGGCGAGTCTGGGATTGCCACATCTTTCATTTTTTCCTAGTCCTGACGCTATCTTGGATCTTGTGGTTCCAATAGCATTTTGCCAACAACCGGACCCTACACTGAGTTTTGTTCCATCTGACTCATTTGTTATTGCTGTATGATAACAGCCTGCTCTTCTAACTTTTTCAAACCTCAGGGATCCATTTTTCCAAGCTTCCTCAAACATGAGATGCAGGTGGGACTTCAGATATGAATTTCACTCTGTCACTGCTGGCCACCTGTTCATTGTTGTTCAGGCAAAATACAACAAAAACAATGGAATATGTATCATAATTTATACAAGGGTAGCACTCACATTTATATATTTGTATCATATGATGAGTTTTCTCTCATGGATTGCTTTATTAAATGCACTGACCAAATCAATAGTGGGATGAGCCAAAAATTGTCCTCAATAAAAGTAGATAATGATAATAATAATAATAAGAAGAAGAATAATGATGAATAATTTTGGTGCCCAAGAGGAAAGACTAAAAATTGGTGCTCACCTTAATCTCAGTCACTGAATTATCATGGATTCAGATCTAAATTTAAACAGTAGTCAGAACGCATTTAAGATACTGATTGAGAGAAAGTGATTTCTAGAACAGCTCTATGAAAGCTCTCAGACAGATGCAGCTCATTCAGCTCCAGTCCTGACAGAGACCACATCACACCACTGGTCAAACCTCTGCCGTGAAGTCTAGTCTGCTAGATTACTGCTGCTTTGCAAATCAGGAGGTGGTTTGGGTCCAAAACACATCTCCTGCTGCAGCGTGGACCCAGTGTGATTGGCACTGGTCTGGTTCTTCCCAGAATGAAATCCACACGTGATGAAACCCTTCTTAGCTTCTCTGCTGCATGTATTTGAAACTTATCCAGGACTCACGTCAATATTTATATTTTTTACATCATAACTAAAAATACAATACCTTTTATGAAACTTTGGACCAATTTAGTGTTTGCTCATATGTAATTCTTAGGCTGAATGCACCGTAGTTTCGAGGTAAAATTGTATAGCGACTGATGTACTCTTTTTGGCATTCTGTGCATTGTTTGTCCAGACCAGTGTATTTTTTTTTCTGATGACTGATCGATTGTTATTACACATTAGACATTTTAATCTTATTGATCTAATTGTTTACATGTGGCAGCGTTCAGTAGCGCCCCCAATGCTTGAATTTTATTCCAGCTCACTGTGAAACTCGTAAATGAAATGTGGTAGCTTCGAAAATAACGGCAATATTAGCTGGACGTAATAAGAATGTTATTATTATTACTATTATTATTATCATTATTATTAATATTGTTCTTCTTCTTCTTCCCATTATTATTATTATTGTTATTATTATTAAGCTGTATGTCACCACCAATGGCCTGTGCGGTTGTGTACCAAATCACTTTAATTCTCTTCTTTAAAGGCAGGAATGTAAATCCAGAGGGATTAGTGACAACACACTGGGCTGTAAACCCTTCAGTAGCTCTCCAAGGGGTCTCTGCCTCAGTGCGTAAAGTTGGGACGAGGCTCCGGACGCGCAGCGCAGCACTGAACTATCCCACAGGCTCCATGTGCGTCACCTCTGCGGGATACTTGACAAGGATTTCTGATATTTTAATACTACCAACCGCGAGGGTAACTGACAGATGAAATCATTGGCGTTTTGCTGATGTGAAGGCTTCTTCCCTTGAACAGATCATCTGTCCCGGAGTGCAGAGGGGACATGGGTCAACTTTATGGTGCGACTCTCTTACCATTTGGCGCTATCTGTGTTGTTTTCCTGTGGGAATCTGGTGCCAGCTCTATCAGGACGACGCTTGCAGTGGACACCTCGAGGTGAGTCTCATGGATTTGATTAGAGGATCCTAAAAATATCTTGATGTCTTGTGAATGAACGGAAGTCTGTTGCTGATGGCATGTCAGCCTAATCCAAAATAAATTTAATCAGCGATGTAGCGGTTTACAAATGTCGGGGGTTTTCACCATGACGCAGGAAAGCCAGAAAAACAAAACATTATTTTCTTTTAACGTGAACCACAACGTCTGAATAAGCTTTTTTATGATATACAGTGGTTTTAAAAATGAATATGTCACTAAAACTCTGTAAGTTTACAACTTGGCAACATCAACTCAACGCACGTACTTGTTTGTTTCGGAATTTAATTTAAACGCAAAACAAGTACTCGACTAAGATTGGCGCACGCTGCCAAGAGTCATAATGGAGTTTAGTCTACGTTTCATTGTTTTCTGCTCTTTACTGTGCGAGCAGGCTGTCAAAGAGCAGACCCCTGGATGAACCGCTGTAGCGCGTCTAATCTAATATGATCTTCAAGGAAATGCAAAAGGCAAAGGGAAACTCCAAATGGTTGAAATCGGTCGCGGTGCTGAGAGCCAAATGTTACTTGTGCTCAGACAGAACATGACAGATGCTATTAAGGTGACCAGAGACAGTCGGTGAGGAGGTGAGGAGAGGATGTGAGTCGAGAACATGTGGAGAAGAAGAAGAAAAACTGCTGAACAGCCACAGTGTTATTGTTTTTTATTACTGGAAATTATAAGGAATCACATACCGTCACATTTATGCTGTAACCGTCCAGTGTAAACTCATTCTGTTAAAATGGGATACAAACATCTACCACTGATTAATGGACCTCCTGTTGTGAGTTTACGTAAACACATAATGTGGCAGCTGTGTTAATAGCTTATCTTGTCGTGATTTTGGTTTACATCTTTGTACATTTAGTGTAATTTTAATATATTGGTCCAATATATTGGTCAATTGTACCTTATAGCAGAAATACCAAAGATATGTTTGAGGTTATTTTAGAGCGTTCACAGCAGAGTACATTTTTTGACCACAAAATGTCCTAGTCAGTATATTTTGGTTATCGTTCTTCTTTTCATTATCATGTTTATGTTACGTGATTTAGGGCTTCAACTAATGATTGTTTTCATTTCATTTTCTCAGAACGGAGTGCCCAGATAATAAGATATTGACTGTGGAGTATCCCTGTGTCAGAGCTGGAGGGAAGAACAGCACTTGTTTCAGGTAAGAGTCCTTTGGTTCACAGCTGATGTTTCCACTGGGTCCCCTTGGGTCCGTTAAGCTTGAGCTTATTGAGCTCTCACTAAGTGACACAACAGCCAATTACAGTACATTATACATTTAGATTTTGGTGTTCAGCCAACTGCCTTTCCCAGCACAGTGTTTTGCTCATGGACACTTTGACAGGAAAAGTGGCTGCTGATTCCTGTAGGGAGGACTGAAACTTTATGGTGCTGTGGACCAGTTTCTGTAACCACCAAACCACCCTGTCATGTCATTTCCAGAACTCCACAGAGTTCATCCCCCTTTTTGGAAACTATATAAACCACTTGGGAGGGGAAAAAATAATTTCCTGAAGATCATCATTCAGCGAGTGAATGATAATCTTCACTGAAGCAGCAGTCTGTAAAAGTGCTGAAATTTGTCAACTAACCCTTAAAGAGGTCAAGATGGGACACTTTAACTTACCTTGTACTGCTGTTTTCTTCTGCTCAGTGTCTGGCACTCTGACAGTAAAACAAAATTTGAACTTCAACTTTGTCTCTCTGAGCTTGAATCCAGAGCTAAAAAATTTAAGGAAGGCATTCCCCTCAGGGAGTTAGGCCTGCATCATAACCTAAAATGTAGAAGCAGTTTGACAGGAGAGGATGGGATTAGTTATTTTTATTGCACTGTATCCATTTAGAGGAAGTGAGGGACTACAGACATCTTACAGCAAATTACCAGCAGCAAATTTGGTTGAACTATTGAATCATCAGTGAAAAGAGATAGGTTTTTAAAATTGAAACAAGGAGAAATTCCGCAAAGACAATATAATAGGGGAATATGGGGCAGTTTTTGAAAGGTATGAAAGATTTCTTGATGAAATTGGATGCTTTCTGGCTTATCTGTCTCTTAAGACTCCAGGGGTCTAATTTATGAAAATATCCTTTGATATCATATCGTATAAACATCTTGAAACAAAGGAGGAAGGAAATAAATGAATTCAGTGTAGACCTTATGGCAGGTTGTAAGACTTTTAGCTCATGATATATCATACACAAAAGGAGAAAATTAATGTAAATCACTCATTTTGACATTTAGATAATTTTCTTCTGTAGCTTGTATTTGGCTGTTGGAGTAAGAAGATCCTTTAATAAATGAGGCCCTAGGTCTGCTGTGAGGCCAGACCATCTGATCTGTTTACTGTCAAGGTTAGACTGTTGCACCCTCTATGTCGTGTTTGATTTCTGGATCTGCATGAGATATGTGGTGCTGGAGGAGGTGGAAACAATGAGGTTGTATTTTCTTTGCCATATTTCTCAAGGCAGTTCAACACAGACCTGGATTAATTTGATTTTGTAAATAACTTCAGGGACAAGTAGATTGATCCATTGTGTTTGAAAAGAAGGAAAGTTAAAGTCGTAGTTTATCTGAATGGACGTTCACTTCTTGCCGCAGGTCTGAGGCCAGTTTCACAAAGAAGGTTTACTGAAGCCGTCTGTAAGCCCCACACTACCTTTAGTTTCTGTTGCCATGCCTCTCAAGCTTACCACTGCATGGCATACAAGCAATTTGCAGTGATAGTGGGGTAGGTTTACTACTACAAATTCTTAGTAACTTTTTGAACAACGTGTCCTCGATTTCAGGGCTGAGGTAGACAGATGTGAGCTCAATTCTTGTGGATGAACATCAGTTTTGCGGGCTGAAAGGATGGCTACTGATGGCATATTTTAACTGCTGTTGTTAGCTTCTATGTTAGCCTCATGAGTTTGTTGAAAACACTGTCTACAGTCAACCATTTGATGTTTACAGCTACCTCATTTTTAAACAAGAGTCGTGTCAAAGATGATTAAAGGATCAGTATGTAGAATTTAGTGGCATCTAGTGATAGAGGTTACACAATGAGACAAACTAAATATTCCCCCCATCCCCCTTTAAAAGTCTATAAGTGAAAACACATCAGTAGCCTTCAAAACACTAAAGACCCTCTCTAGAGTCCAGTGTCACATCCCATGAAAAATGATTTGTTTCACAATATGAACATGATCTATAACATTTGGAAATTCTAGAAGAGCCTCACAATTAAAATATTTTAGCCCCATCAAGTTAGCTGAGAGTTAAACCAGAAGTTTGCTAGTTCAGGTGGTGGAAACAGTGTGCATGCTGTATGGGCACTGTGGTCCAGAGAGCATGCACAGTAGGCGTTCATGTGAATTTCTTTACAGACAGAAGTGATGTTTTTGACCTCACGTGCCACTGAGCAGTTTTCACAGGAGTGAACAGGGCCCTGTCTTCAACTCTGTATTCAGATTTTCCTTTAATACATCCATAATACCAAGGGCCTACTCTAAGGTAACAAAAACACAGTTCTTATTTTCAGGTGGTTATGCACTAAGGAAAACATAATTAGGAATGTTGCATTCCATTTCTGCTAATAGATCACTGGTCCTTTAAATATGCGCTTGAAGGCTACATACATGATGTTATAGCAAAAAAATATGAGGTTAAAGATGCAAGACGCAGTTGATCAGTCAATCAATGTAGAAGACGTGGTACCAAAGACAGCATTAGAAGTAGTTAGTTCTACTATATAAACAGGATGAGGAATACGCACCAGACTGAACAGCAGTCTATCATTACATCCTAATGTAAACCCATTTAATTGATTCAATTCAAGGCAGTTTCACTAAGAACAAGGAAAGTCCTGATGTTACACATTCACACCTGGAAGCTCAGAACAGACACAGTCACTGTACTTATTCTGTACTGTACTCATTGTCACAAATGTTTTCAACAGATACATATTTTTGTTCAAGGTAACTGAATAAAATGTAAATAAAGGTAAGGTAACTAGAATTTAAAGCAACTAGCTGTAACTTTCAGGGAAACATAAGAAAAAAACAGATATGTCAGGGAGAAGGAAGTCAGTGAACTAGCCAGTTGGCCACTGCATTATTTACTGTTGTTTGTATTGCTTGCTTGAGATGGAGCAGAATTATTTATATTCATCCGCAATGGTGGCTGGTTAACACTGAAGACAACCTCCTTCCATAGGCAGTAGGGTAGCTAGTTTGGCATGCTAACAATTGCAGCTTATTTTAGAGCAGATAAACATGTTGTTAAAGGAATTTCTTACTCTTTAGCTCTCATGCTTTTCAGTTATGGAGAGGTGATTCAAAAAAGGCACTAACCACGAATACTGTTTTTACCACATGTGGAGAAATCCAGAGCTTGACAGGCCCGCCGCGCCAAGCTATGATTGAACAATTTAAGGTTTTAAACTGCATTTGACCCAGACCTGGTCTGTCTAACAGTCTTACTGTATCCACCACTCTGTTGTCTCCAGACAGGCTGGACACTTTCCAAAAATTTCTGGTTTTCTTCTCTTATTTCTTTGTCTGGCACTACTCTCTCATATTCACCTGATCTGGGAAAAAGTAATATTTTTGATTGAAGATGACATGCTAACCATTTGGAAAAATTCACACCTTTCCAAAGAAAGTTGGCTGAGTTGCTATCAAAACAGTGAAGCAAATTATTGCACTTATTGTGTGGTACTTAAGCACTCAACATGAGGTGTGAGATTTTATGAAAAAGATTTGTTGATGTTTAAGGAAAGGCTTGCAGTGATATTCAAAAAATATTGAATTTTTCTTTTTTTTTTTTTTGATGATTCATGGTCCAAATACAAACTATCTTTATTAAATTTGTCCAACCTTTTGCTAGCCCAATTTGACTCTTTTCACTTCTTGTATTTGGTTGCTTGCTATCTTCTTCTGCACTCAGTGTGCGCTGCTGTGGATATGTGTGTTTTCTAAATACGTAAAATATAAATGTAAAATCTCTGTCTCAGAGGGATTTGTGGTGTTGTGCAGGAGTAAAACCCCGCTGCTCTCACCATCTAAACAGAGACCTTACCAGCCACAGGTCTCCTCCTCCTCGACTGTGGTTTTCACAGCGATGAGGGTGAGTCAGATCGATTTCTACATTTCTATTGTTCTGGATGTTTCGTGTTCTTATTCTTTCGTTGCTGGAGGTCAGGTTTCAGGCACGCCAAGCCAAATACACATGGTTCGTACCCAGATTCTGAGCGATGTGAGTGTGTATGAGCTTAGATGTTTATGTATGGGTTGTGTGAATTGTCTCTGTACTGTCTGTTCTGGCTGTTGCTGCAGGTTTATGATGATGAGGATTAATTTTCTGCTGCTTTCGGAACTCGCTCTCTCTAAACACTCTCAGCTGTGTGAGGATGGATGGGCTCATGGGCTCATGGGCTGAACAATAAACCATCCTTTCACTTGATTGGCATGTTGTTCTGATTTAAATAAACTGCAGGGTTCATTACTGCAATACATAACACCCTTAATATGACACTACAGTATGTGAGCTCAAGCTCTTTTACAGGTTAAGTAAGGGATGATGATAAATTTCATGGAGTGATTAGTTTTTATTGTTTCCATACTTTATGCTACTTTTGTATGCTACAATGATCCATCTCTCCCTGTGGGATCATTACAGTTTTGTATTCCATCTTATGCTATCTTAAGTTCATGAGCACTGATCAACTTCTGTTATAGTATCATCTCACACAGGGCACAGACCGCAGCTTTGAGCACGAAAATCAGACGTATCTGGTTCCAGCTTCTCAGCCTTGAGGATTTGTTGCGTTCCTTTGTCTTGTGTATGATCATTAAAAGATCATTTAAAAAGATCATTTTTATGCCAAAGCTTTTGGGAAACTGTTATGGGCACATTTCTCAGTTTTCTGACATTTTCAAACAATTCGCAGATGCCATGCCCATGCATCCCAAACTGTTTGGGCAGCATAGTACATTATGTGTGCAAATACAAAAAGAAACAAGGCTGAAGATTGTTTCAGCACACATATGGTAATAACCTCAGTTCTTGTTTCCTCTCATTAAAAGCCATCTTCCAATCCAGGATCCAGGATCCGACCAAGTAAAAACAGTTTTTGGATTAGGATTATGTGTGTATATTACTACTATATTTCTTCCTTTTCTCCTGTTTTACCATATCTTTCTTGTTTTCCTACACAACCACGTACCTACAGTACAGCAAAGTGCAGAGCATGTGTTCAGATGAAACAGTCCAACTCAGGCTGTATTTGAGAAATCAAAAACAGGGTCGGAACAAAAGGAATGCATACAATCAGTGACTTTGCCTCCAGGAATATCTCAAAGCTGAGTCACGCAGGATTTGGTCATTTTGGCTGAATTTTTGCCTCTGAAGCTTCTTTGTGGGGGTCTCTGATATCATTACACTTGGCACCTTCCACACAAATTCACTCTTCATCTGTTATGGATGAGGTATTCACTCAGTCACTTTCCACACATTACAGCTGTGCTTGACCTGACTACATCTTAAAAGCATAATTATACATATTGGCCCTTCATTGTTGACAGTCTGATCCTTTAAGTCTACTGTATGCATGCCTACTGGACAACGGAGCTGTAGTGGACAAAGACACAATGCAAGCTTTAATAATGTGAGGTTTAGTTTAGGTCAACTTTAGAGTTCAACCACAACCACTTCCTGTCTTGATTCATTATACTGCTCATGCAGAGTTTATCTCTGTGAACTTGTGATTGCGTGCTGACTCCTCGTCAGAAGGCAGGAAGGCTTCTTTACTACTGGCATGCGTCTAATATGTGGATTACATCCACATCTGATGTACACAGTGTTTCCTCTTTCCTTTGCCAAGTTCAGTTTGGACAAGCATATTTTTGTGATTTCCACCCTTTAAAATGATACACATGTATACTGAAGATCCATTATTTAAAGTATTGCTCTTTAAGTTTAGCTTTATGCTGTGTTTCCTGGTTCAGTGCTTCCATCAGTGTGGATGTTGTGGTCTAGAAACACTTTCAATCTCCTCAGGAATTAAAATTAATTAATCCCTGGTTTTCAAGACTTTTATCCAATCCATTTAATTCTTATGTAATAAATGGTCTGACTGGAAGAATGTTTGCAGTTTTTTCCACATAAAGCAATTCAGTTTAGAACCATTGTTACAAGCCAAGGCAGAGCAAACCACAGTTCAACCAGAATAATCAGTCTTTCTGCAAAAAATGGTTTTGTCAGGAAAAACTCCCTGACCGTAGTCCCTATAAGTTCCTATATTATATAAAGTAATATTATATAAAGTATCGGAATAGCAACGTCCATTCATCTGTCAGTCATTCTAAAACCTTTTGTGTGCAGATGTTCATGACCTCAAGATGAAAACCTTTAGGTGTACTCATTCTAGTGATCCCAGTTTTTTCTCTTGCACTACCATGACGTTGAAATTTGTGATTTTGAATGAAATATCTCCACAGCTAATGGTGCTCTCATGACAATCTCAGCTGTACTTTGTATTTTGCTAATCAGCAAATTATTACATGCTAACATGCTAAAACTAAAATGATCAACATGGTACTTGCTAAAAATCAGCAAGTTTGCATTGTCAGTGCTAGCATGCTGATGACTTTGCAGGTGCGGCTGCTGTACTTGCAGTTTATGCAGCCTCACCAACCAGTTAGGGTTACTGTTGACATTTAGTCTTTTTCGCTCATTTATAGTTCTTTAACCAACGGAAGTCTGACTCAGTATATTTACATTGTCAGAAATACGAATCATCATGACTTTGTAAAGACCACACGAGCTTCAAATTTGTACTCGGTTGCTTTTAATTAGTGAACATTGTTGTTGGCTTACCTCAGTGACTTCATATCTTTGCTGGTTTAAGTTATTGAACTGCATGGTGGGGATTTGCTTGTTTTACTAAATGAACCACAGTGTGTGACCACAGCTTTAGATTTTGCTTTGTATTTACGCAATCTGTCTGACTTCCTAAAAGAGGCTATTGAAGGTTAGCTATTTGTTTGCTCATTGATACACATTAATTCCCTTGCTTCACTGAAGAGCTAAGAGTGTTTGTTATCTAGATCATGCCAGCCTGTGCAACTATATTTGGTTTCAGATACGAAGGCCTGTCACAAAACGCTGGGAGAGTGAGTACCAGTGGTTTTGAAGGTCATGCCACAGTGTATGTTTAAAGGATAATTTGTACATCCTGCCAAACAAAAGTTCAGCATGTTTCTTTTGTTTTCTTTGTTATTTTTTGGTCAGAAAAAAAGGAGGACAAGGTAAAACTGTTAAAGACCTTGTTAACATGTATGGAAACACTGAACATGGTCTTCAATAGGTTCAGATTCCCTTCCAAGCACCATGTCACAGCACAGCAGTTGCCCTGTGTGTCACCCAGAAACATTTAAAGTGGTCATTAATGAGACCCCACTCATGGCCTGGACTTCATCTCCACTCTCGGCCTCTCTCTTTCTTGTTTGACTCTGATTCTCTGTTTCGTTCTGGAAAGACAGAAGCCAGGCCAGCATCTAGTAGCCTAAATACTAAAACCAGGGTTGAGGTCAGGTCACATGAAATAAACAAGTTTTGTATGTTAAGTGTTGTTTTGACGTGCGTGTAATTACAGAACTTTGACAATTGTTAAGAGTTTTGTGCTTTCCAGGGAAGGTCATCGAGGTTAGTTTTGAGAAATCAAACCTGTCCTTGTGCTTGTCAAAAGCGATCACGTCAAAAGACACAAGCATGACAGGGAACACTTCACTTCTGTTTTTTAACTGATCTGACTACCAGCATCCTCTGCTTGTGTCCAGTTAATTCCATGTCTTTGGACTATGGTGTCCTTGGTTGAGGGTGGGATAAGGCCACAGGGGAGCATCTGAGGTGTCATGGTCCCTCTCAGACAAGAGGATGTGTGAAGTTTCAGCAGTTAAACCCCTGAAATAACACTGAGATGGGAGACACAGAGTCTGCTTACAGGGTGGGTGATGTTCTGATGATTGAACGTCTCACCAGTTTGCTGACAGAATGACTTGCTGGGATGATTGATTAACATACTGACAGCTGTTGTCTGAGATCCAAGCTTGTATTGTGTATTTTGTATGTGATCCGTGTGTAAGAGTGTATGTGAACACATTCAGTGCAGCGCTTAGGGCAAAGTAGTGTTATCTCAGAGTCTTAAGCCCCCTCTCATCTCCTTCCTTTCCTTATGGATTTAGAGCATTAGACTTGGCTCTCACTTCATCTCTGATCCCACAGGGACTTTGCACATACTTTCAAAGCTACTAACTTTCCCCCATAGAAACATACTCACACACATACAGGTACTTGTGAAACTCCGGTGTTGGCAGTGATGATGCATCACAAAGTAGCAGTTTGTCAGTGTAAAAGAAGAACCTTCCAAAAAAGGCCATCTGAAAGCAGGACTTTCAGTCACAATAAAGTGCATAAACAAAAGAGCCACCAGCAGTTCAGAAATGAGCAACAGCACAGCGGATTAGATAAAAAATAAACTGAGGCAATGAGTTATCCAGCTAACCAAACACTGAAGTGACACTAACAAGACATATAAAGTGTAAACAAGGAAGAAAAAGATATGAAAGCTACATGAGAGACAAACATATGACCACTCTTTTACCACCACTCCGCTAAGCCTTTTGTCAAATGTAGTTTTGTTATTGTTAAAGCACAAAAAGGAAAAGGAGAGTTAAGGTGACTAGTTTATGGCTGTGGAGAAATTCACATTAATCCATCTGATGCATTTTTGAACGCACTGACCAATCTTTTTTATTTGGACAGATCAGTGCAGGGAGGACAAGGATCTTTAAGCTTGTATGAAATTAATAATTCAAAAGGTTGTTTCTGTTGAACACATAAAAGTTCCTGGGCTATTAGCAAACAGCACAGTGAGCATAATAATTAAAAAAAAAATAATAATCAAAAATCTGCAAAAAATTGCACAGTGGGAAAAGCCACAGGAAGGTGCAAAAGGAAAGAAAGTATAGTAAAGGAGAGGGGGCTTTGGAAACGGAGGTATTTTTTGATCCAAATGAAACAAAGCGGCGCCCTGGCAGCCTGAGAGCTCTTCTCAGTGGGGGATTTGCCTGGAAAACCATGTAAAGCTCTTTAAAGAGAGCAAGAAGGGGAAATCAGAGCAGAGAGGAAAGCTGCTGAGTGTCTCTCTCTCTCTCTCTGTCCTGTAATTGGCTTCCCACCTAGATGAGGACATGTGGTGGGATGCAGACAGAGACTTGCTGTCAGTGAGTTAGACATTCAGCAGGAGAACAGCTGTTCCGCTTAGCAGACATCCACATTACATTCACTTAACTCTCCCTCAAACATTCCTTCTCAGATTCTTTTCTCCAATTTTTGTCTTTTGCGTCATTTTCTTTGTTTTCCTCTTTTCATCTCTCTTCCTCTCATTCTCTCTTCACCCACTGTGCCCTTCTTTTATTCAGATGTTTCCAGTTCGAACTTCCTCTCTCTCTCCCTCTCACTCGCTCTGTGACTCACCTTAAGTCTTCTCTTTGTTTATCTCTTTGGATCAGAAACGTCAGTCATTTTATAAGTGCAGAAGTATGGTCGTATGTACCAGGAGTGTCTTCCGATCAGCTGGTTAACGACAGCATGAAATACTGCACTGTGTGGTCCCACAGTACCTGAACACACCGGCACACCTACAGAGACAGCAACATTGTTACAGACAGGAATAAATACTTACCAAGTTCGTACTGATTGTGTCTTTTTGACATCTTGACAACAGTTGGCTTTTTTCACAACAGCCATTTTAGCTCATGGCAGGAGAAGCACAGGTGTTGCTAATAACATTAACAATGGCGGCATTCACTTTAAGTGTTCCCTGCCATTGTACATGAATGGAGCTTTTCTTTAACTACATTATTATTTACACCTGTACTTTTTATGCTATGCCACATAAAAATTCCTGCAGTGAAAAATGTCTAACAACGGTTATAAGGTAAGATTCAGAGAGTGACATGTTCGTCACTGATTGGTTCAGAGAGTTTAAACATCACTAGAGAGAGAATGACATACTGTTACTAGTGCTTAAACCGGGTTAGTACTCAGCAGCAGCTATACACCACATCCTCTTTTTATTCTTTGTTGTGCTGTGCCATTTTCTTTCATGAGACCCCTCAAAAGCTGACAGTACTACACTATTACTCAGAGAGCACTGTTCATAGGGCTTTCTCACAGCAGACATTTTGACTAATCACAGCAAGAACCCCACAGGTGTTACTAATAAGTGTAATGATGTAGTTTTGTGAATGGCCCTTCCAAAAATTCCTCCTTTGTTCATTCATTCTCTACTCCATTTAAATCAGTAGTCTATATTAAACAGTGAATTGAGATTGATAATCATCCTTACTTTGTGTCATAATTGAAAGGAATCTACATAATATGGAGCATTATGTTATATTGTTAGTATTATACAGAGTACCTTTTTGTATATAGACTATAGAAAATAAAATACACTCTTTAAAAAACAGAGTGAAATAGGAACAAAGTCCAACTGCCCACAAGGCCCAGCAGCCGTAATGTGATAGTAAGCCAGCAAGTTAACTTTAGCCCTAACATCAGTAAAGATCATTTTGTCTGTCAAATTAGTAAAATTTTGTATTTGTGCTCACAGAATGTCTGACACACTTTAAAAGACAAAAATCTGAGGTGCAAACTTTTTAGATTTTTTCTTCAGTTGTATTTAAGTGCTTTACCATGTTGGTTAGCCAATATTTATGTCAGTGAAATGGTCTGTAAGACAGATGCAGAGAGAAAGAGGCAGAAAGTATCACATGATTGAATTGCTATTCATCTGTATCTTGTGGCGAAGATAGAGGGCTCTGTCTGTAGCAGCTGTGTGTGTGTATGTGTGTGTGTGTACATAATCTTTTTGTGTGTGTAGGCCTAGATTGGTGTGTGGCTCATACCATGCTCTGCAGGGCTGAATGTTCAAGGCCTGCGGGGATCTGCAGTCAGAGGTCCTCATTTTACAAGCCATAAAACAAGCTATTTTTTTGCAGCTGTAGCTGAAAAAACATCCTACTGTGTGATGTTTGAGAGCTTCTCACTTGAACTGAAAATTCAGAAGAGCATCTTTATTTTTCTCTTCCGTTGTAAAAAAAAATGTGCTTGTTGTCATCGCTCAATAATGATACAGCTCATACACTTTACATTTCACCAGCAGCAACAGTGGCTTGTCTTCTGGTGATAAAATCAATACAAAATGGACAAATAATAAGCATTGAAATTAGGTGCTGAAGGCAGTTACATCAAACAGCATGAAATGAAGAATGGGAGGACATGATTTGAGTCTGAAACAGGGAACAGAGACCAGATGCCTGCATCAGTGTCTCTGTGTCATGCGTCTGGACATATGTGTGTGAATGGAATATGAATATGTGCATGTGCATGTTGTTATACTTTGTAGATGTCTGGACTGCATTTCACTACATTTGATACGTCTCTGTGTGTGTATGTGTGTGTGTGTGTGTGTGTGTGTGTGCAGGTGCACATAAATGAGGTCACCAATTACGCTTGTAAATTTGGGCACAAGAGTGAATGTATAAGCAAGACAAGGAAAAGGGTCTTACTTTGTAGATGTCTGTTGGTACTGGGAGAACACAACATTTCATGTGCATATTGTGAGTGTGTGCTGTTTATCCTCGAGTGGATTTTGGTGAGGTACTGACAGCTCTGTCTTCAGCTCAGTCCTCAGCATTAACACAGTGGATAAAGTTTTTTTTTCTTCTTTTTTCTTTTGCCTTAAGCTCATGAGTTCAAAACATTAAAATGCTTGAATCTCTGTTCTTGCCAAGTGGAAACAAATAGTCGACTCTCACACGAGGGCAACACATTCAGACCAGTTCCACTGGGGCGTCCTATTCCAACTATCACTCTCTTTTTTACCTTTGGCATTTTCTTACTGTATACTTTGGATGGTGATCAACAAACCCCAAGCTGTGGGAACAGTAACCTGTTCATTTTTCTCACACTCGGAGTTGACACAAGATCCTTTCAGCGATGCTATACCACTCTGTGTTTTCCCCTTTCATTACATTTAGAAGCACTTAACGCTGTCTTCTGTCTTCATTTTCTTCAAGAAAACCTTTACAAGGCCTTTGAGTTACACTTCCTGTGTTTAATGGAGGTATAATTGTCTTCGTAGAGCTACAGACCAGAGTCGGACCTCCCAAAAAACTCCAGTCATCGTCTTCCATCTTTTTCTGATTAGTGTGCACCTGAACGGCCCTCTGGACAAGCCCAATGTTTTCTCTCTCTCTCTCTGTCTGTCTTTTGTGTACAGTCTGCTCTAGATTAACTCTTTTCAACCCTTTTATGGCTACAGTGTCAGTACCTCAACAAAACAAATCACTGACCAATTGATAACAGACTGGAACGGCGTTGTTGTTGCAGTATTGCTTGAAGTGGACAGGCCCAGAGGGGTGCGTGTTCCTGTATGCATGAAGCTTTGTCTCATGTAACAAAATCTGAAAACGGAGTATAGTTTAGAAAAAAGGTGTGAAGTATTACAGCTGGAGAGTTCCAACTGAAAACAGTTGTAAATCTCTCAATGCCTCTGGGATTTTTCAGTATCAAGGCCATTTAGTAGATTTTGAAGACCTTTTTGGGCTTATCAGTGCATTTCTTTGAGCCTCAGTTACAGTCTCCAGTGGGATTTTTGGTTAAAGGACCTCCTTTAAAACAGCTTTCTGTCTGGCATGAAAACTCACGCAGACACATCATTATGAGGTTCTGTCGTTAGCCTGACCTCACTGCTTATCTGCTCTCACTCACCCATATCTTGCTGTTAACCATCCCACTTTGGTCACTGTTTTTCCTCCCCATCCCTGTATCAGACACATCAGTCACTTTGTCCTGCACAATTTATTCAACAAAAGTGTGTTTTATTGCCATTTCCATGTAAAAAACAACAACAACAAAGCATTATTCAAACATCCAAGTGAAAATAAGTGCTACTTTCAACAGCTTCTCTTTCTGTCACTCACACATGCTCAGGTGATACATTCTGTACATACAGCTTGATTTTGACTTATCGCCATGCCAATATTTCATGTCATAATATCATACTATGAATAATTCTGGAAACACATTATACATAGTGATATTGCAATATTTAATTATTTAAGCCTTAATTCGCTTAAATCATGCTGATAGAAACTAGTCTCATTTACATTTCATTTTTGGCAGCATTTTAAACATTTGCTCTCATCTGTCTGCACAGCTGGACACAAAGCTTGTCTGTGAATCCCTCCCAATGTCCTCCTCCACATGCTATCTGATTGCTTTTGCCATCAGGTGCAATAGGACACCTGTCTCTGTAGATTTGGACGAAGCAGATCACATGTTTGTCTGTCGCTGAAAGCGGCTCTGTCATCTCAGAGAAACACACATCAAGACATGTTCACCACAATCATAAAATCCTTTCTTCAATCAGACCGCAATAAACATGTTGCTCCCAAAATGCAGCAGAGCACTTACAAATAGATCTAGTCCTAAACCACAGTACTTATGAACCAATTTGAAAATCTGGCATGAAGTGTGAAAATGTATCATTCGCATATGTTTCAGTAAAATCTGGTCACAGTTCCCGGGAACTCAAGCATGATGAAGCAATGTAGGGCAATTTACAACATGTCACAATGAGGAGGCAAGATGGTACGTCATCCTCAATCATCAGATGTTGATGAAAGCTGGTCTGTGGTGTCTGAGGTTTTGTGACCAGGACCAGTGAACAAAAAGGCAAGAAGGGGAATGGTCTTACACAAACATTTTTAATAACGCTGACGAATCCTGACTCAAGGTCCTAGTCAACGTACAAACAGGAGAGTGATATCATATCTTTACCAGCTTAAAGTTCACATGAAAGGGAAGACCTAGTGCTATTTGTTTCTGCATGTTTATTTCCTTTCTGTAAAAAAAAAAGAAAGAAAAAAAAACTGTCAGGATGGCAGGGACTAGTCATGGATACAGACGTTTATAACAGTCAATAGTGTTTAGCATTGAATGTGTGCCACACCCCCTTTTCATACACCTAGGTGTCCGATTAGCTGAGTGGTCTTGACTGGGAGCTCCCAGAGAACATGGTTGATATCATAATAGAATGAGTTTTTAGAGTCAGCCAATAAATCGCTAACATTAGCTGTGTGGCTAACCGAGTGAGTGGCATCTGTCGGTCATCCAAAGCAATCTATTCATCAGGAAACCTACTAAAGTGCCTCGGTACTGGATACCCTGTCATGAAACTGGTCTCAGTTCATGGAGCCCATGTTCAGTGTCCAGTTGGCTACAGTTAGCATCAACAAGTAAAGCTATCCATTCATCAACAAATTGCAGCCCAAATCACTGTTAGTTTGGGGGGGCGGGGGTTGCTTGTGGGCAGGCCTGGTGTTTACAGTAGCATTTAGAAGACACCCTAGAAAATGTTCTTTTGAGAAAAAATACTTTGTTTTACACTGGGGAATAAAAGTGTATCTGTTCAGTTTGCACAAAATAGTCTTAAGATCGTTAATAAAGACAGTGGGGAAATAAGAGTAAGGGACAGAAGGTTAAAGGGTCTTTTAAAGAGGAGGTCAGGATGGGAAAGGGCAGGAGAAATGATGGAAAGATGAGGCGAGTGAGGTGAGGCATAGCAGAGGGGAGGAGGAGTGCAGGTCAGCCTGTATTCTGGTGGAAGCAGTTCAGACCTCCTGTGCTCCCAGTCAAAGCTTTCTCTGTTAGGCCAGAGCTCTGATGTTTCCCCTGAGGCCAGGCTCCTGGAAGTTGGCTGGTAGAGCAAATAAACATAGAAGAGGTGCTCACGCTCACCACACCAACACCTTCACATATGTATACTCACACAAGTTTCAAAAGAATACACACACACACACACACACACACACACACACACAAGCAATTATGCACTAACAATCAAAGAGCTGTACATGCAGCTGTGTGCAACACCTTCACACCTTCAGGAGGAAGCTTATGTAGAAACTGTTTTTTTTAATTTGTGGAGAAAACCTCATAGATCATGAGTTGGAGTTTATAAGACATTTTTGATGTAAAGATTTTTAATCTTTAGACAAGTAGTCGCAAGTTGGAATTCTTTCTTGGCTGTATTGCAGAACAAATTGGTGGAAAAATACAAATTAGTTCAACCCTCTCCTTGTCCTCATGGACAGAACACCTTATAAAAATCCCTTAAAATACCACTAGTCAGAGCAACAGTAGAAATTCAGCAACATATTAAAAAGAGAAATTCAGAAAATTAGCTTAACATTCCAAATGAACAATACTGAATCTCAAAAAATATACATACATATGTAAAAATGGCAGTCCTCATCATGCTAATGTGTTTCAGCGTAATCCATCATCACACTATCATATACAACATGACCTGCCAAGTTTTTGAACTGCTTGCGACTGGGGGGGTTAAAATAAATCAATTACAGCATGGTTGATGAATACAACATGCTATAATTGTAATATGTGTAAGCCACGTCAGTAAGAGGCATCCATCAAATTGACAAGACGCACAGACACACACATGGTCAGTCTCCTGTCTTGGCATGTCAAGAGGCCATTGACCTCCACTGAGCTCCACTTCCTGTGTTCCTCCCACCAGACTCCCAAGAGGGAAACTTTAAGCTGACAACAACCTTCATCCCTGTCTTTTAACATCCTCCTCCTCCTGTCAGTGTCCTCCACCCTCATTTCTTACTCATGGCATTCCCTCTGCTATGTTACCCCCCCTGACACCCAACAGATCAGCCCACCTATTTGCACTCTGGAGTGATTGACAGGAGATGTGATTTTTTTTTCGAAGGACATCTGAAGAGAGGGATGCTGAAGCCTCTTATTATCTCGTTCACATACAATATCTCACATTACAAACACAGAGTATAATTGTGTAAAGTGAGTAGGACTTATAATGCATACTGACTGACAGTATTGTCTGTGGAAAGCAACATCCATACTGTGCCCTGCTCTCAGGACCCCTGCCCTGTCAGGGGTCGGGACTTTGGGAAATAGTGGGGTTTTCTTGGGGTACTGTAATGAATATCCTGTCCTTGTAGCACATTCCTGCCTGTGAATGCACAAATAAATCACAGCAAAGCTGGGTGGGAAATCATAACAGTGACCCCCCTGAAAGGAGACCCCTTGCTTAAAGTACATTATCTTCTTCGTGAAGTGATCCAGACACAGGCCTGATTCTGGATCCTGTCTCGGTGTTCTTTCCAGTGCCGTCGTGCTGATCTTGGCAGTAGTTGCTGCAGCAGACTGTGGTTGTATATGGGCCTGTCTGTATCTCTCACTGTGCAGGAAGCTGCTGGATTAGCCACCACTAACACAAGAGACTGGTGGGAGAAACTTGGTACCAAAATCCAGAGAGGAGGATGGACTGGGGTGGAATTACGGATGCTTTAAATATGCATGCATATTCAATGTAGAGTGGTAAAGAAATGCTGAATGTCGCACGTAAACATGATCAGCTATAGTGAGGACACTTGATCATACAAACATCTTGTACCATGCTCCAGCTTCCCTCAAAATCTGCAAGATTTGTTTGACCTTTGCTTGTTACAGTTGTTGTTCGGCAGGCTCTGCGTCAGGTGTTTTGTTTTTTTTTTTCAAGGATTGGTAAGTTATGTAATGGCCAGTCAATTTCCAGTTCTTTGTTTATTGTAATTTATCACACTCTGCGTACACAAGCTGTCAAAAACAGCAGCCAGCAATCACAGTTAATGATATCCACGCTGACATTATATCAGCAAAAGCCAATAGAGGCAAATGCTCTCCAGACATTTTTAACACCCATGTATTTTCTTCATGCAAAGCTGTCATGAAACATGCAAATAGCTTCAAAAACAAAAGTCAGCCTAAATAAGGTACTACATGCTACCTGGACTGATCCATAATATCAGAGCATGTAGGACTGCCAACAGCATCTTAATATCGCTATGGGTGTACTCTCCATGTGCATACAAGGTGCACATATTTAGAACACACTGAAATGTACGAAAAACCTAATGTAGAAGGAGATCTATTAGGTTTTTGGCTTCAAGAGATGAATAAACAAAACATTCTTCAGTTCCAGGGGGCACTCCTCCTACATGGTTGAATTTTAACACTCGCACTAATCTTATGCAAATTTAGACATTTGTGTACATTAAAAAATAACATTTTTATAGGTACCCTTTGATGTTTTCTTGTAAATAAATAAAAGTTATATTTGAAGTACGTGTAAAGACTCATGAAGTGTATCCTTGAACCCCATAAAACGTTTGGAATGCAGATTATCTTAAGTTTGAATCTTGTTTACATCCATGTTAATTAACTTGCAGTCTTCTTCGTTCCTGCATCTGTGCTTTCAGATTTAACTACAGAAAAAGTACTACATTGGTCACTTTATTGTTAATATTTTAGTATTGATATGCACAGCTCCTCTTACTGAAAATAAGCTCACCTACTGGACAAAAAGTTTCACACAATTGGTTTCACAAATGCCCCGGTACTGGGTTCATTTTTGTGCAGTCAGTTTGAATTTTTTTTCATTGCTTTGACAAAAAGTTTTTCAGTGACCAAAGCAAATTTGAATTGAATTCAACTGCCACAGATTTGCACTTGTTAAAAAAACTGTTACATTCACATTAAAAACATTGTAACCCGAAAGTCCTGCAAAAAATATTCCAGCTTACTACATTTTAGTTCAGACTAATAAAACCTGGATGTCCTCTTTGAAAGACTTTGAAAGGAAAGAACATGAGCACTTAAGATGGTTTTCTGTTGGTACAGAGGTGTTTAATACAGTAAAACCATCTGCTGTACCTTTCCCTCACTATGGTTTCTGTGGTTTCATGGTCACAGTGGGGTGTGTTTAAAAAAAAAAGAAAAAAAAATTAACCATCATTAACTCAGGATGCAGCTGTGAATGTTCACAATGGCGGCAGCATTCCTGCTTCTCCTTGCTACTGTCAAGCTCAGCAACACTACTTGTTAAGGATGAAAACAGTGGAAGCAGAGACAGCAAATGCTCAAATTGAAAGTGCCTCTAAAGTATATTGATCCTGAGATAGATATGAAATGTTTTGGTTGAATTAGTGCATTTTAGATGTGAAATCAGCTATTGTACTGAGCCCAGCCTTAAGAAACCTGTGAGTCCTTTGAGTAAGCAACTGTGAAAACAAAGCCTCGCAGACATACAGTCCTGTTTGGTACTGTAGTTTAAAATTGGCTGTTAAAGGCTTTGTGTAATCCTCCTGGCTTCTGCAAGTCCCGAGAGGACAGAAAAATATTCCTCTGAATGAAATAAAGATGGAAGAGGCAGACACCTCATCAGGTTTCACGAACAGAGGGCAACATGAGGCCAACAACATGTCAGTCTGAAGAGAAGAGAAAGAGAGAGAGACAGAGATTATGTCAACAACTAGCAAACCAATGGAGTGTGCTGTGAGACAAGAGGCTGATAGAATGGCTTGAATATAAATCGACATGTTTCAAATCACAGACTGGATGCAGGGCGAGTGAAGTAGAGTGCACAGAGAGGACACGAAAAGGAGAGAGGAGGAGAGGGAGCTTGCTAGTGTCACAGATCGCTCTCACTAATATACCCTGACTGACATTAAAGGGCTGTGCCCAATTACTGGATGGTATCCCAGCCCTCACACAAACCCTCTCTCTCTCTCTCACACACACACACACACACATGCATATGCGTGCTACAGATGCATTCTCACAGACATGAACACAGACACATTGTTAGATTGCTCTGGGTTTTGGAAAGGTATCTTACTGATGTTTTTTAATCAAGGTTGCTGCCAATTTCTTTTCAAAGTCATGCCAAAGTAATACTAACTTCTATTACATATTCTGATAACGGAAACACGCTCATACTCCCACTAGACCCATGTCTGCACATACATGTAAGTCAGAGTGTAATGGTCCCTGTTTCAGAGCATGTCGACCGGCCCTGTTGCCTGTCTGACCAGCATACTTTCACTTCCAAAACAAAAACACACGGGTCACCTCCCCCTCTGCCCTCATCTGCTTGTCCAGACGCCCCAAGCCTCCCTGTCCTGTCCATCACAAACACCCAGCGGAGAGCTGCTCGGTGTATGTGGATGTGTATTGTGTTGTATTGTCTAGAAAATGAATACAAACTAGTAAGAATATGATAAAGATGCATAAGAACAGGGATAGAATGTTATAATTAATGCAAAAATAAAATGGAGAGTAAAAATCCAGTTGATAATAACAGTAAACAAAGCTGAAATGAGCATGACAATAAAATACAGAGAAAAAAAGAACAACTGGTTTATAATAACTGAAATAAAGTTAAAATCAGCAAACGCAGTACATATAGAATGTACTAGTATGCATAATTTTAATGTAGCGGTAATGCAAGAATAAACACAAATGAGTTTCAGGTCTGTATCTGGAAAGTCATAACTAGTTAAAAGTGAAGAGATTTTAAACTTTCTTTTAAAACATTACAACTATAATATAATTATATTTAGCAAGCTGACTTTCCTGATAGCTAGAGGTGGTGTGTTCCATAAGATTGCAATGTAATTATGATTCCTTTTTGCTTTTGTTGGAAGCCTCCAATAAACCAGCAGTAGGTGACTGCAGTGTTCTCGCAGGCGAATAGTGAACAATGGGGTTACAGTGTAGCTTGGTTTCAGCCCCTTAAGGACTTTGAGTGTACAATGTATGTAAAATCAATTCTAAATGTTACAGGAAGTCTGTGCTGAAACCAGACTAATGTGCTCTGTCCTGTTGATGCTGGTCAGTAGCTGAGCTGCAGGGTTTTGAAGAAGCAGGTTTTCTTAGGAATTCTTTATGGTAACCAAACCTGTTTAAATTAACACCAAGACTTGTAACATCAGATTTAATGTGAGGAGTTAGTTTCCCCAGATTAAACATCAGTTCTCTTTGTGTTCATGGACTGACCAGTAGAATTTCAGTGTTCACGTTTAACTCTATTACTTTTGACTATTGCTCATCCATTTATTTATTGTCAAAACACAGGTGCTGTCTGTAGCTGCAGCATCATTTTGGCACACACACTGCCTCATAACTGCATAACTATGGAAACACTGTGCTCTCTCATGATGTCATCACATGGCAGCATGCTTAGTCTGCAGTGATGGAAGGTAACTACTTCTACAATGTTCATTTTCTGCTTCTCTATACTTTTACTCCTCTAGAATTCAGGGGCAAATATTGCCCTTTTCACTCTACTACATTTATTTGACAACTTCACTTACTGTTTACTTTGCAAATTAGCTTTCCTTTATAAAATATAATTAACAAATAATGCAAAATGTAATATTATTATAAGATAAAATTTTATTGATTATTAGGACACAATGACACGGAAAAAAAGTAAAACAGTATTAGAATATCCAATTTTTTCATAGTACTTTCACTTGAGTAAAAGATCTGAGTACTTCTTCCAACTCTGATAATGAAAACAATAACGGACCAAGGCAGTCATGTTTTTCAGACGTATGATTTTTAGGACTGACTTAAACTTTCTCACTTTTATGTAAGTTTTGAAGTACAGTCAGAAAGACCAATCAACTTTTCAGTTAATTCATACTGAACTGAATCTACCTTTCTGATGAGTGGAAGGTTGATCTTTTGCCTTTATAGTTGGTTGGTGCGAGACCATCTAGGCTGAATTGCTTTGGTAAGGGCTTTACACCACCTGTTTTGAGGGCATCTAGGAAGATCCCTTTCTGAAGAGATGTATTTCTTAGTTCTAGATCTGACTTGAATCTTTGGATCTTCAATAGTAATATACTTTTCAATGGATGGTGATGTCTTTTGGCCATTTTGGTCAAAAAACCACTGAATGATTTTCTTTAAATTCGGTATAAACATACTTTGTAGTAGTTCCACCAGCAGGTTGACATTTATTGTACACAAGCTGTTCTGTGTGGTTAAAGGTAATGTCTAACTCACTAAACCAAAATAGTGAACATGGTAAACGTAGGTGTCTTAACATTGTTTTTGTGAGCATGCAAATGTTATTATATTTAGCTCAGTGCACATCAGTGAAAAAGTAATGAAGCTTTATTACTAACACACTGAACATATCAGGCTAAGTATGTGTGTGAAATTGAGTAGCTTTGAAAGTATGTGCAGACATCATGCACGGTCCACAGATGAGCTGAGAGCCAAATCTAAAGCTGTAAACCAGGAAGGAAACAGCAGAGATGAGAGGGAACTGAGAGGGGACTCTGAGATAATGCTGCTTTATCTGCAGTCCTGCAGTACATGTGTCCCAGACCAAAGTTCAAATAGTACTCACAGACATGCATCACACACACAACACACCACACACGCTTGATCATGATCATGTTAGCACGCTGATGTACAGACTCAGAGCTGCTAGCATGGCTGAAGACTCTTAGACTTGTTAACTCACCTGTACATATGAATAAACACATCTCCTCTTTCTGCTGTCTCTTTCTGAACTTTAGGAGAAATATTGAATTTAACACCATTCAAAAGATGTTCTGTAAATACTCTGCAATCTGCAATAAATTTAAACTGAGACTGCCATGACATCAGTATTTGTTTCTTAAAACGCTTTATCCAGCTTAAGCGCTCTTAGCTCTCTCTGGAATCATTTTCATGTGATAACATAAGGCCAGAGACTGCTTTGAAAAACACTGAAATTTAATTTAATGTGGCTCTGTCACATTAAGGCTAATAACCAATATGATGCCAAAACCAATACCAATTATGTGTATGTCGGTGCATCACTGGTTTTTTGATTGTTGAACAGTTTTTTTTAGTCATTATCAGCTTAGCAGTGCAGGTTTCTGAAGCCCATACCCCTAACAAGTAAGAATTTTGTTCGTGTCGGTTTTGAGTGTTTAAGACAATGCTTTTTTGTCCTGAATTGTTGGTATCAGAAATGACCTGTTACATGACTTGTTCTAATCTTGAACAAAGACAGACAGTTTCTGATGTAACAGAGATTGTTCCTTTCACATCACACTGAGATTGCCTTATTTTTTGGTGGCATTCATGCCAGGAGAGACTTGCATCTGCAATGTATTACCCTAGCTCAGATCTCTGACTGACTGATGGATTGACTGGCTGAATGAGTGACAGTGTTCATTTCAACATTAACTCTCCTTTCCCCACCTCAGCTCCGTGCCTGGCTTGATCCATCCCTCTCAACACTCCCAGCCACAGGCTGCAGATTAAAGCTGCTCTCATCTGGATCTCATCAGTTTAGGTCGGCCTCGCTGTTTTATAGGTTATTTTTCATTCAGGAGAAGGAGGTGGGGGGGATCTCAGAGTGATTTAGGGTTACACTGCATGGAGGCTGGAGGAGAATAAAAGCAACTTGTTGTCTTTTGGGGGACGTGAATGAGGCAGCATGCTAAATCCCATCCAGTAACAGAATGCAGTTTTTAGGAAAGGAGTTGTGCGTGTGCGTGTATGTGAGATATTTGTTGCGTGGCTGCGCTGCTTCAATTTCTGAGCCATTTCCTCTCATTTTTTTTCCAACTTTAATGTCTGTAACATGTGGTGGATTGTTGTGGGATAGCTTAACTACTGTCATTGCCAAACACCATAAATCAATTTTGGGAGAAATCGTTGCCCAATATTCATTGCACAACAATGTGTTTCAAAAGTACTGCATGCTCCATCCATCGAGCTGTTGGAGTTTACATCACAAAAGTAGAGAGTGTAAAGGAATTAAAATCGAGTTTCAGTGACAGTTTTAGTTGTTTATTTGGTCAAGGTTCAAGTACTGGCCAGGGAACAAAAAGAGAAACAAGCCAAGCCAAAATAAGTAGTGAATAAAGTGCAGCTACTCTTCCACATGTAATTACATTTATCAGTGGACATTTTTACTGTGGAGTGAAAGCATGAGAACAGACCAGGAGCGCCTGGAGCAACTGCTGAAATGTTTGAAAGAAGCCTTTAAGTGCTTACAGTAACTATATAAATATAAAGTGGCTGTGAAGCAGAAATGGTCGAAGGTTAACTACAAAAGAATGATTTGACTGAACTGATGCATGACATAAGTGGGAGCGACAACATTTTCTGTGATGAGCATCAGCATGACAAAGATGGCTGCAGATTGATAGTGACGCTATCATTGGAAGACCTAAAATAACAGTAGGATTGGTGGCATTATTTTGGATACCATCTCTGAGTTGTCTATGCATGTTAGAAAACTGGGCTAACTATTTGTGGTCATTGTCAGTGCCTTTTTGTCAGTGCTGCTTCGCTATGTCTGTTCTGTATGTTGTTACTGTCAGCTGCACACATGCCCCTTACTGGTCTGTTGTCATCCAACTGTGAGAAACAGGATGTGATGTCCACACTTTAATCTACAGGTGTGGTGAACAGCAGTGCATTTGTCAGAGCAACAGTGTGCTGAATCTTTTCTGACACTGCAGTAGCTAGTGCGCCTCCTAACGGTTCTTGTGGACAGAGGCAAGTCTTTAATTTTAGATGACGGTGTCTTCATTTGGCAGTCCGTCAAACTAAATCTCTGCACTGACAACACCCTCCTGTCTCTTTATGCTAAACTAACCAGTTGCTACCTGCAGCTTCATATTAACTGCACAGGCATGAGTTACTCTTCTTTTTTTTTCAGGAGGAAATGCTGTGATGGATTCAGGTTTGTGATGGGCCAGTGCATACCAGAAAGTAGGTAAACTACTCACAATATCGTCTCATGATCTCTCACATCTGATTCAAAGTTGATGCATTTGCTCCATTGCAGCAACTTATTGATTAAACCGAACTGCACAGAACACAGCCTGGTTCAAATATTGCGCACATTATAGTTGATTTTTCTCAGTTTGGAGTAATTACATTTAAGGAGTCATTAAAGATAATTGCACTGCACTGGATCAAGCAACATAAGAACCAATAAAGAAACAGCCTACATAAGAGCCTAAAAAGAGCCAAAAAGAGACAGTTTTATGTGAATGGCTACAACATTTTAGTTGCATGCAGTCATGATCAGGAACACTGGTGAACAGCAGTGACAAACAGGTTTAGTGTTCATGCCATCAACACTTGCTGTACAAATGCTGTACTGTGCGTCCATAGAACAACAGTGACTCACTCTGACCACTAGAGAGCACTGTTTGTTCATGAGCAGCCAGAGTCTGAAAACAAACGTAATGTAGGTAAATGAACTGCTTGCATGTCCTCAGACATGGTTCTTAAGGTTTCAGTTACTATAATAGGCTATTAATGAACTATAATTAAGCGCATAGTGCACTATATTTGCACACTATCATGATAACTTAAACAGAAATCCCCCCAAAAATGAACACAGAGCAGTTCTCATTTTATTATACATCTGTTATTACACCTGCTGATCTGTTGGTCGACAGTAGAAACTGTCAGTTGTCAGTTGTGGATGTGAAACTTTGTTTGGCAGGAGGTGGTGATAGGGTTTAATATCGCTTCAAGTGATTGGTTTTCAGACAGTGACCCTGAATAAGTTTAACATGCTCAGTCCATGTACTCTCTGCCTCCTCTCGCTGTGTGTAGGCGTGGACGTGTGTGCAGCGTCGCCCTGCGAGCAGCAGTGCACCGATAACTTTGGGCGAGTTGTCTGCACGTGTTACCCTGGCTATCGCTTTGACCGAGAAAGACACCGCAACCACAAATCTCCTTACTGTCTGGGTCAGTGCACTCCCTTCTCATCTCCTGGTGAAATAAATTATATTATCACATCCATTAGTGTCATATAGCAATAGTATAGTAATAGTATTCCTTACAGTAAACAACATGCATTTTAAAAGAGGTTCCTCAAACAAATTCTTAAAGAGCACTAACCCGTCAGAAGTGACTTTTTCAGCATTTTCTTAACTAGAAAAACAGCGCCCTCATGCTGTTTTGTACAGAAATGCATCAGATCTGCACCCCACATAACGTAAAATGACATGTAGAGGAAATTATATGATGAGAAGTCATAGCAGGGTCATTGTACATAGCTCTTGATCACAGTCTCAAAAGGCGTAATGGTCATCACATTACTAGAGGGTTTGTGTCTACTCATGAACATTTTTCTCTCTCACACACGCATGCATACAGACATTGACGAGTGTGAGCACCCAGGCAGCAGCAGCATGTGTGACCATGAGTGTGTGAACACAGTGGGCAGCTTCCTGTGTCACTGTCGGAGTGGCTACATGCTGGCATCAGACCAGCGCTCCTGCATCCCTGTACACAACTGTGAGTTTATGTGTTTCAGTTGAGCTTTACAGACTTTGGGTGAAAATCAAGGAGCAAAATGGGTGTTTGACTTTGATCTGACTCTGTGTTGCTCAGATACTACTGTGTGGCATCAGAAATGTCAGTCATAGGGACTTGATTCCCAGTGTAGCCACCCATGCTGAAAATAACAAAAAAATCCATTTATGTTTTGTGTTGCAGTGAGTTCATCAGGAAAGTCTGACACGTTGATGAGCGCTGGTACCTGCTCGTTCACCTGCCAGGACTTTATAAACATGAAAAACAGTCTGCTGCAGCTAAAATTAAAGCTGGGCAACACACAGTCACCCAACCAGGTAACATACCTGTACCCTTATTATTATCCTATATTATTGTTTTTTAACCCATTTTTACTAAATTACTTAATTGATTACTAACTTCCTACAGCCTTGTGCCAACATGTTCAGCATGTAGCAGACTGGAAAACAGAAAACAGATGCTTAGATTTAGTTTAACTCATCTAGAAAACTGAAGGTGGCATCAGAATGTGGAAATTACTCACCCTGTCTTACTTTGCTTGGTTCATCCTCTTCTCTCTTTCTTCTTTGTGTTTGCAGGTACCTGGACTGGCCAACAGCAGTGACAAGCCATCTCTGGGGAGGGCAGGAAAAAGTCCTGATAGTGCTTGTCTTCCTGGTTTACCTGGTCCTCCTGGAGCTCCTGGGGTTCCAGGTAATGTGATATAAGTGTATGGTTTGAGATGTGTGTTGTTGAGATGTATGAGATGTATGTTGCTTACCGACTGTATAGTTGATAGGATAACAAAATGGAGGAGAATAAAGAGGAAGAAAATTAATCAACATTAATTAAAGTGTTACAAGAAAAATGCACATAAGATTAACGCACAGAAGTGTGAAAAGGAAGATAAAAAAGGTTCTGCAGGTAGGCTCGAGTCACCATTGAGCTTAATGTGAGACACTGATTATTTCCTGAATGACTGAAGAGCCTGTTCTGATGTTGCAGTTTGTCACACTGCTACTCGTGACTACTCAGTGTTCAGTAATTCTCTTTATTGCTGTATCCATCTGTCCTCACCAGGACACCCAGGAGAACCAGGAAAAAGAGGAGACCCTGGGGACAGGGGCCCGCCAGGCCCTCGGGGTCCACGGGGAGACATGGGACCCATGGGTCCAGAGCCTGACCTGAAGCACATTAAAAGAGGTCGCAGGGGGCCAGTGGTAAGAGAAAAAACAGCTCCATGATTATGTCACATCTGTTTTCTTCATTAAAGTTTTTCAATTTAGTTTTTAGGTCGCATGTATGTCTCCAATGGTCCAGTGTGTCACCAAGTCATACAAAAATGTGTTTTGTGTCACTGTTTAATATGAGCAATCCTAAATCTATCAGCTTCTTGTCATCGGTAGTTTGAAACAGACTTGTCGTAGCATGAAAGCTGCATCAGGCTCTGTGTGAAGGAAACCTGCTGCCCCACCTTTGGAACAGCATAAATGATGAATCTGTTAACCTGAACTGTGCAGATTGTTCTGCATCACACAAGACTTTCCCCTCACACCTTCTCATACCTGTGTCCTGTCTTTCATACAGGGACCCCCAGGAGCTCCAGGACGAGATGGCCTGAAGGTCATTATTACATTATTTCCTCACATTTGCTTTGAATTCCTATCTTTATGTGTGTCTGTGTCTGTGTCTGTGTATATGTGGAGCTATACTGTGCCTTTAGACACCCGTCACTGAGTGAACTCTCACAAAGACCATTAAAGTCGAATAATAAACAGCAAATTACGGGCAAAATAAAATATACATGCAGTTCTGAAAATCTAACCTTACTGCTGTTTTTGGTTTCTTTGTCTCTTCAGCATACCTTGATGGTGTTGATTATATTGTATGTGACAGACACCGTTAATCCTGTAATGACAAGTACAGTTTTAACCTGCTTAAACCAGTTTTAACCTATATTCAACTAAATGGTTTTCTGAATCCTTTAACAAGTTAGTCTTTACTGAATAAAACAAACAAATAATCTGAATCCGTCAAAATGCAGTTTGTACAGCTCTAAGAAAGCAGCTGAAATTTGTTAAATTTGCTGTTTGTTATCTGCAGGGTGACAGAGGAGCTCCTGGCCCCAGAGGTCCACCTGTAAGTTGATTTATATTTAAAACACATCATAAATTTACATTTTTAAAGCTACTGTATGAATGAAAATCATGAAAATGTTCTTAAAATGCTAAACAGGGCCTCATTATGCAGTCAAAAGTGTAAAACTGATTTTTCTCTAAAACCGTGAATTTGTACTTTACAACTTGCATGTGTAAATCTATTTACAGTCACCTTAACAAGAATTTGTTGAAGCCAAAAACAGCTCTGTATTAAATTTATCTATAATCAAAGTTATTCCTGCACTTTAATTTAACATTTATTCTTCAGCACCATTTTATTTTCACTTTTGAAGTAGATGTAGTAATTAATGTAATCACTAAGGGACTGCAGTTTCCTAAAGCCAGCCTAAATTATACAAGAGCTTTGCTGTGTAGTATTTGCTTTATTAAACAGATTTTCTTTTGCTGTGAACATGGTATATAAGGCCTCACACTCCCCAAAAGAAAACCCAGTGAAAACTAACTTGCAGGGCATCTTAAACTCCTCAGTTTCTCTTCTGTCTCCAGGGACCACCTGGCTCCTTTGACTTCCTCCTGCTAATGATGGCTGACATCCGCAATGACATAATTGAATTGCAGGAGAAGGTGTTTGGGGAGCGGCGAGGCATCTCTCTGGACAATCCTCCTCATTCCAGCGGGGAAATGGAATTTATAGAGTGGGGCTCCGGACAAGGGGATGTGATGCACAGTGCCTGACCTCTGACACCACACCCACAGTAACAGTTACTCAAACCTAGCAAAACAAACACCAAACTTGACTATTTGTTTCTGTTGTTATAAAGGATGCTGCTGGTCAAAGTGCCAACATGTAAATAGTTTCTAACCTCACAGCTGGGATGAACTAAGCAAGGAGTCCTGATTGCACTCTTAACACTGCCACAGACAGTAAAACAGAGACATATGGATTTTTAAAAAAATCTGAAACTGGACCACAGACTCTTTAACCACTGCAAGCACTGTTTGGCTGCCTTTCATATGCAGTGATATGAGTGAGGGATGTGTGTGCAGGACGTAGATGCAGTATGTGCCTTTATGTCTTAGTCTCTGAGCTGTGCGTCTGAGCTGAACCACTTCAAAGATGAACTTTATCGTCTACATCTCTTCCTGTTCCTGAGTCTGTGCCACTGACAGTTTGCCTGCAGGGCGTTCGTACGGAGACCCAGGACCCGCACTGTAGGCCTCCCTCTGCACCTGCCTGCAGTATCCGGCCCTCAGGACTGGACTCTGCAGCTCTGAGGCGTCTTGAGAAACTAATTCACTATTACCATCCCAATCCTGTAACAAAAACAGTTCTGCATTTTTGTAAATTGTACAACAACTCAAAATCAAGTATGATGGAAAAAATATTTACTGCTGCAATATGTTCACCTAAATATCTAAGATATCTGAGAGAGGTGTCAAATATGTACAACATCTAATCAGGCATTTTAAATAAGTAGAATCTGTTGGTATCTGCAGCTCATAAATTACACACAGTATTAAATGTCACTCTAAAAAGCTGTTGAAAATCATAATTTCAAATTTAAAGGGTAAAATTGTTTTATGTACTGGGAAAAGCAGATAATCTCTTTTAATATAACTCGTCTGGCAAGCTGACTGAAATTATTTTTAATTAGAGAAACAGGAGGAAAGGAACAGTTTCTTGAGGATGAAGGTTGCACAATTTCTCATACGTCAACATGGGAGTTGTCCAGAAACAAGAGACACGAAGAAAGAAGGCTGGTTTAATGTATAAAGACGCAGACATTGCTCTTTGCTCAATAAAGGTTTGCCTCGACATATATTTTAACTTTTTAATGCTTTTTTTTCCTTTCTCAAGGGATCATCAAAATTCAAAGAAGTAATAAACAATACATGTTTTGGTAGAGCATGTCAGAATGAGCACACTGAAAAATACACTGTTGTTCTGTTTCATGGGTGATAGTACCATAAATGAACCAATTAAGGAAGAGATCAGCCTTGTGGGAAATATGACTATTTGATTCCTGCCGAGAGTTAGATGAGAAAATACACTCTCATGGTTGTCCCTTAAATATGAAGCTACCAGCAGCCACAGGTTAGTGAAGCTTAGAAAAATAACAGGAAACAGAAACCATCATTTTGCGCAGAACAAACAAATAAGATATTATGTGTTAATTTGTGAGCTTTAGAGGTGCTCGCAGGCAGATTTTTTTGCATTTGGACAGAACCTGTATGGAGGTTTTTTATGCTTATGCTAAGCTCACCAACTCTGGCAGCAGCTTCAGACGACAGTGGCATCATTATTCTCATCTAGCTCTTGGCCATGGAGGAAAGGATTGCTATTTAATATATTTTGTTCATTTAAGCCACAGAAAAAAAGTGCTAGCAGACATGTTGCATTACACTTTTGTATAGAGCCAGCCTAGCTGTTTAACCTGTTTCCAGTCAGCTAACATGTCCCCAGATACTGCAAGACATCAATGTAAGTCCCAAAATGAGCAGGGGAGATTTTTAGCCTGTATTCATGCTACTAAATACTCAGTATTACTGCTACCTGAAGTGAAGTCTCTCCACCAGCAGAGGGTGCTAAGGAACAGATAATTCCCTGAAAGCAGAGCCTCATCACTATATTGCTCTGAATGCCAACCGGGTGATACAACCAAAGTCTCAGTCAGTTTTCACAGCAATACATCCTTACATAATTACCAACCATAAATATTCATGACTCCCCAAACATGCAAGTTATGAGAAATAAGTAAATCAAGTTACCATTTATGTGCCAAACACATGTTCCCCACTAACAGTCAGCGCTGACTGCTAGCGTGGCTGAGTGTCATTATGAGAGGTCTAAGTATCAGAGGTGAGAGGTCAGATGCCTGGATATAAACAGCTGGAGGGATAATTATAGACCACCGGTTGTCAGAGGGGGCTTGTCTGGGCTTGTACCCACCAAAGGCAGGGCTGAAAAATAACTCACTGCATGTTTGATCTGTTGTGGTCGAGTTCACGCTGTCTGGCCTTTCGCTGCACTTGATGCTTTGATCATCTGATCCCACTAAATTTTGCTGTGCTTGTGTATGTGCATGTGAGAGCAAGAGAGAGAGAGAGAGGAAGAGTGCTGTGTGTGTAGTTTTATGTCAGTCTTTATTCTTACACTTCAATGTGTGTGTATGTGTATGTGTGTGTTTATGTGTGCCACTTGACAGGCTTCTCACCTAACAGCTCCGCCCCCTGCCGTGCGGTCACTGCTCACAGTACAGTCATTGCCGGGGCAACCAGGATCAGGAAAAACAACATGAAACAATTTAAGAAGCATGTCAGTAAGAGAAAGGCAGGAGAGTGAAAGAGATTATCTCATTTCCTTCACCACTTGTCATGCGATTGGTAGCTTTCGTCTCAGCCTGTAGGTGACAGCAGAGAGGACAACAGAGTGCAGGTTGAAGCAAAAAGTTCACACACCACCTGTGACAATACATTTGTCACCATCATAATGGCACCAGTGACAGGGATAAAAACTGTAAAATCTTAGATTCAAACATTAATATCTCACATTGCTCATAGTTGTCAGCTTATAAAATATTTAGTTGGCAAAACATATTTTACCAACATCCCTCATGATAAGTTTTTAACATTAGAGTTTTTTAAAAAAAAAAACAGTTCATAGGATCATATCTTTATTGCCATATCTTTATTGCGTAACTCTTTGCTGACATCTTTAGATGAGAATAAAGGCACAACAGATAAAATTTGGCCATATGTTTCCTCGTATTGGAGGAATTTCCTTACACTGTGGCCATTCATAAATACACCTCATGCATGACAGGGCTGTCACCCCAAACAGCCTGGGTCTGTGTGTGAGTGTGTGTGTTTATTTGTGCAAAGAACCTTGTTAGAGTGGCCTGTGTTAGTGTAATATACTGTATGTGTTTTTGGAAATGCAAATGTGCCCTGCAGTTTGCATCTTGCAGAACTCATCTTCCCTCACGTCCTGTCATCATGCCACTGTCGGTTATCTAACAAATGCATCAAAATGCCCTAAAAATAACTATACAAAAAAATCTTAAAAATGTGATTTGCTTTGTTAAATGTTGAAGGTTAAATGATCACGGGTGAATGCAGAAGGTGCCCTGTGGTGCCACTGGCCACCCCTGTAACTGAATATGCATTGTTTTGTTTTGTTTTCTTTTTGTTTAAAACCTATTTCTGCAGGTATATTTTATTATGAAAAGAAGAGAAAGGAAAAAAGTTTGAAAGGTTTATTGCAGGTTGCAGTGTATGTAATGTCCCCAAAAGGGATGGAATTGAGACTGTTTGCCCTCCCCATCCTCATTTTACCCAGAAAGCATTTGATCCTAATCTAAAATTCTTGACATCACACTTTAATAGTGTTATTTATATATGGGCTTTCTGGAAGCTTCCTGCCTTTCATTTGTGCTATGAAATCATATGTTTATTGCATTCATCTCATGAGAAGGAGTTGAGTTGTTCTTTTCGCCACACTTGCATGGAAGAAAATACGTCTTATTCTCCCTGAAAACAGCAGAGGTGTGCTACCTTCATGAAACTTACGATGGATCAAATGTTTACTGTGAACAGTGACAAACCCACGATCACCCAACTCAGAAGCTGCCCTCAGCTCTGCAGTTTCATAGCATTGTTTTGCTTTTGCAGGTTGACAGTCTCTTATTCTACTCTTCTTATTCAGTCTGTGCACTTTAATCACCATCAATAAGGTGATGAAAACTCAACTTCAAATGGAGGTTAATTTTGTTACAAACTGTGCAGTTGTTTTATCAACTTGATTACATGGTAATATGTCCTGTTGTGTCCTTTGCAATTAGGACAGACAGAAATCTTACAGTTTATATAACCTGATTTAATGTGTCAGCAAAAGGGTGAGGAACTTATCTGGCACGGCACCTGAGCTGCTGCAATTTCTGATAAATATTTAGATGTTTCCAGGGATCCGTAGCCAATGAAGGTGTTGGGTAAATCACAGGTGTCCATCATTGCTGGGGTATGCAGTTGCGTGCAACAAATAGAGGGAGCACACACATACACATAGACATGCCTTACTATCTAACATGCTGCCATGCACGCACACACGATCTCCTGCACGAAACACAGGCATGCCACAGAACACCTGACAGGTACAGGCGTGGTCTGCTGCGAGACACGCTATCTTGACACGCTAACTCATTCTTAAATCTGAGTTACGTGCCTGAGGCTGAGTGCTAAGCACCCTAGTTTACTCTCTGAAGCCTGTTCCTCTTCCAGTCCTTGTCCCCGGACACACCCTCTTCCGATTGTAGACCGACTTCTGTCATTCTGTTCATAATGGGCCTGTAAAGAGGCCTGAGAATCAGAGCTTGTCTGATGAGTAATGGACTTATTAGCAGTATGCCACCAATCCCATGATCAGTATGTATTATCTGTTGCCCTCAATCAAGACATTACAACATTGCCATATGAAAACAATGGTTAATCTGTCATTTCTTCAGAGAAAGATGTCTGCATGCTGTAATTGGTTGTAGTATATCTGAGAATTTGTTTCAGTACAAATCCATTAGAAGTGCATGCACAGCTCATTTTAGGCAACAAATAAATAGCTGGGACACACAAAATGTTTTTTGTAAAACTCATATAGCCATAACTGCATAGTACTACATTTCACACATTTTCTGATGCTGAACACTTTTACTTAGCTTCAAAGCAAAGCTGCATTTGATTGGTGTTGTAATGGCAAAATCAGATTTCAAAATCTGAGAGGGCGGATTAATGGCAACACGCTGTGTAAACTCCCTTGGCCTGAGGCACTTGGTCTTCATACACCTTGGCTTCCTCTGCCATTTACAAGCTTTTTGCATGCACGCAGCAGAGCCAAGAGTGTGAAAAACCGGATGAGCAAGTCCATAGCTCTCTTGTCTTTCAAGGAAAAAAGAGTGTTGCCTCTAGTTGCACAGTTGCCTTGCGTGAGGACAACAGCTTGATCTTTTCCACCTCCTGACCTGGCCTCTGGCAGCGATGCTTTTACAACTTGCTTTACTTTTTTCTCTACATACTTAGAAGCATACAGATTCTCAATGGCAGACATCAGCATGGATGTATTGAAAATTACCCATCAGCACTGTCTGACAAAATAGCCTTTGTGCACTCCTTTCGTTATATGTACATTTTCAGGGCCTACCTCAGTCTTAAGGGCTTATCACTCAAGAGGGTTCACAAGAACATGATGGCACCATTATGGGATGGTGCACCCTTCTACAGTATGGTAAAGAGGAGGGCTACTGAATTCAGAGAGAACCTGGTACATGACCTTCGTCCTGGAAGGCAGGTCACTGTCCATACCCTGGTGGCAAGATACATTAACATGATTGCTGAATTACACAGCACCACAGAGTTGGGCATCTCTCAGGAACATGCATTTATCCACAACAAACACCAAATGACCAAGATGTCTTCTTGCTCAGTTCCGTCTGATGAGGTGTGGATTTGGCACAACACAACACACATCAAGGGTCGGTCTTGCCTTTTTGAGGTGGATATTGAAAGATTTCTCCCACAGCATGGATGAGACTTTTTGATCAACAGTCAAAACAGTGGAAAAACCCAGAGTCTCTGGTTCTGAATAAAGCTAAATTAGTGAGGTCTACAGGCAAGGTAACAGGCAAGGGCCTCCTTTTTTGGGAAAGGAGTGCTGCTGGTGGACTAGAAAAGGGCCACACTATTACATGACTGCTACAGGAGAAAATCAAAATGATCAGAATCAGAATTCCTTTATTTATCCCCGAGGGGAAATTCTGTGGGATTGGGAATTCTTTTGATTGGGATGGAAAGTCAACAAGAGGAGCGCTCTTCCACCGGCACAACACTCCAGCCCACAAATCCACAGCAGAGATGGTTGTCACCCAGGAATGTGGATTTGAAGTCATCCAACACCCATCCTGTTCACCTGATTTGACACCGTGAATGAGTCCAGTGGTTACCATCTATCTTGACAGTGATGTTGCTGTTACCTCTGCTGTGGATCTCTTTCTGGAGGTCTACAAAGAACACATTTGAAGAAGAAGAAGAAGAATCAGCTTTATTGACAGTATATATATTTTTACATACACACACTGAATTTGTCTTCTGCATTTGGCCCATCCTTAGTTGAACACACACATGCAACACCCAGCAAATTACATGCAGTGAAACACACACAGGAGCAGTGGACTGCATCAAGCGCCCGGGGAGCATATTGGGGGGTTAAGTGCCTTGCTCAAGAGCACATCAATGGAGGCTAATGGAGGGGGGGGGGGGGGGGGGGGGGGGCATTTGTTGCATTTATCACTCCACCACACCCAAATTTTTCCTGCCCGTCTGGTGGGGGAATCGAACCGGTGACCCTCAGCCGCTTCTCCATCCTCTAGGCCACAACTGTGTCCACTGAGCTATGTGTGTAAAAGTAAGAGGGGAACAATAAATGCAACAGATTGTCTAAAATTGACTTCTTCCATCTTAGGCCATTAACTAATCAAGATGGTGATGCTATATGAAGACTTTACTTTTTAGGAAAGGCCTTTATGTGTGTTAATTCAAAATATTTGCCAGAAAAATAATGAACCCATGTCAGTTTCACAGCTGCACTAATGAATATTTTATATCAATAATAAAAAAACATATGCAATATAAATGCTACTATGATCATGTTAACACAGATGATACATTAGCTCATTTTTGTGGTTTGATGAGCTACAACTTTGCCATTGGGTTAACTGTAACCTCTCTCATCAATGATAAGATGTTTAAAGCTAAAATAATGGTGAAGCCAAACTCCACACTACCTGCTTGTTACCAACCAGCAGACAGGAATTTAACTGCTGAGTGAAGCAGTTCCCACAGGAGTCGGTGAAGATAATGGATTAATTTCATCAGTTGGCAAGACACAAAAGTCCACATCAATGCTAGATGTATAAAAGGGCAACTGTTCATTAACATGTTTGCTGTATCAAATTAATAAGGTGATGACATATAAATGCAGTGTTAAGAGCTTATTATGTTGGACCTGATGGGCCAATGAACGAATAAATGAATGTTTTTTTTTAAAGGAACCTGGAAACTCTCATACATTTAAACAATAAAGATGACTGAGGATCCAGTGCCGTGTTTGTTTTATCGCACCTTTGGCATTAGCTTTATCAAGAGTCCTTTAGCATTACAGACTTCAGCTTTGGGCAGCGCTAAGCTGACCTCTTGGATGGAGGGATCAATGTATGATCAGAATTTCACTGAATTAATGCTGCAAGTGTCCTGAACTAGGTCCTTTATCTGTTCCACATTAGCCCTCTTGACTTTGATGCCATGTTTACTTGTATGTCTGGGTAATATACTATACAGGCATCAATATTTGGTAACACAAACATTTACATTGCTTCAACTTCAAGTCATCATAACATCCATTAGCCTATTTCCCAATGTCAGCAGTGTTTATGTGCATATGATAACCACTGATTAATGCTTGGAAATTGACTCTGCCAATCATTTTCCTGTCAGCCACATAATAGCAGCATATTACACTGGCGTGTTTTGCGATCTAACAAAATAATAATATTGCTATAATGACGTTTGTTCCTGCGGTCTTCACATTCTTCAAAACAGATGCAAGTTTTAACATCTCCTGTCAAGTGTTTTACTTTGCAATGGCAATTAATCTCCTACGTTTACTTTGCAGTTACCTGTTGTGTGAAACAGAGGACTTCTTGATATTTGGGGGCCAAACCACAGCTGGGTAACTGTGATTGCATGCCAGTGCACCACTAAATCATCCAGTGGCACTCATGAGTGCAAAATAGCTGGAGCGTTCATGTTTGACCTTCATGTTTATTTAATATCAGTATAAGAATCACGATGACTTTCGAGGCTAACATATGCACAGTGACTCATTCCACTAACACTTGTGCAGAGAAATGGGAACAAACACACACACACACACATACGGCATCACAAATTGTTGTTTTTGGCCCAGGCAGACTGAGATTTTTCTGGTGTGATAGTGGTATCTATGATAGTGGAATTTCCAAGTGGCCTGCTTTGGAAAACAGGCTGATAATTCAATTAGAGCTTGGCAACCAATGTGCAGACACCAGTGGCATTACGAAATGACTCCCACCATAACAAAGGTTTAGCTTAGACAGCATCTGTGTGGAACTCGCTGCACAGTGGCATAGAAACTGGAGTCTGGTGCTCTTTATTGAGCTGTTATTTACTCCAGTGGTTCCCAACCTTTTTTGTGAGGCGAGCCTAAAAAGGACCATCAGATGACCCTTTGTTCATTTGAATTAGTTCCAAAATTCAAACATTAACTATAAATAAATTAAAAGTGGATATAATAATGGATGTTACAATGTTTTTATACAGCTGAAGTTGTCAAATGTTTCTGGTCCACACAGAGTGACAAAATCAGGAGGCAATTCATCTTCTTCTAATTTACCTTTAGTGTTTTATTTCAACAGTTTATCTATAACATTTAGTTAATTGATTCAGTTATTAATTATTATTATTTTTTCAACTATTTCATCTCCTTTGCTCTCTTGTTTTTTTAGTTTTCACACACTCTTATTTGCAATTAAGACACCCTGACTCACCAATATTAGTTGTTATAGCTGTCTCAATATGTGGATTTTTCTTTAGCAAATCATTCATTTAATTTTTTATTATTTAATTATTCCACGATTTCTCCATGTATGCCCTGTCACTAGCAGAAGTATCCACCTGGGGTACCCCCTGAGGGGGAATCTCTGGCAGCAGCTGGCAGGCTTTCACAAACTGACTGAACTGCTGACTCGGACAGCAGAAGCCTTTATTTTGCTGATATTTACTCTTTTTATGATTATGTTTCTCCCTTTTACGTATAAGAAAAAAAATCTACATAGTGCTAAAGCTTTCTCATAGCATGCAATAGTATCATAGATTACTGAGTGTTTTTTTAACCTTCCAGGCAGTGGTTTGTTGAACACCAACTTGCAGGGACTTGACATCTGCTTGATCTAGGCACTCCTTTCATGAGTTTATTTTGTTCAAATTTTCATCAAGCCTGTCTCATTGACACAGTATTATAATAAAACTCAGTCCAAGAAAGATGATGAAAAGATGAAAACATATTGTAAATTTGACAGCTTGTTTGCAGCAAAATGATTCTCAGCAGTGCTGACATGCTGTTTGACTTTTAACAGGTAATTGTATATTTAAAATCAACAAACGGATAACAATCTTCAGTTTTATCTAAATAAACACAATGATTGCTTTCTGTCTAAACAAATAATGAAAGTACATTACTAACAGCATGTCTTTGCACACCCCAGTATGAACACCACCTATGTTCCTAAATGGCATCCACTTACATGTCGGGCACGAATCATTTCACAATATGTTGAGTGTGGAAGAAAATCAAATATGTGACTCAGCTTTCCCCATGACCGGCTAATAAAAATACTAAATGGATGTTTAGATTTGGTTCAGCAGCAGTCTAAACATATGTGTCTTTGATAGGAATTTACAGGTGCAGGAAGAACGCTTGCACCTGTAGATATTTTCAATTGAGCTTTTGTTTTATTGTGTGTTTTCATAACCAACTTTTATACACATCCAGAAACATTACCAAGCTTCTCTTCTAAGACAAGGTTTTTAGTTAGTAATGCAGTTGCAAATGTCAGTGAGTTTTTTATGAGGTTTTATTATTTATGGACCCGTCATGCTTATTTATGTACAAATAAAACAAAAAGACATTTTTTGATACCTAAAATAATACCTCTTTGTTCTGTTAGTAGGCAAATTGAGGAACAGACCAAACTAGACAGAAAACTCTAAAAGTGGAGAAGTATAAGCTAATCTTTTAACTAAAATGACTAATTTTGAAGTTCACACACACACACACACACTTACTGGTATGTATTAAGATCAGGCTCACCTGGTGGAACAAATAACAGCACTTTCTCCACCTCAGTCACGCAAAATGAAAACCTCAGTGTTTTGATGTGTAGATGAAAATACGACCAACCTATGATCAGCTGTTGAACGTGTTGGGGTAAACATTAGTTTCTTTATATGAATTCATAATGCGTAAATGTGTTGTGGTACTAATGTGTGTGCCCCTCACCAGTTCTGTGTTGCAGGTAAAAAATATTTTGTCTTGGTGGGAAGTAATGCAGGAAAGTTTCCACTTATAAAAATGTTTGTCAGACAGTTTAAAAGGAGTTCTGATTTATAATACAATCCATCATATATTTAGGGCAACATCAACAGGATGTGCTGGCGTTTCAAGTCTCTTTGATGGATTCGTCCTGAGGGGACAGTGGCATTTCCCCAGCAGTTAGATCTATAAAGTTCTTGTCATAGCAGACCAAAGCAGGTAGATGAAAAGGAAGTTTATTAGATGTTGATGATTTTGCTGCCTTAACACCAAAGAGATGTTTTCAACTGTGGATCTACTTTCCACATGGATTCACACAATAAACAGTATTCAAACAGCACAAACAGTATTCTTTATACCTAATGTATGTCTATCCTGTTGATAATAGTTAAGACAATAACAGAGCAGTGCCTTCTGTTAATGAAAGATTATTAATAAAACAACAGCATCTCTGCCACTGCTCTCTATAGTGTCTATGTTTTGTTCTCAGCCCTTGGTTACTGTAATACACGTTGCATTCCTCATTGTGTGCACATTTTTCTGTTGCATAACTGTGAATCATACCCTTGTTGGTGATTCATACAGCTTAATGAAAGGTGAAAGTTACAGGTAAACTGATTGTTTGTTGGGAAAGAAGCAGCCATTTGCTGATATCATGCGACTAAATTTGTAAGATGTGGTGATTTACACCTTTTAGATATTTGCAAGGAAAAACGAACAACAATAAAACTGAATAAGAACCAGATTATACAAATTCCTTGGTGGAGGGAAGTGTATTCCTCAGCTGTTCTGGGAGAATTGTTGTTGCATCCTCTGTCACCTGCTCATTGAAGGCAAATTAGTCCCAGTTCCCAAAGTAGTCCCAACAACCAAAGATGGTATTTCCTCCATAGTCTGCTTAAGAAATCCTGCGTGGGCTGACTGTTTTAAATACTGCTGGGTGGCACATACTTGCAATGTCACATGGATGTCATGGAACAATAGCACTAACAAAGAGGGTGATGGTCTACTTTGACAAACAAGAGTCTACAGCTATGCTAGTGCCTCTGTGAGGCTGCAGTACAACAGTACATTGAGCTAAATGCTAACATTAACCCACTCATTAGCTGTCACCAGCTACATTAGCATATTAGCATTGTAAAGTTTGCTAATTGTCTCCAAACACTAAGTACTGCTGAAGCTGAGAATATCAAGTTCTCAGACGACTCTGCGATTGTCGGGAACCGCCCCCATATCAATGCAGGGAAAATCAAGGAGCTGGTGGTGGACTTCAGCAGGTGCCAACACACCCCACCCGCACCGGTGAACATCCAGGGAACAGACATTGAGAGAGTCATCTCCTACAAGTTCACCTCAACAATAAACTGGACTGGGCTGACAACACGGACGCCCTGCACAAAAAGGGCCAGAGCAGACTCTACCTGCTCAGGAGGCTGAGGGCCTTTGGAATACAGGGTACACTTCTCAGGAGTTTTTATGACTCAGTGGTGGCATCAGCCATCTGGTGTGGCCTGCTGGGCAGGCAGCATCTCCTGCTGGGCAGGCAGCATCACAAAAAGAGGCTGGAAAGACTGGTGAGGAGGGCCGCCTCAGTCCTGGGCTGCTCCCTGGACTCAGTGGATGAGGTGGGTGACAGGAGGACGATAGCCAAGCTGTCATCCATGCTGAAGACCCCCTCCCACCCCATGCAGGGCACTTTGACAGCTCTGGGCAGTTCCTTCAGTGACAGACTGCTACACTCGTGCTGTGTGAAGGAGAGCTGCTCCTTCCTGCCCACTGCTGTCAGACTCCACAACAAGCACAGCTGATAGACTGGACATTTAAGCTGATGAATGTGTTAACTGGACAATAAATCATGTGCAATAATGGGACAAATGGTCACACCAGACCTGCAATAATACATGTGTTGTAAGAATTGTGCAATAATCCTTACTTATGTAACACTACTACTAGGATCAGTACATACATACTTCCTGAAACAAATCTGTACAATAAACAATCCATCCACTAATCATAACTTGAGGGACTCTAGTGTGAATAGTCTTTTTCTTTTCTGTACTGTGTACAGCTGCAGGTACTTGTTTCCTGTGTATTTATTCTTTTTGAATGCTCTTCCTCCCCTTATCTTTGCATGCTTTGCACCCTCTATGGTGATCCTGTTTGCTGCTGTAACACTGCAATTTCCCAGTTATGGGACTAATAAATGATTATCTTATCTTATCTTATCTTGTTAGTAGCTTTGTAGATTTTTGATCGTAAACCAAAGTACTGGACAAATTAGAATTTTAAACTGATGATAGCACACAGATTCCTCTAGTCAGTGAGGATATTTGTATTAACAAACTCTGTATTAGGGGAAATAATTAATCACTCCATCACAACCTTAAATAATTTTTCCTGCCAGTCCAGGATGGAATCAAACTGGCAACCCTCCAGACACAAGTCGCTTCTCAAACCTCTAGGCCAAAGCCACGGCTGCCCCCAATTATTTCTGTCTGGACCAAAGCGGTGGACCAACACACTGAAATTGCTGTCCCTAGTCCATTGCCAATAGCAAGATTAGAAGGGCCACATCAGAGAATCATACTCAGCTCCCACTGGACACCCGGGCATGGTCCTGTGAAAGAGATTCTACTGACTGTCCAAACTTATGCTGTACATATTCAGAGGAAACAATCCCTGGTGCACGGCAGTTTTGGCCATTTCCCAGAGAACTGAGTGGTCAAGTGTACTGGATTAAACAAGGGTTGCTGAAGCACAACATTCATTTCATGTATGCTGAAAAGTAAAGCCATGTTTACTTTCTTGGCAGGGATCAGATCGAAGATGAGCACTGCACCCTGACAGGGATGTCACCTCTCCCATTTTGTGTTGTTCATGAAGGGTGTAAAAAATAAATGTGCATCAGAAGTCAGGAGAGTGAGACCACAGCTCTTTTTTTTCATTAAAACTAACTCAGTGGCTCCAAGCTCAACAGTTGCTTGCCTGGGACAAACAGCACTTAAATATGTCTGAACAAAATATTCAATACTTTATGTCATGCTGAGGACTGTCACACTATTTGCCTCTGATGTCAAAACTGAAAAATCATTGCAGCAGTTCCGAAAATACTCGTAAATAATTGTTCACACTTTAAACTTTTGCTGTTGCATAATCAATCCAAATAAACATGACTTACTCAACCAAGTGTGCTGTGGTTACTTACAAGGACATTCCACACCGGGAAGCAAACATGCAAACACTAAACATGTATCAGACAAGTTCACAGTGGAAAAAAAACACTGCTATAACAGCAGACATTGTGCAATAGACAGTACAGAAAAAAAAGAAAAATCCTAAAAAATTCAGGGACAAGTTTTTACAAACAGTCAAAGCCCAGAAAGAAGAGAAGGAAATCGATCACTGTAATTCAGCAAGACAATTAGAATTCTATGCAGTACGTAAAATCATAGATTTGGATAGTGTCCCCATTTATCAACAGTTCTTTATATGTTTAGACAATTGACATAAATAGATGTCAGTTAAATATTAATCTTAAGCAGGGCTTGGAGCTGTTTCACCTTAAATGCAACACAATGGTTTGCACATTCGTGCCCCATTGCATGCAGGTGTTGCCTGAACACTATTACATTTTCATTTTAAAATGCAAAAATTTAGCGACTAATGGTGCTTTACAACTCCTGGACAATGGACACATTTGGAAAAATTGGGAAAAAAAGTTCTGTGTTTGGAACCACCTACTACAAACAAACAAACAATACATTTATATTTATGCCAGGCTTAGCCAGGTTCTGGTTTTGGAAGGTGGAAGTAAACAATAATCCTAAAAGCAAACATGTGCAATCTTACAGGCTGAAAAAAGAGAAATTATAAATGTGGCTTTCTCCCCTGCCCTACAAGTTGGAGGCCTCCTACTGCCAAAGAAAACATCTTGTCCTCGCTATGAAAGATCTTGAATGACAGTGAGAACTCTTTGTCATGCAGCTGCTGTCATTCACAAAAAGTTTTCATTCATCTGTGCCTGGGAGTGTCTGAGAGTTTGTTTATGTGCATGCAGTGGAGCTCTGTGCATAAGAAGGAAAAAAAAAAACAAGGAAGCAAGGATAATGTCAAAACTGACTTCACATCTGAATCCTTCTGTTCAGTGTGTACTTCAATACCGTGTAATGGATGTTAAACACCAGACTTCAATCTCGATCTTGTGTGTCTGGGCTGTAGACACACTGCCTCTGTTCTTCTCTGATGACCATGTGGACTTGGTCTGTCTTATCACTGTCAATGCTCTACAGGACAGTTTTACCACTTCTTTAAAATATCTTGCTGACTTTGTACTAGACATTAGTACTAACAAAGAATCCTCCACTAAACCATTTAGGCAGGGATGTGTATCATTCTGCTGCTGCTGTTTTCAGGGAATTTTGCATTCCACTCTATTCTTAGATTCAGTTATAAAATGTAACACCTACTGATTTAAAATCAATCATGCATTTCAATGTAAACAGTTTGATATTGCCTATGACTCATATTTGCAATCATTCAACTGAAGCTGTTATTCCAGAAACTTCCTGAAAAATCATCTATAATCTTATCCTAACCAGCAGTATAAATGCTCAAACTGTCAGTACTGACATTGAAAATGAAGCAATTTTATACTGGTCTCACTAGAATTGTTGACATGCATTTTCCTCTCATAAAGTAAAAGGCCAAAGCAATCCATGGTTCACTTCATATTTATGAAACCAGGAGAACAGGTCTTGATTCAGACTGGCAACGACACAATGCATGCTTTACAGTTGCAATTGGAAAAGAAACTTCAAACAATCTAAATAATCTCTTGAAATTTCAGAAGACTATAAAATCCTAAGGTGAAAATAATTAAATAATAATAATATTGTTAGAGACACCGTAAATTGTCTCCAAATTGTCCGTCTGGAATCTCTTTGTAAGTGAATAACTGAAAGAGTTCCTGTCTACTAACACTGGTTTTAGGGGGAGAAAACTATAACAGTGACAACACTGTTAAAAATAGTAAATTATTTTTTAAAATCTCTGGACAAAAGGCAACATCATACAGCCCTCTTTAGATATTTATCTAAGGCATTTGATACGGTGGATCATGAAATACTATTAAAAAGACTTGGACTGTCAGAACAAACTGTCTGGTGGTTTAAAAATTATCTACCTGGCAGATCTCAGTGTGTGTAGGCAGAAGGTATCACTTCAAACCCCTGTTTGGGTGTGCCCCAGGGATCAAATGTGGGTCCTCTGTTATTCATTATATATCAATAGTCTCCATGTCTGCACTGAACCTGGCTCTTTGTCGGCTACAACTTGCTTTTTAATATTGTACAGCCTAACTTGTGGGATATAAAACTTGTTTTGAATGCTGACAAAACAAAACTCATGATGTTTCATGATGATTCAAATGCAAAATATAAACCACTGAATTCTCGTTCTATCACAGCATTCTAGCAAACTGAGATTGAGTCTGCATCTCATCTCTCTCAAACATCTAGGAATTGTATTTGATGATACTCTCGGTTCTCATATTCAGCAAGTGGTGAAAACACTGAAACTGGGTACATTAGACATAAATTTAAGGCAAAGGGATACTTGTTTTTTCCCTCTTTATCTTTGTGCGTGATGGTAATACATGAATCTTAGCAATGCATGCACACACTGGTTACTGTGTACCATGAACCATGTACCAATTTTGTTTTTTTTTCTTTATTGCTGAAATACATTACTTATGAGAGATTACACTTATCATCATGGCATCAAAACAGGAGACATGGGGTTTAAATCAACCATTCATACGCACCAGCCAAACTGCCCCAATAGGAAAGTACAGACATCCAGGATGGGAGCTGTGCTAGCCCAGTTTGGACAGACTTACATTATTTTATCCTCTTTGGCTCAGCTGTAACATTAGCTAGCTTAGCTAAGTGGCCTCTTGTCTCTCAGGCTGGTCAAGCAACAGAAAATCAGAGACTGTTGCGCCATATTAGAAGTCACTGTGCACAGAACATGGACATCAAAGGAACAATAAAAAGCTACAGTGCAGTCACCTGAGGCCAAGCAGTAGAGTATGAAGCAGTTTTATTTTTTTGTGGAACTGCTACAGTTATGATTGCTCATAAATTACATTTGGAAGTTGAGAACTGGCTTGAGATCAAATCTGAATCACTTCTTAGCTGACAGACAGAGTAATGGGTTGTTGGCAGATCTATTTGTAACCTCATTTGATGTGGCAAACTGTGTGAGCACTGTGCCCTGTCACCACATGTGACGTGACATGACATGAGTATTATTTCCTCATAGTCTTTTTTTATGTTTTTATGTAATCAGATTTGATTTCCATATCACTCGTCAGCGCTTGTTTTTTGTTAATTCAATTGCAAAGCATTGTTTTTCTGTAAATGCGATGGAGTGGAAAAGGAGACAGATTTTTGTTGTGGAGTTCACGAGATGCTCACATTGCAGAGATGACAAGCAGTGCTGCCCTGTAGGGATCAAAATTTATTTAAGCCAGGTCACACCCTCTGATAACAAACAACTAGACTTCTCTCTGTAATTTCCACACAGACACACACACACACACATCGATATCTCAACACATACCTACAGCAGCAAGCATGCACACACACTAACAATCATTGTGACATATATGCATACCAGGTGTGGCAGTTCCTTCAGAGGTTTCTGTCGTGCCTCTTTAACATTCCCCTATCATGATCACCATCTTTAATCTCCTGCTTTGTGAGGGCCTGCAAGCTAACAAGCTTTTGGATTACTGCCTTTACTTATCACACATGCCAGCACACAGCACTCAGCAGTCACTTCTTCACTTTTTATTTGCCCGGATTGCACAATATATACATATATATGGAAGGTGCTGTTTTTCCTGATGTTTAGTAACCATGCCGAAAAACCCCATAAGTGATAAATGATAATTAAAAATAACTAAACTGTTAGCTGTTAAATTGCACAAATGCATGTTACTGTTAGCCTTCTCAGCCACTATAGCTCACATTTGCGCATGCACACCTACAAACACACACACACACATGTGCAAGCCTAGTGGCCAGATGTTTGCCTCATACATTTCTTTTTATCTGCTTCCTTGTCACTCACTGTTGCATGAAAGTGCATATTGACACACAGAGGGATCAAATGTTGGAGGGCTTGACAATGCACATGATTAAATCTGCTCCTGCCAGCACAAACGTAGGGCCAGTGGCTGTGTAATTTACACCACTGTCCAGCGGCTAAGTCAGCGCTATCAGCCAGGGTTTCGTCATCATGCCTCCGTTCTCCCACTGCGTGTAATGAATCCAATGTGTCTGAGACTTGGCATGCGCAAATGATTAACTGGTGGCAAAGAGAACTGATTAAGAAGATAAAGTTTGGCACACAATAGCCTCAGTACTACACGTGTACCTGCATAACCAGAGCTTCCTCACGCAAGGGAATTATTCACCTCTGCCGATCATTCTGTTCGGATCCTAAACCCTCTAATCCAGATTTCTTGAATGCAGAAGACAGAAAAGGTGTATTAATCAGTAATAAATGCTTGAAATTGCACATTGAGTCCTTTGGAGTGATTGTCTTGTACCTTAACTGAGTTTTGATTCAGTTCTCTTTCTTTATATAGCGTCAAATCACAACAAAAGTTATCTCATGACACTGTCCAAATGGAGCAGGTATAGACCATACTTTTAATGTACAGAGACCCATCAAAGAGACCAATCTGAAGCAATTTAGGGAAACAATTGGGTCACACTGTTGAACTATTGAAAAAGACTGAAGTGTACAGAAAAGTGAAATTGTTTACCACGAAGGTAATAAAAGCAGTGATCACTTTGTTATACATGTTACATAACACATATAGACCTGAACCAGGAGAATCAAATAAAATAGATTTTGCTAAATCACGAAGCAGAGTGCAAATCATGCACGCTGCAGCTCACTTTTGTTGGTTTTCTGACTGCAGATGGATGGTACACCCACGGGCCACATGGAAGCGTGGTGGGTTTAGAAAGAATCCATTATCATACATTATCAGTTGGTCTGCTAGCGGCTGGTACTAATCATTGACATTCACATGGTTTCCTCTCGTTCACTTTAAGAGCACTGTTCTTCCCACCAAAGCATGGTGACAGAGAAGAAAGTCCAAATCAATCATCTTTCATTATTTTTATGCAGAGTCCCAAGTGTCAGTATGGTTGTTACAACTTGGTGGAGGTTGAACAAAATTTAACCAAGGCAACCACGGTGGACTGAGAGAGTGTAAATGAACTCTACTTTCCTGTAATTGTTGTCGTAATTGGCAATATTTTTTCCGTATTTTTAAATGTGTCTCCTAGTTAAACTGTCTATATAGTGCTGTTATTTGAACCATCTCCTGACACTTTACATGCTGAGTTACCTGAAAGCCAAAAAGCAAATGTGACAAATGTGTTATCAGTGTCGTCGCCACAATGTTTGTCTTTGGAGTCATTTTGAGCGTTTGACCTGTTTTATTTGGCAAGATTATCTACCAGGAAAACAACCCCCTGTGGACTCATGTGAGACCAGAAGGGAGTGTGCAAAGTCAATCTCTTAGTCCAATAAGTCAATCAGAAATTGAAGGCTAATTTTTCTGTCCCTGAAGCCGTGGTTGCATGGCGTAGTTTAGCCTTAGCCTTAACTCAGTTATGGCTTCTCCAACACTAGTGGATGTACTCCCTTGAGAGATTGAGGATCTAGGAGAAAGCCATTCAATAGATTCTCACATCGTCAACGCAGCCTCCCTCAGACAAGGAGAAGGTCGCCATGTTTACATACGGGCCACTCTAGCTTTTCGAATTTCGTTGGAGTGAGTTCCCTCCAATGACAAAATATGTCACTTTCTTTCTTTTACATGCACATCATTGTACCAGTTTTGTGTCTTACACTGTTCATGATTATATTTGTGGCATGATGTTGAGAAGGCCTGGTAATTCATCTCTCTGTTTGCTGCTTATTGATATTCAGGTTATTGTTCATAACCCTTGATACTGATGTGTTTAACACTCTGCTAGATTTGACTTCGCCACAAGAACAACATTATCCAACACATTGTTGTTATCAGGGTTTCATGTATATTTTGGTTTATAGACTGTCATTGCACCACCCCTTTTTATTTGTCCTACTACCTGCTGTTAATTAGGTCTGAGCAGAGTGGCAGAACCCTGGACTAACATGCCACACTATCCTGCTTTCTGTAGGAGTGCAGCTAAATTATTTGGGTTTCTCCAAACCAATAGAAGAGATTTTTCAGGTTTTTGAGATAACTGGGATATTAACATCTCATGAGGTCACATCATACTTCATTCTCATCCAGCTCCATGTAGTGGAGTGAGCACAACAAAATATTTACCCTTTGTCCATTTGTCAGATCATTTCCTTTCCCTTGTTGTTTTCTGTCTGTCATCATTGTTTTTGCTGCAGAGCAGGCTCACTTAGAGGGCAGACACTGTTCTCTCAAGACAAAGCATTTGTTGATTCAGACAGTTTAAAACAGTCGATATTTGGTTCAGTTGAAATGCAGGAAACAGAGTGATGTTCTCACAGCGAGTATGGCAGATGGATGTATGATGCACTGACTGAAGCTTTGTGTCCTGTTTCTTGCTAAAAGTCAATGTTTGTTTGCTTACCTGTGTCCACAGTTGTTCTTTAACCTCCACTAAGTGTTTTAACAATGAGGGACACAGATCAGAAAATGCTGGCGTGGGTCATTTCGGATTTCACAATACAAATTATTTTGACATTCTGAGGAGCTGCTGTATGTGGACCGAGATGCTTTCGTTATATTCCATAGAGTGATTTCAAGCACAGTTTGCTTCCTAATGTCATGCATTGCCCCAGCAAACTGACAGACCACCAGCCAGCCTAGAAACCTACTCTTTTAAGAGACCGCATTCATCTATAGGGATATATTCTATGAGACACATCCAACTGGTCCAGCTGATAAGGTATAAACGCACAATTGGCCTGCAAATGCATACTGCAAACTTTTTTTCTTTCTCTTCCTTTTATTTTACACAACTTAGCGTGCTGTCTAAAAAAACGACTCATGATTGTTTTGATAGAAAAGGATGACCGATACCTCCCTCAGCTCTTTCTGTACACAACCTCCCGACCCTTGGCTCTGTCCAAGCAAACACAGTCTGCACGCAATGCACAATGATTAACCCGTAGATCGTCTATTTGGGGAGGAATCACTCAGAGGGGAAAAACTGGCTAGTTTTGGTCATGAATTTTTCTGGGAAAATGTGATTATGGGATTATACTTGTTAATGGTAAACAATTTTACTTCTCACTTTCAAATCTGATAGTTGTGTGTTTATTTCAACACAGACGTAAACATTGTTGTGTACAAGTTTTTGTTTCTTTCATTTGTCACCACATTGGGCAGACAATCACAAAAATGAAGTGTGTGATTTCTCCACTAAATATGTCAAAATTTCCTGGAATATGGGTTCCACAAGTGGACAGAAATATGTCTCGGCTCAACTAAAACTGCATTTTTAGATTGTATGTTAACAGCTGTTTATTCATTGTTTATTCATGATTTCTAAATGTATAAATCTGCTCTGTATGGTGATAACAATTGGCCAGAGTATTTTTCACTTTATGTTAGTTTTCTAACAATCCTACCTTGAACCATTTCTTATGGTCTCCAGAAAATGGATCAGAGTGAGATGTCTTTGCTGACATCAGTCTCTGTGGATTAACCCGTAGACATAGGCTGGTTGACGGCCCACTGGTTTCTACCGCAGAGAGAATGAAGGTTGTGGTGGGGGCAACGTGTGCGTGCTTGCTTGTGTGTGTGTGTGAGTGTACGTGTGTGTGTGTGTGTGTGTGGAGGGGGCAGAAGAGGTTAATTTCTGTCATGCATGACTTGTTTTGCGTGCCAAGCTTATCCATATCTTATTTCCCCATAAAAAAGGACTCGCTACTAGAACAAATGCTACAGCAAAACTACACACTCATATTTATCTTATAGAGGATAAATGGGCTGATAATGATGCGATAAGAGCGAGCAAAAACTGATGAGGTCAGTAGACATAGTTAATCACTGCTCACTACAAGAAGATTACAAAGATGTTAAAACAACAGGATAATAATAAAACATAAACTTGTGAGTTCATTTCAAACCATATTACGCCAATTATTTTGCATATGGTGGTAATATTCCTCAAGGCCACATTAAGAGACACCACACAATATTTAAGATATAAATGCAACTGTCCCATCGTCGGCGGAAGGGAATCAAATTCTACACTACAAACGGAATTCTTGGCAGTTTCCATGTAGGACTTTTAGAATTTATTTATCCCCGAGGAGAAATTAATTTTTCGTACAGACATTGCACTTTTCCCTTTTCCCAATTTTCCCTACCAAGAAAAGGAGAATGAAAATATATAAAATAAGATGAAAACTAAAATAAAGTATGAAATATAAAATATTAGATATTTACATGTATCTGTACATTTATATATTTCCAGGGAAAAAGTATGTGTGTCCGTTACAGCGCAGAGTTCATATATTTAAAACTGCATTAAACAATACTTGACCACTTGAGGACAGAGTGCATACTGATACTTTAACTCCACTTTACTCCACAGAAAAATGTATGGGTCTGTAGTTTGCTCTCTGAGTGACTTCATCATAACTTCTGCTGTGAGAGCTTTTTTTAAAAAATAATTAAATACATCAAAACAGCTGTTTGCAGTTGCTGGAATTGATAATCAAACATCAAGTCAAACAAGAAAAATAATGACTAAAAGAAAACGTTTTGGAGAGCTGCAGTGTGATAAATATATGTGATTTTGTTATTTTGTTCTGTATTAGCCTAAAAATATTGATTTATGGAGCTTTAAATATACTCATGGGAGATTGGGAGATGGGAGGCAATGTTTTCTGTCTTTTTTTTTTTTTTACCATGGCGCCAGACAGTTAATTGAGGTCATAACCTCAATTCAGTGAATTTACTCACTTTGCAGTGCTATAGGTGCATGGTGTGTGATGCTACCTATAGTCAGCACACAAAGCTTTCATAACACACAGGCTCGAAGTGTGTTGAAGTTTTAATTATAAGATAGTGCTCCTCATTAACTAAGGAAATCGCCTTTGCTTTTTGTCAAAAAATCATTCAATCGAAAATGCTGATAACTGACGGATGAACTGGAATAACGTATAATAATCACTCTGTAGTGCTACGAGCCAGTGCTGTTTTTTGGTCATTATATCTGAGATACGCTGACTTGTCGTTTTCTTGCTGCTGTTGGTTGTACGCAGATGAAATGAAAAAAAACAAAACAGCTGACTGTATTTGTGTTTTATGTTTGGGAATGAGGGAAGCACCATGCGAATAGATGTTAAACACTGGACTTTAGGCGGTAACATTTGATCACTGATGTTTTGAATTTGGAGCAGGGTTTTAGTGGATATGTTTCTCTGTGTGTTCACAGATGCTTCATCTTCTATTACAGTCACAACGTTCTCTCTTTGATTAGTGCAGTTATTGGCCATTTTTTGATCCGAAAGCGTATGTTAAAGCTGTGCCGGTATAATATTTATCATCAGAAAAACTCTTTTCCAAGAACCTCCACTAAGCTGGAGTCAAGCCAAATATTCACACGCACAGCGTGCCTGGCTGGTGTCGTGCTTCTTTTCTTCGTTTTTGCTGTACGGGTCATGACTCTCCTCAGACACGCATCTTAAGGGGTTTCCCTTTATGGGTTCGCATTGCCTATTTACGCTCAGCTATGACACCTTCGTGATCCACTAGAGAGGGAGAGGTGACAGAAAGATGGATGACCGAGATATTTCCGCACGCAACTATTGTTATTGCTGCAGAGCGCAAATTCTGGCTTGCATAAGGACGGAGGAGGGTTGAGGGGAGGGGGGCACGGGAAACCATTAGCTCAGTTACTAATCTGGTATTCACGCCTGGTCAGGAAGGGAAGGTGATCCGGTACCCCCGAACCACGCACACACACACACACACGGCATCTTTCTCTCCCTGCCAAGCAAACACACACACCACATGTGAGAAGGGCGCTGCAGCGTGTTTTTGAGTTCATGTCTGCGTGTAAAAGACATATCAGCAGCTTGGTGCGTACGTGGTGACCCACCCATGGTGACCCTGTTATCTATTGGTTGTCTCTGTTTTGACCCGAACTCATCCATCTGACTCTGTCACCTGTTGCACCATGTCTCATTTATCCCGAGACCAATTACAAGGAGAGTTCAATCAATCAAACAAACAGACTTTATTTGTATTGCACTTTTCATACAAGAATAATGCAGTCCAAAGCACTTTGCGCACACACACAGTCGTGTTTCCATCACTTTTTGGGACCTTACACAGACTTCCATTCATTTCCTAGAGGCTTAACCACCTAACCATAACACTAAACATTACCTGTCTAACCCTAACCCTTACCTTAACCCATCCCTAACCTCAGCCTAACCTTAAAGCAAGTCTTCACCCTAATATTTAATGATTTATGTTGTCGGAACTTGTATTGTGTCCCCATAAGTAAAACGGGTCCTCACAGTGTGACTGTGTAAACAGATTTTTGCCCCCACAACTACTGGAATAAATGTCCACACCCACAAATAAACAATATAGGCTAATAGTTTAAAATTCAACAACAATTAGGTGATGCAGTGTGGTGGGGCATTCACAGGATTTGTAACAAACTTCTGACTGGACTGGACTGTGGGTCAAAACTGAAGTGGGACACACTTAGAACAAGAGAAAGAAAACTGACACCACACAGCAATTAACCTGTAAGGTAAATTTAATCACAGTCACAGTGTGTGTGTTTATTACTCAGTTTTCAGAGTGGCATGCTGTAAGCTGCAACCACAACCTAACAAAACAAGAACTCTTACACCTTGCATGCAGCAAGCAGTCATACATTGTGTTTGCACTATATCACATACAGCGGATGATAAGATAATCATGTGTACTAGAAAACATCAAATGCAATTTTGAGGAGCTTGAGATGATGTAAGAAAATGTGTACACAATCGTAACCATTTTAGCTTCATATTAGTTTTTCTATTAGTGAATAGAATATGCTGTGTGTGTGTGTATTAGGTCATAAGCAACATTCATGTGAGGAGTCATGACCTGCAGTCCAAAATAATCCTATTAAGGTTTGCCCGATAGGGCACACGCAAGGCCAGCAGTCTGTTCACTGACGTCCTACTGGTCAAGTCATTGTTCTGCTGCCGATTAACATTTCAACGGGGCAGCTGTTGGTCAGAGCCTGAAGCCAGGTTCTGAGGTTTTGAACAAGTTTTGGGTGGAGGGTGTGACATGCTCATGATCAATTTAATGCTACTACAAAAGTAGTGCTGAAGGAGGTGTATCCTACCAATATGTTTAAGTAAAATTAAACGTACCTGGACATGCATAAACTCTACACTTGCTGTGCAAAATGCTAAAAGCCACTTTGGCCACCATGACTTTCTCATTTTTATCTGCATGTTTTGAAGAGGTTTTATAACTTCGTGAAAACCTGTACAGAGGAGGTGCATTCGTTCATTCAGCTCACGCCAAATCGTGAATACCTACACAAAGTAAAAACAAGCTCCTGACAGCGCCGGTATGCAAAGAAAGACAGTCACACAGTGAAAAGGAGGTACACACCTGCTCTGAAGGTGTGTGCGTGACAGCCTTTGCGTGACTAGAAACTAACAACCCTCACAGTCATTACACCTTCTTTTATGTCCAAAAATTCTTTAAGAGGTATATGGCTGTGGGCAAGACATTTTTCTTGTGTTTTTTTCCCCCTTCCCAGTTCTGTGAAATGGACACAGGCAAACTAACCCCACACACCTCCAGGCCAGCATCCAGCTCTGCATTCCAGCTCATCCTGTGCATCCTGACGTGACCCACCTGTGGTCACCAACTCACAGCTTTGGAGCTATACAGCAGCATTACTCCTCACTTCCCGTAGCAGCCTGTAATCCCTTTAATCTATTTAAGAAGTTAGGAGAGTACCTTACCACAGAATCTCCCTGCTGACTCACATCCAAATCCCCCCTCTTCTGCTCCCCTTAAATCTCTCTCACATCATCATTTTCTTTTAAAATTAAAAAAATATATATGTCTATTGTTTTACCTGTTACTTACAAGAGGAACTGCTTGTCAGGTTGGACATCTAGTTTAAAAAGCTTAGCCGATGAGAAGTCCAGTGGCTAAATGTCTAAAATGTGAACATGTATATATATATATACACACACATGATGTGAAGTGCAGCTTTCGGCTCAGTACTGTGACATTACAGTTGCTGTTCACCTGTTGTGATGTGACACTTTCTCCTGCAGCCTGAGTGCTCTCACCTCAGACTGTCCACAATCACAGTCACTCTCATCTATGATCGGGGTCAGTTTTCATCCTCAAGAACCCTGATCCCAATCTCTTGAAACAATGATTCAAGTGTAGCTCAGAGTCACTACTAACAGCCTTCTGTACAGTAACACCAGTTCATTTGGAGACATTGCTAGACTGACTGTTATTAGTCCACAGGCAGTGTGGCATAGGCTACTGTGACAGCTGTAATGTGACAAGTGTTTTCAGACTGCGCGTTCACATGATTTTTCAGTCCAATTCACTTATATACTCTCTAAAGCTGTCTGTTATTAAACATTTTATATTAAAGGCAGTTTTTTTTCTGGTTTCTCATTCTCGTTATTGTTGCTGCTGTTCTACAGTGGAAATGTGTGATTATGTGTATAAGTCAGCTCAGAAAAGTAAAACCACAACTAAAAATCATGCTTCCTTTTTCGTTATTCTCTCATGAAATCATTCTTAATTTTACCGAAAGACTCCTTCCACCCTCTTCGATGACCTCAGCCTCCTGTCAGCCTGCGTGAGAGAAACGGGTGACTAGTTCACCTTGTTTTAGAAGGTCCAGTTTTCGTAACTTGTTTTGCCGTTTGGTGGGTTCTCGCCTGTGTGACTGCCAAACCGTGTTGCATGACTGCAATGAATGAAGCCTGAGTGGCAGATTGCATGACTCCAAAGCCCCAAGATCCTCGCATTTACAGAAGCTATAGCGCGCAAATATGTGTACCTTCGTGCCCAAACGGGCAAAAAAAGAGAGTCTCGCGTCCTGTGCTCTTTGTTCTGCAAGTTTAAGACCCTTGTGTCTTTTCCAGAGGCTGCTGCCTTCGCGTGACTTGACCAAGCAGATTTAGGATTGTCCAGAAGACCGAGACCCTCCCCTCTGGACGGCAGCTCCGCTTCTCACGCAACCTGCAGCACCAGAGGCGCAGTCCCGAAGCGCACGGCGAGAGTCCCCGGAGAGTCAACACACAGTCCGGGAGGATCAAGACAGCACTGAGCCGCGCGGATTACGCACAATAAATGAACAAGCAAAACTTTTACCCACCGGACTTTTTCTTTACTCCACTACTTTCCTTTGACTTCATAACTATAGCTTTGGGTCGTAGTGTTTTTGTGTGGTAGGCTAAAAGATAGTTTTGCAGCAACTGCAAGTTACCTGATTTATTTGTTCTGTTTCTTAGCACTTGGCTAATAATGCAGTCATACAGTGTGCCAACGTTCTTTTTTAACCATAAAAGGCAACAATGCAGTAAAATAAGTAAACAAATAAAATCTTTGAGTCCATTTTGAAACCAAGGTTCCACAGAACTCGCCGTTGTAACTCGATCTTCAAAGAAAAGACACCATATACAACAGCATCCTAAAGACTGTATGAATATATTGGAGTATTTGTAATTTTAGATAAAATATATGATAATTATAATTTTCAATTAAAGATTTGAGGCAGTTTTTTCCCTTTTTGTCAATTTCTGTCTAATTCCAGCGATAAGTGGATGCTTGTGCCATTTGGAATACAAAATGAATGTATAAATCAAGGAAGGCAAAGAAGAATTAAAATCCCATAGCACCTACTTGTTACTTTTTTTGTTTGTTTGTTTGTCTGTTTTTATTTTTGTTTGTTTGTTTTTTACAGATTAAATCAAATTTATAAGCGACCTCTGCATTATTCCAGATTATTTGGTATTCCAAATTCAAACAAAAAGCAGTGGTTTTCAACGTGGTGTACTTGAGGGGCTTCCAGGGGTCCCCAGCAAGAAAGGGACTCATTTTTGTGAACTATAATTCCACCTGTATGCAACAAAGTGACAGAAGTGTGATTATTTGGGTCATAGGTTTCGTATACTTTCTGTAATAAAACTTCTAAAAACTAAATTCTTATCAGGTGGGAGCCTGTGAGAGTAAATCTATGTGTCGCTTTAGGGGTCCTTCTGGGAAGCATTGCACTACTGCAGTGGTCGTCTTGGGAGAACACGCTGCTTTCAGGAGCCTTGGTTGTCATATTTTACATGACAAAATATGAGTTTTCTGAATAAAATATCTTTCGGTCGTCGTGTGCTTTTTCACATCCAATAGCAGACTGTTCATCCATCCGCTGTCACATGGCTGTAATCGGATCCAGATATCAGAATCCATACTAACCGACATTTTTTTAAGGCTCAATTTAGACCCTAGATTCACAACCTTACGTGAAATGGTTTGATTTAAAGTCAGATGAGGTAAAACAAAATACTAGACCAAGTGAACTTCTTGATGACCCAGATCACATCTTGAGAGAAGAAACTTAACGAATCTTACAACAACAAAGGCAACCATTCGGTCAAACAAGAGGATAAAAACAGACTATGCGAAGGTAGTTTTATCCATAGTGTGGTTTTGAAAGAGGACTCATCATGAAATGGGTGTTTAGTATCTGGTTTGATTGAAGCTGTAAGAACGTGGGCAAATTAAAATAGAGACAGCAGAGTATGAAAGCAGCCTAAGGAGAGGCAACTCCAGGTCGGATTATGATCCTACTTCCATCATATGCAGTACACGAGACTCATACTTTCACAGTGATCATATTTAGACAATGTGATAGCCGCGACAGCAGAAACTGACGGCTTTTCTCCATCGCTCACCGGCACAAACTGTTTCACAAATTCTGGCGTTACCACCTGTTGCACAAGTCCGGGCACACTGAAAGCCCATGCCACAGTGGTGCACATGTGTTTTAAAAATGGGTGATATTATAATCCTTATTCCTCAATTTAAAGTCATATCGAGAGACATTTTGAGATATTGTTTTTTAAGCCCCAAACTGTACGTTCACGTTGAATGTGAAGCTGGGACGGCTAAACGTCTCGTTAAAAAATGCTGTGTGGGTATAAAAGGTTAAAGAAGAGGACAAAGAGGAATGGTATTGAACTCATCTACCCTTGCACTACCGCAGCGCTGCACGACTGCCCTCTCGTCCCCTCCCTCCCCAGCATCCTCTTCAAAGGGGAGGTGAGGGTTTGATCACTGTGCTCTCACGCAACTGGTCAATGTTTAACTCCAGATACAGGTACAAGCACGTAACGGCATTTAACTGTTTTATCAGGACTAAAACCTGCCAGAGTGTGTGCTGTGGCAGCTGTCACAAACTCCCATTCTCTCAAGTCTTTATTACTGTTGGCAAACAGGATTGACTTTAGAAGACAGAAAGCCAAAATGAAGAAATCAGCATGACACTGTTACTTGCAGACATGGCGTTGTCTTTGAGAAAAGTCACTTGATGTATAGAATATTGCATTTCGCATCGGGTTGTTTTAGTTTCTTTTCCCTCGCAAAACACAAATAATTATTCACCAATAGAATGAAAAAATGAATAGTGATGTGAACCATGAATAGTCACACATCATCTGATGAAAAGATTAAACGAGCAATAACATTGCGTGCTTGACAGGAGTGCGTGAGATGTATCAACCTGCTGTCGCCTTAATGAAACAATCCTCTGCAATTATCTACATGATGATAAATGAAGCTTTGATCCAACCCTTAATAGGTTCAGGAAAGTAATTTGTAACACGTGAGACATAAGCGGCAGAATGGGTTTAATTGTTTGATCAGAAGAAAGAAATGAATAAGATGTCTGCAAACACAACATTGGCACATCAAATCAAAGCGCCGATGTTTCATAATAGATAGAAAGATATTATTGCCCAAATATCAAAAAAAAAAAAAAAGTAAGCTGAAATTGGCAGTGCAAGACCGAATAACTTTAAAACCTGCAGAACAGTCGGTGACATGTATCAAATGGAATACTAATATCACAGATTAGCTTTTTAGTGGTATATTTGTCTATGATGGCTATTATGTCTTATCTGACCAGAAGCTATAAAACATGAAACGCAACTGTGAAGTCCTTGTTTCAGCAAATGTGAAATATACAGTCAATTTCTTTGCTGATATGACGTTTCAAACGACCTCTCTTTCTCTCTCTCAAAGACACACACACACACACACACACGCAGGCACGCACACTTTTTCTTTGTACTAAACTTCATTCATGACAAACAGAGAGAGAGAGAGAGAGAGAGAGAGAGAGAGAGAGAGAGAGAAATTACGTCATGAGCAGCAGCCAATGAATCTGTGGAGCGCACTATAAAGCAAGAGCCCATTCTCTGCTTTAGGGACATCAAGAGAGTAATCTCGGAAAAAACTCGACTGTACGATATTTTTACTCTTTTGAAAGGTGCGTCTGGGACCAGAGTACTGTTTCTATTTTACCGTTCGACTAAGGTAAGATTTTTATATGTACATGACGACAAACTGATTTCTAACTGAGCAGGCAATGTCAGGGGCAAAAACCCTGAGTTGAGATTAATTTGCAAGCATGTTAATACGTATGAATTTGGTTTTTGCAGTTGCAACTTCAAATATGCACATTCTTTTAAATTAATGCCTTTTATTCATGGGATTTATATGAATGCTAGTATGGTGCTAATAACTTTGATGAAACACACTATGTTACATAGCCTGTCACTTCCAAAAAGTATTTTTGTGCAACATTTAAACCTATAAAGACAATTTAATAACTATCATGCCGTGAGACAGTCTTCGTTTACTTTAAACTTTATGGTGCATGCAGTCAGCATGTTGCACAACACTTCTCTTCCTCCTTGCCCTCACTACTCTAATGCCCCTCCTATTTAATTTCCAGGTTGTGCAGAGGCAATAAAAAAAAAGAGCTGTCATCATGGTGCTAATGATACTGCCATTAATTGGATCAGTGTCAGTATCTGAGGGTTTGATTGCCATGACAACAGTGTGTCTGGTCTTCCTGATCCTCAAGTTGTTCCGCGCTGAGATTCCTGAGGGGCTTCGTCGGCTGCCCGGACCAAAGCCTCTGCCTATTATTGGGAATGTGTTGGAGATAGGCAGCAAACCTTACCTGAGTCTCACTGCCATGAGCAAGCGCTATGGCGATGTCTTCCAGGTCCAAATTGGCATGCGTCCCGTGGTTGTGTTGAGTGGAAGTGAAACAGTTCGACAGGCTCTTATCAAGCAAGGGGATGAGTTTGCGAGTAGACCTGACCTGTACAGCTTCAGGTTCATCAACGACGGCAAGAGTCTGGCCTTCAGTACAGACCAGGTTGGTGTCTGGCGTGCGCGCAGGAAGCTGGCCTACAGTGCCCTGCGCTCCTTCTCCACCCTGGAGGGAACAACCCCAGAATACTCCTGCATACTGGAGGAACACATCTGCAAAGAAGGAGAGTATCTGATCAACCAGCTCAACACTGCCATGAAGACTGACGGCAGCTTCGACCCCTTCCGCCACATTGTTGTCTCCGTTGCTAATGTGATCTGTGGCATGTGTTTTGGCCGACGCTATGACCACGATCACCAGGAGCTGCTCAGCTTGGTGAACCTCAGTGATGAGTTTGGTCAAGTGGTGGGCAGTGGTAACCCTGCAGACTTCATCCCTATTCTTCAGTTTCTGCCCAGCACAACAATGAAGAAGTTTGTGAGCATCAATGCTCGTTTCAACACATTTGTGCAAAAAATTGTCAGCGAGCACTATGGCACCTTTGACAAGGTACTCTACACAATTAATCATTAACTAGTAAAAAACTATTTATCTCATTCTTCTTCTACATTTTTATTGAAAATTAGACATTGTTCCACTTTTCAGTCATTTATTGAGATTGTCCAATCATCTTCTTTCAGGACAACATTCGTGACATCACCGACTCCCTTATTGACCACTGTGAGGATAGGAAGTTAGATGAGAATTCTAACGTCCAGGTGTCAGATGAGAAGATTGTGGGAATCGTCAATGATCTGTTTGGAGCTGGTAGGTTGAATTTTTCTAGATATTGAATGATCTGTTTGGAAGAGAACTGTACATTAGAAAAAAACAAAAAAACAAACATGTTCTCACAGGTGTTTTGTTTCTCTTGCAGGTTTTGACACTATCTCCACTGCGCTGTCTTGGTCAGTGATGTACATGGTGGCTTACCCTGAGATACAGGAAAGACTTTTTCAAGAATTGAGTAAGTAAAGCTCTTTTACATTCCATACTTACTTTAATATGGCAGTTATCTCACAGAAAAGTAAAGTTTGCATTAGCAGTAAAGCATAATACAAGAATGCACGTTGTGATGCTCTCAAAGTTGAATAGTTGATTGTGGCTCTTTAATCATGTAAAAATATGACACTGCACATTTTAACCCTCATTATCATCCTGAACAAATAGTCAATGATGTCTTTTCATTTCCAGAGGACAATGTGGGTGTGAATCGCACACCTCGTCTCTCTGACAAACAAAAGTTACCCTTTCTGGAGGCCTTCATCCTTGAGATCTTCCGCCACTCTTCATTCTTGCCCTTCACAATCCCTCACTGGTGAGGTTCATGCCATTTTAAGTACAATAGAATACTACATGTGCCTATGAAAATTAAATGTTAATAATATGCAAAGTACTTACAGAACCAAAACATACCTATGGCAAGTGTAATAATGTATGAGATATGAACCTTTCGATAAACAGTGGTCAAATACTTTGTTCTTGTTTTTCAGCACGTCAAAAAACACATCTCTGAATGGCTACTTCATTCCTAAAAACACCTGTGTCTTCATCAACCAGTGGCAGATCAACCATGACCCGTAAGTTCTCTTTGTTACATTTCTTTATCTTTCTAAACATTACTTAACTTAACATTCACACTAGTACAACCAGTAGAGAGAACTCTGTTAAGACATGCTGTGTTCAAGGGCACCTCATTGGTTGTTGTGAAGAATGTCAGTATCAGTCCCCATTCACTTCCCAGACCCTGTTTGTCCTTGCTTAATGAGGAGATTAAACCCCTAACTGATCACAGACCTGCATTTTTATTGACAATTTTTTTGCAAAATTTATTTTAATTCTTCATTCTGTGCATTTTTTAGTGAACTCTGGAAAGATCCATCTTCCTTCAACCCAGATCGTTTCCTGAGTGCTGATGGCGCTGAGATCAATAAGCTGGAGGGGGAGAAGATGATGGTTTTTGGCATGGGGAAGCGCCGCTGCATTGGCGAGGTCATAGCACGAAATGAAGTTTTCCTCTTCTTGGCAATCCTTGTCCAGAAGCTGCACTTCCTTGCAATTCCTGGAGAGCAGTTGGATCTGACCCCAGAATACGGTCTCACAATGAAGCACAAACGCTGCCACCTGAGAGCCACAATGCGAGCAAGGAACGAGATGTGAAGCTATTTAGGCCGTACAACGTATTAATCAGTAGGTGGTATGAGTTGACTCTTGCACTGTATGGGTCACAGTCAGGTTCAGAATCAATGAAAGAAGCATCTTGCTCAGAATGTAAGGCACTGGATGCCAAATTTGATCTACAGAGCTAATGGCATTGAAGCAAATAAGTGAATGTAGCTTGCTGCATATTGTCTGAGATGTCTAGGTTTGTTTGAACACATGATTGCACATGATCAGTGCTTTTCAGTGAAGTATAAGGAGACATTTGGTTCTCCTGCGATGTGTAGTACATGAAACTGCTCCTATTAAGAAGTTGTTAAATACTCAGAGTTACATTGTTCAATTTTGGGACAAACAATATGATTTACTGGCCAGGCATTGCTATTTGGACCACTGAATATTACATGTTTTTCTTTTGTGACACAGGACTCTGAAACAGGTATTACATTTTGAGACCACTTACACTTGTAAGCTAAATATTTTTTATAACTTTATAATGTGGATGTAAGACACTGAAGCTATATGTATATCCCATAATGTGATTTTGTTTGTATATTATGTTTTTTGTATTTTATAAAATCATTTTTATGTTCCTAGCTTTTGTACATATTTGAGGTGATTTTGCTGTGCATCTGAATGAAACATCAAGACACCAAAAGAGTTTCAGTGAATTTTGCAATATATTGGAAGGCTATACAATTTTGTATTTCAGTCCGTAATGTACAATGATTGTATAACATGTAAAGGCGTGTGATCGCAGCATCCTTTTAATCAGCCACAAAAATAAACTATGTTGCAGGCTAATCATTGTCTTGTTCTGGTGTTTCCTTGATTTGAAAGAAAACGAAGTCACCCATAAAGTAATACAGCGGTGACACAGTCAATGATGTGCAAAAAGTGAATCCACGTTAGCTTAATAAATTCTCATTTGCTAGAGAGAAAAAAAATCACAACAAACCCACGTGGAGGATAAAGGAAGTGACGTTACGATTAAACCGGAAAACGGTACAAACAACAGTTGGACGCCGTCGTTGGCACCTCGACACAGATTTATCGACAAGGTAACTCTTTCTTTTGGCTGAGTATACTCAGGTTGAGGATTCAAAATACTGAGCAGTCGTCATAAGTCTACAACAGCCCGCCTAGATTAAAAAGAAAACAGGGCGGATAGACGCAAAGCTAATGTGAGCTGTACAGCTAGCTTGTGCAGCTTACTGGCTGTATAGCTAAATGTTATGATTTTCCATATATTTCTTTGAACGCTGCCCTGACATGGACGTTGTTTCTGAGTTTATTTTCTCCACAATTTTTAACACTCAACTTTACCTTTGACACGCAACACATGAATATTCTTCTAAATTCGGTGTAGTCGAATGTATAGACCTTTTAATTATATGTCGCAGCTTTTAGTACGCCTGAGAATCTCATAACAGCAAGCTGTCACTTAGTTTTCCCAGTTAAATTTCAAGTCGTCATTTCACCCCATCCGTGCCTCTTCTGCGCCTATGGATGTAGCTCAGAGATTAAATTTGTAGGTGAGCAGCGTGGGCCAATTAATTGAATCCATGCACACCATAGCGTTATTAGAGTGGCTGCACCAGAGGACCGTATCAGAATCAGAATACACAAAGAATTTGGTTTGGCTGGTGGTGTCTCTCTAGCAATAAGACGATATATAGACAAGACAGTATAAATTTAAATTAGGTTATTCATATTGATATTATTAATATTGAGGTTATAAGCAAGTCCAAGTCCTCTAAAGTACCCCCCCCCCAACGAAAGCTTTTCATCCTGAAAGTAGTCTAATTTTAATAGATTACATATAAAACTTCCAATATCATTCTATGTTCTATATTCAGTGATAGCTACAGCACGGGTTGAAATATACACAAAGGAATTGTGATGAGTGCTATAGGTTGGTTTTCAGTTTCTCTCATTTATGTTTTTGAACCATAGGGTCACAGTGAACAGAATGGCCGCAGAGTGGTTGGGTAGTGTTGTGTCGATAAACTGTGGGTGGACGTTGGGGATTTATCAGGGAGAGGTGTCATCTGTAGATCACGTCAGCCAGACCATCTCACTGAGACAGCCCTTTCACAACGGAATCAGATGTCCTGTTCCTGAGGTTACTTTCAGGTAAGAAAGGAGATGGATTCTGTCAAACCTTCTCATCCTGAACATAAACAGGAAATGCATTGACCAATTCTCCTTTGTCAAGGTTGAACCTGTGTCCAATTTTAGATGAGATTCAAATTTTCTAACCGTATTAAAACTAAATTTAGAGAACCAAGCGGCCTTGGTTGAGGTATGTAAATAAACCTCTTATCTCTTTAAATCTCTTTAAAACAGTGAGTTAAGTTTAAGCTCCAGGTAAAGTCAGTAATTTGTTTGTCTTTTAGTGCCATGGATATCAAGGAGCTGAAGTTCCTAGATATCCAGAATACAGTCGACAAGTCCAGCTCTGGTCAGGGAGCTGCTACAGAACCAAGCTTCACACCTCCAGGACGTCGTGGTCAGGGTGGCAGAACCAATCATCCACATGCAGCAAGCAGCAGCTCTCATGCCAGCACAACTCCAGTCACCATCTTACACAGAGGTAGGTACATGGGTGACATATGGTATAATCACCCTTAAAGTAAATTGTCTCTGGTAGAAACAGTAGTTAAAAAAATAATTCAGCTTACGTTGGTCCTGGAAATTTAGTCGCTTTAATTTCAACTAGCATGACTTAATTGTTGAATAAATGGTGTTTGGTTAAGGAATATGACATCATTTCGTGCAGGAACTTCACTTACCACCACTGGCTTGCTTGCTGACTTTGCTCCCCAAGTATGAGTTAAGCTTGCTAACAGCATCAGCAGCAGATGATTGAATCAGGTTTTGTACCGAAGCCTGTGACCTTTAAGACTACAGGTGCTACACAAGCTACAACACTGCCCAAGGATGGTTGTTCCGTTGAATACTAAATGATATATTCTTTATTGTCTCCTTAGGGACTTTTTACTGGAGCTCATTATTTTGGCATTTAATTAATGACATTCTGCATTTTACAGAGTATGTAGACACGCCGGGGCAGCATGGTGGTGCAGTGGTTAACACTGTCGCCTCATAGCAAGAGGGTTCCAGTTTCGAATCCCGGTCTGGGCCCTTCTATGTGGAGTTTGCATGTTCTCCCTGTGCCTGCGTGGGTTTTCTCCGGGTTCTCCGGCTTCCTCCCACAATACCAAAGACATGCACATTAGGTTAATTGCCTACTCTACATTGCCCCTAGGTGTGAGTGTGAGAGTGTGTGGTTGTTTGTCTTTGTGTGTTGGCCCTGCGATTGACTGGCGACCAGTCCAGGGTGTACCCCACCTCTCGCCCGTAGTCAGCTGGGATAGGCTCCAGCTCCGCCGCGACCCTGACGGATAAGCGGTATAGAAAATGGATGGATGGATGTAGACATGCCACACAGTCAGCTGTTATACGACTGACAGCTTATTTCTTATTTTACAAGTGTTCCTAAATATTATATATAATATAATATATTGACAGTTTGACTTTGTTTTTCATGAGTTAGGAAAGTCCAGTTTATTTGAAGCTTCTGCGTGTTAAGTGTGAAGATGCATTTCCTAGTTCTCATATTACATACTTATGTTGCAAAGTGGATATTGCGAATCATGAACAACATAGCGGGAATTTACCACAGCAGTGGCCATACAGGACTCTTCTGTTAAAGAACAGAAGATAGATATTGTTCATTGACTGAAGGAAGTGTGACACATGATGACCCATCTCTTTTATTGTAATTCCTGGAAAGTTTAGATGGGCTGAAAATGAAAAGTCACTCAGCCCATTGTTTTTGATTGTACAATAGACAAATTTTTCATATGTCAGATGATTATGCTGTTTTAAAAAGATCAAAATCACAGCACCGTGGTGACTCCACTGGAGGGCAGATATATTCGGCTTTGGATATCCAAATATCACTTGATAGGAGGACTGATTCATTAATGGTTTTGGTTTCTCCACTGGATTTATTGACTATAAGAAATACATATAATATCTGTACACATATACTTTAAGTTGACAAAGCATACCATCCTGAAAAATAAATGGACATATCAGTATGTCTCTTTATACAGGGGGTAGACAAAATAACTAGAGCAGCACAGTGTCTGCGGTCAGTCTGCATAGGTCAGTGTATGTTAGCTGACCTTTCTCTTTACCACAATTGAATATGAACACTGCTTAGCTTTAGTTAAAAAGAATTTCTTATGGATAAAAATTCAGTTTAATGTAATTGCTATAATATGAGGTTTGATCACTGTTAAATTCTCTTATGTGACTGCCTGCCTGACTATAGAAAAGGTTGACAAAGTAACAGGAACAGTTAACAATGTCATGCACTTCAACACAGTGACCCCAGACAAAACAGTCTACCACTTAGAGTTGATATTACTGTTTATATTAGAGCTCAGACGGTGTAGTAGAAGGGTTGAGTCCACTCGGTAGTAGTAATTTGTGATGCCATCATTTGTAGTGTTGGTGTTGGTGGTCATCTGGTGACTGCCTCTTTGGCAAATGCTGAGAGTCGTTTGTGAATATATTATTTGTCATCTCTAGCTGTTGTCACGGTGTGCTTATTTGAATGTTAATATGCTGTATCTTTTAACGAACTAAGCTTTAGTCATGCTCAGATTGACTTTTAGGCTATGTGTGCACACTGTTAGGTAGTTTTTGAAACTTCTGAAATCTTATAAATGGCTAATTATAAAACATTCCATTTTGCTGCAGTTTTACTTTTATGGCACCAACATATATATCTGTAATGGGATTTGATAAACTAGATAATGCCATCAAAACACGATAAACTAACTGCTGTCACATGTCTCAGTAACTAGCAGTGGATGTCACTATGACACATACGGATTAAAAAAAGCAGCATGTCTGCATTCTCCTGACCCAAGTTGTGCGTGTATTTGCAAAAATAAGAATGTGTTACTCAACGTTCCTGATTAAATAAAGGTTAAAAATGGTATTTCCTCTCATCAACATCGAGTCAGCAGGAAGTGTGCTTGGACAGTTCTGTGGCTGTCTTCTGGAATCAGTTAAAGTCAGTTCACTTTCACACTCGGGATCACCAAACAATGGAGAAGTCAGAGGTCAGTGGCTATTGGACAATGTGTGGTATTCCTTAGCCTGGTTGTAAAAATGACCTCTGCCTTGGTGCTTTTCCTCTGCATAGAAGATGAAGCTTGCACAATGGGAATTCACACTTATTTTTTTCACAGAAATATCACCTGTGAAACTCAAATGTGTTCAAATTGGAGCCTGCTTGTTTTTTATGTCAGCAAGACTCATAATTCGTTGACCCGGTGTTGCTCCCTGTGTGTCACTAGTTCCTATTGAGAAGCCTGAGCATGAGACCAAACGCTGTCTTGCTATGACTCCCACCTAAGGTTCCCATAGCGTGCTAAAGGCTTGTACCAAAGTTCCTCTTTACAATATGTGTGTGACTAAGATCAATAAACATTCCCCCTCCTACTCTGTGCCTCAGTGCCCTCCTGTCCTCTCTCTCTCTCCCTCCCTTGCTCCTGCTCTGCACAGGAAACCCCCCTCCCTGACAGGAAGCTGTGTTGTCCCAGTGTGCTCGGAAAGCAAAAGCGATATCAATTGTGGAAGCAATGTTTACCTTTTGAGTTTTTATTTTAATCTCCAGCTCTCAGGCTGGTGGCCAGGGAGCTAATGCCCAAATTGCATGGGGCCAAAGTGCTGAGTGGCTTGGGCAGGGCTAGTCTTTTCACACGCAATGCCATGCTCCCAAGAAGCCCCCGGCCACAAAGAAGGGAAAGCAGGGTGGGCCATTGCTTATATAAGATCACGGATTCCAGAAATGGTTCCTGAATATCTGCCATTGATCTTTCTGGGAGAGTAGGATGGGAATTTAGAAACTGCTTTTGTGAATGATGCATAGGCCTCCAAAAGTTGAATTCCATTAGATCCAAACAGATCTCATTAAAGGGTCATTTTGGAAGAGGACCTCCAAAGTGTGGCCTGATAAAAACTGTTCCCATGGTCAAAAGGCTGTCTCTATACATGGAGTGAAATTGTGTGCAGCTTAGTGTTTTTCCAATAAATCCCCGCTTCAGATTTCTTTTAAACCTGTACATGCCACCACTTAACAACAATGTCCTCCCATTCCATGTTTGCACTATCTAAGCAGAATTTTGAAGCCGAATAAAGGCGCAACATTTGCGCCTTGAACGAGCTGCGTAAAAGGGGCTTGTGTCCCTTCCTGTTTGCACGAGGGAGAGGCTGAACTCCTCCACACACACAGTGGATAGCGGCTTAACTTCAGTGCAGAGCCCACAACTTTAGGATACATTTTATTGAAGTCAACAACAACAGTGTTATTTATCCATAAGTTCAGAAAAAGAAAAAAACACTAGTTGAACAAGCAAAACACACTTGCAGAAATGTATTGTGTCCAACCACTTTGGCCACAGTAAGTGCCCGACTTAATCCACGTCCGGTTTGTTTCACACAGCCATAATTCATGACAAAGTGCTGAAAATGAATATGTGTTATCCTGTCAGCTGATGACATTGTTGACATTTTTATATGCAACGAAAAACCGATCTAGAGAAAATATGCCATTGCTCAGTGTCAACCAAGACAGGAAACACTATGAATCTTTTCCTGAAATCACCTGAAAAGGCACCATCCCAGTGACCACACTGTTATTTGAATGGGTTTCAAGGGAGGTTAACTTGTTTTGTTAAGGCAGATAAAGCCTGTTTGCACAGTTAAATGTTTACATTATTTGAAATTATATTTGAAAGTTTAACTAATGAAACCCCTGATTTCTTCAGATTTCAGTCATTATCAGGATGCCCTTTACACTGGCAGCATTGTCAAATTATATAGTGTGTTAGATATCGATATCTATGAATATGGGAAAAATTACCATGATTATATTTTTACCATATTGCCCAACCCTACTGTCTCACTATTTGTTATTCATTAACCTGTTTGCATTGGCATGCTGCCCAGTTCATTCAGATTTTTGATTCATAGCATGACAAAACACTTCCTTTTTAAAAAAAAAAAAAAAGAAAGGCATCGTCTGCTTAACTATTATTGCTTAATAAAGACACTAGTTTATACCCCTGCTCACATATGTATGACACTGACCCACCGCTCTTCTCCTCAACATGTTGGACCAGTCTCAGTGATGTTTTACCTGCTACTTATAATGGACTCTAATAAATCACTTAGCGCACTGTCTGAGAAAAATTAGTGAAATTAATATTACTTAATATTTTGTTGGCGAGGTGGTGGAAACACTTCTTGCATGTTGACGCACCAACTCACCATTGAATGAAGGCAAAAAAAAATATCCATCTATCGCTGTAGTTTTGTTTGTAAGATTCTATTGTGATATTGAGAAGTCTCAAATTAGCTCAAAGTTTGTGAGCGGCTTTGTATCAGTGCCAGTGTACTATGACTGAGCCTCCCAGTGTCTTGCGTGAGAGAGTCCAAAGTACCTTAGCTGTCACAGTGACAGTAGCGTGCGACTGTGCCTCTCTGTCTCCTGGTTAGCGTGAGAGCTCAGCATGGTTGGGGTTGAAGGCCAGGTTTTTCCAGTTTTTCTTTTTTTTTTTGTTCTCTGTTCATTTAGGTTTTTTTTGTGTGCTTACACGTATGTAAACTTTATTGAGCAGCGCTCAGTCGACCATTGTATGTTTTGTGTGTCAGCGGTGTTTTGTTCTCAGCGGGTCATAGTAACTAACCGTGAGAGGACAAGAAGAGTTGCGAGTCAGAGTTGCACAAGATAAAGGGAGTTTCAAGGATATAGTCAGAATTTGAAACTGCTGTGTGCAGGAACTTATTGTGTGTGGATTACAGCATTTATACAACATGATGATGTATAGTAGGACAGGTCATAGCTCCTTTCATGGGTGATTAGACTGGGAGATGGGAGGATTTCTGGGTAAGCTGCACATTTTGGGCTTGAGATAAAAGCTAAGACAGAATAAGGCCTCCCACTATGGCTGTCTTCTGGCTAGTAACCCATAACTGTAAGTTTTTAAAGCTATACATAGCTGCCTGCAGTGTATATTAGATTATTATTGTCATACTGTGTCCTCATGAATTAAATTTGCAGTAAAATAACTGCACTGACACGAATCCCAATTGCCTTCTCCACGTCATTAGTTTGTCCTCTTGGATTTATTGTTTGGTCCAAGTGAATCTATATATTTTCCTTTTATATTTTATTGGTGTAGTAGATAAAACCAATGATTTGATAGCGAGTGATTCATAAAGTATGGACAGTTAGCATTGGGGTCTGCTAATTGTTATTTTCAGTGCTGTTTATTTTGGTCTCTGTGTTCTCCGGGCCCTGCAGGTTCATCTAACAGCAGAGGGGCGTCACAGGCCACAAAGAAAAATAGTGTGAAGAATGGAGGTGCTGGAGGTCCATTGAGGCCAAAGGACGATGAGTGCTTTGGGGACGAGACTGATGAGGACCTGGACACGGACTTTGACTTTGAGGGAAACCTGGCTCTGTTCGACAAAGCTGCCGTCTTCTCCCAGATTGATGGGACCAACAGCCACAGCAACCGGGCACAGCATCACAGCACAGCGGGCGAGCAGAAGTCCTTGTCTTATCGCCATGATGAGAATATTCTGGAGGGGGAGCCCGTTGTGTACAGACAGATAACAGTGCCCCAGCATGGGGGCAAAGAGTACTGTACTGGTGAGAAGAAAATGCATGTGAATGCTCGTACAAAGACACACTCACACATGTACATGAGGATCATTATTATACTTATGGCCTCTGTTTTTGGCATAGATTCTTTGCAATGAATTGTCAGTCAGTATGACAGCAATATACTGTAAATATTTTACTGCTAATTTTCAAAGACAGTTGTTGAATCGCCTTGCAGAGCAACTGGCTTTCAGCCTAAATCCCCATGTTCAGACCACAATTCTGCACAACATGACTGATGGAGAACTGGGGCTGACAAACTTTGCAGGTTAGTTTTGCAGTTTAGCAGAGCCATAGGTGACCTCCTTAAGGGATAACTGGTGATATTTTGTCCCAACTAACCAGTTTTGTCTCTGTAGCCAAAACAAAATCTAAATAGTCCTCATCTAAAAAGATAAGATAAACACTGAGTAATATTGAGTAACAGTTGTTGCTGTTTTTTGTTTTCTATAGGATACATCTCATTTAACTTTCTAAGTGTATCATTTGGCCCTTGTGGAGTAGCTACTGTACATCAAAATACAATGTGTTCTTCCTGGATCAGTAGAACTATATAAAGTTTATTTCTTTTAAAAAAACAACCTGTTATGATTGGCACGAGGTCAGACCAGTCATAATACTGTTGTGTAAGAACAAGGTGTGTGTGTACAAGATAAGGATGGGATGAAAATATTATCCCAATAATTTCTGGTATTAATTCATTCAGCCTAATCTTTTGACTATAAATCTATCACCAAAATAATAATAAAGGCTACTAAACTACATCAGTTAAGATCAAGTAGTACACCTGTACTGCAAAAATGTAGTGAGTCTGAAATGTGAGAACAGAATCTATTATTTATTAAAAATGTATTAAAACTTTTTGTCACACAGGGAGTACAAAAACAGTGCAAACAGCAAAAATAACCTCTGTTAATTCTTTCCACTGTTTGCTCTGATCATCATCATACGGTGTGGAATGAGCAAGTGTCGTCTGAGTTGATGGTTTCTTTGGATGAAGTTGACGCTGCTTCTGCATCCTTGTGCATTTTCTGGCTATCGTTGTATTCCGGTTTGTGCTTGTGTTTGTCGTGTTACTGTCCTTTGTATGCACTATTTGTGTGCAAACCTTGCACGCGGTAAATTGCTGCTGCGCATTAGACTTTTTAGACTTTTTAAAACCAAACCAGTTCCAGATAACGGAGCTGGAGCCGCGTTTAGGAACGAGCTCCTCGCTGCCCAGCGTATCTGCTCCGCCTTCCGCCATTGTTGTCAATATTCCACATGTTTTGGGCTGCGAGTGTGTTGCGCACTTACATACGTCATCAATGGGAATTTATCGACAATTAACTTTTACATCATCAGCTTACTTTGATAAGTGATAGTGAGCACTCATATCGGTACTCAGTCTTGGCAAGCACCCCAACAGAAGTACTTGTACTTCAGAAGTGGTACTAGTGCATCCCTTGTTCCCTTTCCCTAGGAGTACCATCCATTTATCAAATAAAACTGTTTTCAGTCAGAGTTACACCTCTTGCCAGAAGGTTAAATATTTAGAATTTTTGCACTGAGCCCGATACTGAAAAGCTTGCAGTAGAAATGAAATGTGCTCAGGTGTTTCTTTCTGTTAAGAAAGGTCACCTTAGGGCATTTGGACTGGAATCGTATTCTTGTGGTTAATGTTTATCATGGAGATGACTTTTGACCCTCCCACCCCTCTGCAGTTGTCCCACAGAGATGATGAACCAGTCCTCTCTCACACTTCAGCTGACACCAGGAACCTGTTACGTAACTAGTTAGTACAGACATTAGATAAGTAGATGGCATGCTAACACAGACATTGTCGTCTGGGAGAGAAACGGTTCAGTCGGAGCAGTGAGAAAGTGGAGACTGGGTGGCAATGGAGAATGGGCTGAGGTTTGATGTATGAGTAGATGTTACACTAGAACTAGTGGGATCACATTCTATCTTTTGATGACCACAAGAAAAGTAGTTTACAGCACTGATGTGGAATAAGATGGGGAAGCAAGCATATATTGAAGAAATCAGTCCCATGGTGATTGGCAATAAAAGCTTTTCTATTGGCTAGTCCAGATAGTCTGCTAAGTTATCTCTTTGATGAAATGTTGTTGGTTGTGATAATAGACTGTAGCAAAAAATGCCATTGTTTTGGTAAATTCCCCTCAAAGTTTATCTTATCTTAACCCGATACCAGCTACATGCAGTATCATCTTGTTTGGGAAAAAACAGAAGTAGGATGAGTGAAATGAGAATGATGGTAGATTGGAATTTTAGCTGCTTATTAGCCAGGCTGTGTAGGTGACAAGCCAGTTGTAGAGGTGATGGTTTTTCTGTTCCAGTCTGTGTCTGATTGGGGTGACAGAGCAGCTCAGCAGGAACAGCTGTCTAGCATTCAGAAGACAGCTGCCAAGAAGAGCCTCCTTTTCTTACCGTGCAGGCAGATCTGCTTCCCAGGGCTGTCATCATAATCCCCAACCTCTGCACTCTGTAATTAGCATGCCGCCGTTCAGCCTTACATAAACAGCACCTCTAAAGCAGGAACAAACCGCAGTGCTCTTGACCTGGAATCTTTGCCAGTAAACAGATAAATCAACAATACAGGAACAGAGAAAGAAAAACAAAGTGCCAAGTTGCAGGTTATGGTTGCCATAACACACTGGCACAGTGGATTGACAGACCTGTTTCTATAGACTATTGTTTATTGTAAAGATTGCAGTCTGTAAGTTTAGTTCAGCTATTGTCTTGCTTTCCTGTGGAGTGATTGACTCCAGCTGTGCTGTGAAACCTCAGTGCAGACAAGCCAGGCCGCAACACAAATTACAACCAAGTCAACTGTCAACCGGTTTCCTTCTTTTTTCAAAATTATTTGTTTATTTATGTCGTATCACTTTGCAGAAAGCAGGGTGCACAATTGGAAACTTGTGTCATCTGAAAATATTTTAACTCATCTGACCCAGTGACATGATGTGAACCGTGCGTGTGTGTGTGTGTTATGATCTTCTCTTGAAACTGCATGTTCTTGGACAAAGCAAGCAAGTAAGGGGGTTTGGGTGACAGATGTGATAAACATGGGGATGTGATACAATTCAACTTCTAAGCTGCAATTTTGATGTTATGATCTGTTTTACTTGATGAATACCTCGCTTACTACAAAGTTCAGTACAAAGTCTCAAAAATGTCTTATACGTACCAGTGTGTGGGATCATACACTCTGTGAAAGGATCCAAAAATCCTCAACACAGTTGATCCACTAAAATTAAAATTTCTTTCATTTAAGTTTTATCCACAAATGATCTGAAGACTGAAATGTGAGTCCAGATGTTCAGAACAATATGCATTATTTTTCAGTTCTTTCACTTGAAGAAGCAGAAGGAATTTTTGACCTTGTACACCTGTCAGTAAGAATTCATGGTTTGCAACTTTGCAAAAAGTGCCCACCAACAGCAATCATAACTTGTTTGGAATATTGATAATGTACCACTTATTGATTTACTGAGCAGTGGTACTCACTGTGGTTTAGCAGACAAACTGAAACATGCTCCCAACAAACTTTGCTAACAGAATCATTTCAAGTATAATATTCTACATGGTCTGAGAGATTTGTGTAAAACAAACGATACAATGAGCTGTTATTAAAAAGATATTCCCAAAATAATTTAAAAAAGAATCAGATTACTTAAGTTCCTCGTCTGTGCACTGTTGAACCAGTGGCTCAGCTTCCCCCTCAGAGTGCGGGTCAATGTAGTTCATCTCTCACGGTGAAGCAGAGAGGAATGGCACAGCCTTGTCTAACCTCCCCTGTCCCACCACAAGTTGCACATGGCCCACATCCACCCAGCGTGTATAGCTTTCAGTCCCGTCAGTGCTGTTGTCATGCTTGAAGGATTTCTTCTACCTCAGTTTATTTTAGCACTGCTGCATACTCATGACAACCCGGTTTAGCTAGTTGATTGCTGAGTTTGTTTTTGCCCCATGCTCTAAATGGGTGTGTGTCTGCATAAATCACTGCATTTGTGTGAGAGTGTGAAGGGGGGAGGAGATGGCACGGGGGTGGGGGTGTTGGTAGCAGCAACTTCAGCAAGAGAGTCCTTAGAAGTTCACCTGGTTGGATGGCTGAAACGCAATTAGTGCACACAAGTGCAACTCCCACTTCCTCTGAGCTTGGCACTCAAGGCAGGAGTTTGCATGACAAGAGGCAGTTGACTTTACTCTGCTTATCACTCACGTGAGATTTGGTATGTTCCAGATTTCTGTTGCCCACTAAAACATGTTAGCAGGCTTTTGTGCGGTATCAATAAAATAATAGTGGGAGGGGAGCAGGTCCAACCTCAAGATAAGCAAGGACTTCAGTCATGGCACGACATGACTGTTTATGTGTAATTATCTTGTGTATGAGGGTGTGTGTGTGTGTGTGTTGCGTGATTGAATGTGTGTATCACTCTATCCATGTTAACATGTCAGGGTGAAAACTTGGCGGTGTATATGTGAGTGTACTTTAGCGCGTCATGAGTGCGCTATGGGGTGAGGTGTGTGTGTCCGTGTGAATTTGTGTACGCCAATGAGGCCGCCAAGTTCTCAGCTACTGGGCCAGAGATCTGTGGGAGGCCATTAAGGACTTAACTGCCACCCAGCAGCTTTATTTATCAAAGGGATCCTGAGTCGTGCAGTTTCCCCAGCTTGACTTTCATTACCCTTCTAATGTACCACAGGCAATAAGACTCTGGGGGATTAGCGCAGGCTCTTTAAAGGTTTCCACACACTTTAGTTTTAAAGTCATAAAAGGCTAAATTGTAGCTCCCTAATAAAGTAAATCAAAAGAAAAAAAAATACTCAGAAGAGAACAATTCTGACAAGGTTAGGTGACAAGATCCATTAGAGCAAAGAGATTCAAGCATTTCTCTAAAAAGGAAATGTGGTCCCTGCAAGTGAAGATGAATTTCTTAACAATTTGCAGAGACTGATCAGTGTCTCAGGCAGATATATCAACCAGTACTACCTTATTGTAGATATATTGTATCGACATATATATACTGGTTGGTATGTACCAGGGGACTGCAGTACAGAAGGCTGACTTTAGGTCATTTAGAAGAGATGCACTTATAATAGAACAGACCTTTCAACAGTGAAATGTTGAGAGCAAAGTCGCATCACTGTCTAAAATCTTTTGTTTGCTATGTTTTATGCACTGTAGTATATAGTATATTTTCCTTCTTTGAATGGTAACTATTAAGGTGACCTTGAGTGGGATACTGAACCCTTGTTCTGACTCCAGGAGCTGCCCTACGCAAACAGGAAGTATCCTGCACCAGGGAGAGAAGATCGCTCCTCAGCCACGTTCATTACTCCCCATTTCATTCAGATGTTGAGGGATATAAGTAAAAAGCTGTGTGTATGTTGCATGTTTGTGTCATAGTGCTGCTTTCCTAACAAAGATGTTTGCCATAGTGATAGCCGAACGGACTGTCTATACCCACAACCATTATCTGAGAAGCGAAAACGGAGAAGTGCTGCAGTTTCAGATTTTTTGCACAGCTGTGTAACCATAAAATCAGTCAGGACTTGTGTTGGATCGAGAAAAACTTTTAGGTCAATATCTATTAACAGATAAGTAAGCAGTTTATTTTAAGGAATCCACTGTTCATCCCACTCGCCAGACTCGCCACCATGCCTCTTCGATGTTTAGCTCTCCCCAATCTCTCACCACAACCTGTTGGGATACAGGTACAGGTGTTCATATTCATATGATGTTTGTCCCCTTTTTTCTCACGCCAACCTCCTTCATGTTTTGACTAAAACAGCAGCCAGTGTGGGGGGTCGCGCTCAGTGCAGCCCCATCCCAGAGGTAAGGGTTCGGGGATTGGTCAGAAACCACGCAGTAGTGCGTGTGAACTCAGGGCCCGCAGGGAATAGGCGTCTAACTCTGGCTGCCTCATGTTTGTCATGTTTTGTAAAGGCTGCCAATCTTCCCTTTGTTGCTGCAGACAGCAGTGACAAACAGCAGAGGAAATGGAGAATCTTCCGTGATGGCAACAAGATCAGGTCATGAGGAGGAGGAAGGGCTTTTCCCTGGGGAATGGGTTCCTCGCATGAGGATCGTTGTTACTTACACGTACCTACTAATCTTCTACAACCTGAGAGCACGTTTATCTCTCGAATGACATTTGTTGTTATCTTAGAGGTCAGGTTTCTGGGTTTTACTTCTATTCCAGCTGGTGTTTTTTTTAAGGTGCACTGATGAAGATAGGTTGACATAGTACTTGTGAAGGCAGATCACAATTCATGTCTAATTTAAGTGTAATGCATTTCAGACCACTCTGGTGGATGCACGAATGTAAGACTAAAAATATGTATATGAATCTTTTTCATCTTTATTGTAGGATTTCAAATATCCAGTTGAAATACCCTCTCACACTTAGCGTTCTGTTACATCAGAACTGACATACAGAGGAGCATTAACATGCTGTCTATCTCATGTTTTCCTTCTGTAGACTCGGGCCTGGTGGTTCCCAGCGTGCCCTATGAGCTTCATAAGCGTCTACTAGCAGCTGCAGAGTGCTGGGGCCTGTCTCTTGAGCGCAGACTGGAGACAATAGGTGTCTGTTCCAGTCAGATGGCTCTCACTCTGCTTGGTGGACCTAACAGGTAAGGAAGACCACTGTGGGCTCAAGTGTAATCATCCAGCCTACCAGTATCTGATAAGCATGTTAAAGCATCAGGTTAAGAAATTCCTGGCATACATGACTACTTCTCCTGATATTGAGTACAGTGCCGAGCCACTCTCATTTGTGTGATAATAAGAAGAATGTGCAACAATGTGCCCAAAATGCCTGTCTGAGCTGTTGTACAATCATTAGAGCTACCCTGTTAAACTTTTTGTTTTCATGTCATGTTTTCCGGTTTCCATGGTAGTCATCTTTACTACCATGTTTCTACATGAACTAGATGGTGTTAACCTTGACCCCCACCCTCAGGGTTTGTCTTCTTAGGAAAGCACCTCAGCAAGCAATCACACTGCAGGTCAAGAACATCCGGACAGTTTGAAGTAACCGTGTTTGGTTTTGCTTACCAGCACCTTTATGATCAGTGTAGTCTTATTTAACATCAAAGAACCTCAGTGCAGAGGCTCATATAACAAACAGGTTTATTCTCTCAGATCCCAGTTTAGCACTGTAATACTCACTGGAGCTACTGTGAGCTCAGATCGAGTTTAATTTTGTATTGTAATACCAGGATCTCAGACACTACAATGACGTTCCACTGTTCCCAGCCAACAGGCATGCTCAAAAGGTGTACAGATATACAAAGCAGTGGACATAATTTAAAAGCTTCAGTCAAGTCCCATCTTCACCATGTGTGCCCATAATCACAATGAAGAACCTTCTAGCGAACTGCAGCTTTTATATGAAGGCTGTTGATGGCATGTATTGTAGCAGATACATAAGAATAAATAACAGGAGGAGTGAACTAAATTGCCAGTCACAACAAGGTAAGGCCATTAAGCATACCACAATACCAAGGCCTTCTTGAACATTGCAGATTTACCAAGAGTAGCTTTGTCATGTGTTCTGTTTGTTGGTCAGTAATGTTTGTCAGTGTTTTCTAAAAAGGATTTTATAGGATCATTGTATCTCTTTTCCATCTTTTTGAAACAAATATGTAACCTACCTGTAGATACTTCTTGTTATTGTTACATATATGTAGCAAAGTGATTGTATCAAAGTATAAGTTGACATTTCGTGCAGAATGAGGATAGATTGACTGAGACCAGGTTAGAATTGAATATCAGCCAGTCTTGTGGCATGGTGGATATGATACTATTTGTTTAACAAATAAATACTACATTAGCTGTCTTTGTTTGTGGAGTAATCTTTTTGTCATTGCTTTAATGTCCCCAGACTCACCCCAAAAAATGTCCACCAGAAGCCCACTGTGATCCTTCTGTGTGGGCCACACATCCAGGGAGCCCAGGGCATTAGCTGTGGTAGACACTTGGCCAACCATGAAGTGGAGGTCATTCTGTTTCTGCCCAACTTTGTAAAAATGCAGGAGCCGGTCACCAGTGAAGTCACTCTCTACAGCAGGACCAGCGGCAAGCAGGTGGCCAGCATCAAAGGTAGAACAGTGAGAGAGTTTCAACATGATTAAATCACTGTGCACTCAGGATACTAGGTGTGTGGGCTGAACTGTGTCCAAACTGATGGTGATGAATGTAAACATGATTCAGTGCTCAGTATCTGTTAAAGAATGAGTTAAGGTTTTCCTGTTACAACAGATCTGTATGGATAAATATTGCCCTCTAGTGGAACAGCACCTTCTCAAACAGTCCTGACTCAAGTTTTACTATCTCTGAACCTACAAGACATTTATGACTCCACACATTTAAGATTCTTATAGACAGATAGTAAAAGGTTGTTTTTAGATTGTTTCCTGGGCTCAGTTTTTAGGAAAATCATGTGCACCAGAAATATATTCTCTCAACTTTGAAAAGCTGCATGCGTCCATCAATTTCATGTCTCTCCTTTCTGCTTTTTCTCAGACCTGCCAGAGAGCCCCATTGATTTGGTCATCAACTGCCTGGACTGCCATGAGAACCGACTGCTGAAGGAGCAGTCTTGGTACAAATCAGCTGCTGACTGGGCCAACCAGAACCGGGCTCCAGTTCTGACTATAGATCCCACGGTCAGCGAGACGCATCAGACTGTCGAGGCGAAGTGGACCCTCTCTTTGGGCCTTCCCCTACCTTTAGCTGAGGCGGAGAGCAGGGTCTACCTCTGTGACATTGGCATCCCAAAGCAGGTTTTCCAGGAAGTTGGAATCCGCTACCATTCGCCCTTTGGATGTAAATTTGTTATTCCTCTGCACTCAGCATAATCGAGTGCCCACTGACATTGCACTCAAGTTAAAAATGAGCACTAGGAGGGAATGCTATGTTTTTCCACAGTGTGAACCATTGTTTATGCGGCTGAAGAACAACACAATGACACTCATGTTCTGTTACAATCTTCATGACACGTATGATTGCATATGGTTGTAGGTTTGTCCTCTTACCCGCTGGAAACTCCCTGAGTTTGGTACGTGTTGCGTGCGGCACGTCTTGTTTTTGAGAGGGGAAGCTTTCCTGTTCTTTGGTGTGTTTTGATAAGGGCTCTGCGACGATGTGAATATGTTTACAAAATGCTGACCACTGTGAGTGTATCTGTAACCTCTGACCCTGTGACCATTCAGAGCACCAGAGACACAGTTCCTGTTTCCTCCTTTAAATTACATGTGGAGTCTGATCCTGGCCCTGTGACCTGGAGCACAGTTGGGTCTAAAGCTGCCAGTCGAAATCTGCCATTCATCTGCACCACTGTTATATGTCCATATTCTTTTCTTATTGTTTACTTAATCAAATGGTTGTGCATTGTCTTGTGTTGGTTGTAGCATGTTACACTAAAAGGTGAATCTATATATGTATTTATATTTATTTTTGAAATATGTCTCAGGAATACTGAACGGAAAACTTTATATTTGCATTTACATGACATTTGATAGCACTCTTTCTGCACTGTTGGATGTTTTGACTTTATAGCCACTGACACTGAAAATAAGTGGTGGGTCTGCTACCACCCTGGAGGATTAATTTTCTGAAGTCTTGCAGATTAGACAGGAATTTGACAGCACACATTCCAGGGACCAGAAACATCTTGGAACAGGTTCATCACAAGGGATTATACCTAGTTCTTGTAGGTGTAGTGAAACCTGACCATTAAAACATTTTTCCATTTTGACACTTCAGATTCAGCCACCTTCAGTGAAATAATCTTTCCAGTCAGCTTTCTCTAGTGATCTTCTGTTAAAACCTCAGATCAGCAAAATGTCAACTTTACAAGAACAAAGAAAACAGCCTTATTTTCAGACTGGCAGCTATGCACTTTTGAAATTGTGCAGGTTTTTATAAGACCTCTTAAGTCCTTGAACTTGTCATGAACTTTCTATCCGAGTGCAAATCATACCAAACTTGCTGTAAAAACCTGCGGGTCAAAACAGGAGGGCTGATTAGTTCTGGTTACAGCAATGGTTGTGGCTGTTTTGCCAAAAATAATAAGAAAGAATTTAGGAATTTGTGGTGAACAAGAAAGTTATTCAGGTGACAGCTGAGAATTGTACCTGATCTGAGAGCACACCTAAACCAGAAACTGTGTGGATGCAGGTGTGCAAAGCGGTTGGAGGGGTGCAAAGTGTATGAACCTTAACCTGTTGCTTTTACAAAGCTAAATAAGAGATCTGGATATTAACCACAATATAGAAACATTATGCAAGAAACGGTAGCTTTTGTTATCATGCATCCCTACAGTTTCAGATTTTATTGGCAATTGTGTAAAAAAAACCTGACAAATGTCAGATACAATGATTGGCCAGGATCATAATTAGTCAACCCCTAATATACAGTATTTACCTCTGTGTAAATATATGTATAATTTACTTGTATTTTTGATCCTTTATATTAACTTGATACTTAAGTACGTTTACACGCAATACCAAAAAAGGTGAATTTATTGCTGATGGATTTGTATCTCAATTTTCAGGAGTTTAGTCAACTCTTAGACAGCCTCTGGAAACTTGTTTTGAAATGTCTCTTTAAGTATACATGTAAAACTCCAGGAAAAGCAATTGAAACAGCAAAATATCTCACTGATAAATATCAGCATGGATTTTCTAATTAAATTCAGATGATGGGGTAACAATGGTTGTTCCTCTATATGCAAATGAAATAAAATAAAATTGTGCAAACACTGCCTAAACAGTGTAAGATCTGGGTCATGGTCTTTGAGAAAATACACCTCGAACACCGCAGTTACTACATTTAAGTACAAGTACACTTATTAGTTCCATTTAATGCTATTATATACATTAACTCCACTACATTTAAGAGGGAATGATTGAATATTGTACTTTTTACTCTCACTTTTATGTATTTATGTGACTGATACTACTTTGGTTATTAAGATTTAAAATGAAAATATACAGTACATTTGTAAGATACTATAAATAATCTATAATGTTACTGTGGACTCAAATACCCTGAGGTAGAATTAGCTCCACCTCGACCAACTGCAACAGACACAATTACCCAATAGTATAACACTGAACAGAGACAGTCTGCATAGTGAGTTACTTTACTTGTGATACTTGTCTGTGGTTTTTCATAGTATTATTATGAGGCTACTTGTAGTAGTCTTTCTAGTAGTGACACTTTTATTAGTACTAATTGTACATATACATTTAATAGTGCTTTCCTTTCTCAGAAAACACTGTCATAGCAGGAAAAGCACAGATGTTGCTAATAATTTTAATGATTCTTTTCAAGTGTCCCAGCAGGCTGTGATAATAAGCCAGCATGCACAATAGCAGGAGCCTGAGACTGAAGCAGCTAAATGGAATTTATCCATCATTAATTTCATTATTTACTCTTTTGTTTTTCTTCTCTTTTTGGAGATACTGTGCTCTTCTATGTAAACTCTAATTCACACACAGCTACACAGTAAACTGATTTTGTTTTTCTAATTTTAATTTTGGTTTGGTGTAACAGATACTTTAACTACTATAGCCAGATAATCATTGGTGTAATAAACTATATTATCACTGCAGTTCATCTAGGTGTTTCACGTTCAGGGCCATGGGTTTATGCATATTTACTTACAAACTAGCTCACTGAGAAGTTACACCTGTTATATTCCTGCAGTAAAAAGTACTGTATGTACGGTTTACAAAAACCAATCAGGGAGCCAAAACTGTTTTACCTTGTTCATAATTACTGATATTGTGGTTTATAGTAAGTGGTTAAATATATTAACATATAGATGGAATATTCAGCATGTGAATTTTGACAGGCAATAATGCAATGTATATTCCCAAACAAATATTCAATTAATCAAATCAAAACCACAAATCAAGTGACATACAGTGAGGCTTCTGGTGGGGCTTACTTTAAATGCACGAGTCTGTGTATTATAAATTTGGGTTGTTAACATAAATTTGCGTTTTGTAACAGAAGCTAATGTTACTGCTACTATGCTATTTCTTCACGTCAGCTATTCTCAGGGACACGTCGATCAAAAACGCCTGTGTTGCCAGGTTGAAAAGGTATCGAACTGAATTAGGCATACCACATGCTCTGGATACAGCACGAGGATGCACCACTACACGTCGACATCTATCCATCCTGTACTGCTGCATACCATTGTTTTACCTGGTCATAAACAAAGCAGAGAGGCAGACAGCTCAGAGTAACAAGTCTGTCATCAGTTGACACTCCCACCTGTTGGCCACATGGTTGTGCTCACATACCGCTCGCCTTGTTGCGGTGCTATTTCTTTGCGCATGCGTGTTCTGTTGACTGAGCGGAGACCATTTCCTCCAGCAGCAGGCCTCGCAGAGCTTCGCCACACTCACACACAAGCAAACATACACACATATGCAGACAGAGTACGGACAACCGTCAAAGCGAAGCCACGTTTGGGATTGTTTAATCGTAACGCCGCTAAACGTGGATGCCCCCCTTTCGCAGGAGTCATCCTAATGGGCCTTCATCGCTAATTTGCAGCAACATCTGGTCTACACTACAGTGGTATCTTTTTGGTAAGTTGCCCACAGCGCAGTCACTGTTTTGTCTCCTTGTGTTACTGCTACTGCTGCAACGTTTTAGCTTGGGAAGCTTCAGGATAGCCCACAGGAGAATGCCATTGTTGGGCTGTATAGTCCGTTTTTGTCTTGGGATTACTTTATAGTCATGAACGCCTTTTAAGCGTTGTTGTTATAACAGACGTTTTGACTATCCACAGCTAACGTTAAACCTGTTTGGGAGTGTTAGCTTTAGCTGCTATTTAACGTTCAACGTAACGTCACGAGATCCATTATCGGACACGGTATGTGCTAGGTCTTGTCTTATCAGATGTTGCCATTGCAGTCTTTTCCTCAAATGTACTTATTAGGTTTGAAATCAGAGCAGAAAACGCAAATAAATCAAGGCAACTATTATTGGTTATTGGTCTGTGTTGCTCACAATTATGTTCTTGTTTGGGGCGATTTTCTGGCTGTGCCCAAACCCTCCGCGTCACACACCTTCCTCTCCCGTTTCTCCGTAGTCGGACTCCTTGGTCGCGGCTAAAGCTTTGTGGTCTTGACCTTTCCATCTGTCTCTATACTATATTCTCGTCCAGTATTTGTTGACATGCGGTGGTCCAGTACTGTAAGGAAGCCCAGAGATGAAGTTAGGAGCCCTTAAAGCAGTCTATGCAGCATTGTGTTCCAGGCGGATGCATCGTTTTGGATTTGTATATAACATCGCGGGGGCTGACTGCAGAGGGACAGTTAGTTTATCGTTGACACAATTTTCATATCTACATTAAACTTGTGCTAGTACTGCAGCCTGGCCTTCTGGTATTGGTGTGTATTTTAGAAAGCGTGATTCTGTCCGATAATGGACCCAGTAATATTAGCCATCTTCCCGGGGTGGAGATGAGGTTCAGCCCCTACAATAGAGAAACACTGATCCGTATCTTTCCGCTGATATAATTATATTATAATATCTCTTCCATTATGCCATTGTTCAGCATTTGCCTCGGATTTAGGGGGCTACATGTCATTGTAAATAATTGTGAATAAGGATAAGTGCTACAGCGACAGCAGATAATTGGGGGAATATAAACACTGCTATGATGATACTGTTTATCCCACAGGGAAATAGTTTTTCTCTTGCACCCCTCCACTGGGAGGTCAGAGGTTAGTTTAAGCTACAGAACACCATCCTGGAGCTGGTATGGCTATAGTGGCTTGATCAAGGACATTTGAGCAGACACTTGCAAATCCACAGGTTCCTCATTAAAACACTTTAAAAATAAACTGTGGTATTGTTGACATTGGTATGTGATTGGTATTTCATGAATCACACCAACATGTAGCCCTGCTGTCCCTGCAGCTTTTGCCTCATTTGTTGGTTCCTTTCTCCGTCATTCAAGGGAACTGTGTGACTGAAATGTTGAAATGTACATACCTTTGCATGCTGTGGCTTGACTGAAAAATGATGTTGTGTCTGTAGCCTATTGTTACTTTACATAGTGTTCCCATGTAGTTTAGGTGAAGACTGCCTGACTGCTCTGCTTTGTAACATGCCTAATCACTTTAAATCTTACTCCTGGGTTGTTTCCAGGGACCAAATCTTATTATTATATTATCTCATTATCTCTGCAGCTTGTTATCTGGCGTGTTGATGATCAAAATCTAAACTATCATTCCCCCAGATCTTGTTGCCCATTTTAATAACTGATTGCTACGGCAGTTGAGGAAACATGCTGAATATTGGCTCCAATAAGCAATCTGTCCCTAATAATTACATTAAATACATTTTGGAGCCACATGTCATCACCGTTGTGCTGATTACAGTGAGTGCGGACTGCTGATGAAACAGCATGACACCTTTGGGTTTTCTGTCAGGGAAATCTGTTACCAAGATGGGTTGGAACAAGTGGGGGTGTGAGGGCTTGGCATTCATTATCCCCAGAGGAATCTGCTGAACCAGACTGTAGCATGTTAGGAATCCATATGGTGCATCTGTCAGGACTAACCTGATGCTGGTATGCTAGGATGTTGAACACTGTGTCTCAAGAGTCTGTGCTGAGAGTAGTTGTAATTAATGTATTTTTATTTTGAAGCACAAAATGTTATGTTATGTTATATCGATAAGATACGCAGTGTAGAACAGCACAGTGTGACTCAGCCCTTGTCTCAGTATTGAAACTGTACAGCTCTCCATCTGTGACTTTATCTATCTAGTAAGGCAGCAGAAGACTCACAGATTAAGCTCCTCTTTGTCAATAGCTTCCTCTCCATCTCACTGACTGATGGCTAGATCAGAGTAGTCTCATCAAGATTTCACTTGATGAGGATAAGAGGTGATGGGACATGTCCTCAGGCCTAGCTACTTGTTGGCTCTGCGCTTTTTAGCGTTGACTTATGAGGAATGGGGAAAAATTGCTATCTGGTCGATCCTTAAAGCTGCAAGGAGCTGAGCTGTGTTACTGTCTTACGATAAGCTCCAAGCCTGGCTTATGTGCTCAGCAGGGAAGTAATGGCTCCTCTGTCTGTACACTAACCATCTCATTGCACATTTGAAGCCTGTCCAAAGCCATGCTGACCTCAACACAATGACCCTGTTTAGTTTGTTCTTCGCCTCCAGCTTCTTCTCTTCAATTTCCACTGTCTTTTTAATTAGCCAGTGCAATAACAAAAAATGGGACTTATCATAGTGACTTTGGTGCAGTGCTTAACAGTATACTGACACTCATGAGCAACATGACTACACAGATTCTGCAAGATATACCCCGCACAGTAGGCTGTATCACTTTGCATAAATGCATTCAGTAGCATTTACTTGATGGCTGTTTTCATTTCATCAGCCTGCTATATTTACTGTGTCTGATCGGTGTAGGCCTGTGTTGTGCAGGTGCTTTGGAGACCTTGCAAAATACAAAGAGGCGAGCGGCGTTATGGTCCACTTATGTGGGAAGTGTGAAAAAAAGTGAAACTGACAGGAACTCTGCACTACACCTGCAGTGTTTCCTCTTTTTAAACCCAAGTAGTGACTAGAGATGCTCCTAATGACTAATGTTCCTGATGTTTAAACAGTTTGTGTAAATTTAGACTAGTCGACTAGTCTAAAAGCAGGAAAACACTTGAGAAAATGTTCAAAATTGTGTACAATTTTAAATTTATAAGGTTAAACTTTGTCCAAAAAATATGTTATATGGCTCAGACATAACAGTTAACAGGTGTTGTACCAGGTGCTCGTTTTTTATAAGGCAACATTTTAATAGGAAGACGTGACATGTCAGTGTAAATTATGTCGTTATGTAATTTGCTGCACAGACAGGCTGATAACTGACACCATAGAGTCTGACTTCTGTTTCTTGCCTTTGATGGAATGCTTACTGTTCACTGTTAATGTTCTTTATTGTATTACATTCAAGAATCCATAACAGTTGCCTATAAATCTTCATACAGTCCAGCATTTCACCAGCAGAACAATTCAGCATTCGACTGGCAAAGCAATCAAATAAACTTTGTGCTTGTTCGTCAAGCAAAGCCTGTCCCCTGAGCGAACGTTCCTAAGCTCCCCAATGAGACAGAGTAGATGAGTCATATAGCAGTTATGACACTTTTTGTGATTACCAGACATGACTGTCTTTCATCATCCCAATCTCTTAAATTTGCTTAAATTTGCTTTTTCCTGAAAAATGGCTAAGTTGTTAATTCATTATCAAGATACTAATTGTTTGTTAGGCAGCTCGAACCTATTAAATTGTCTTTCTAGAAATCTTAGCCTCTGTAATCTTTTAGTCCCGTACACTGATGTGAGTGTTGCATTGTGAAGTGCGTTAAGTAAGTTATTTCAGAAACACATTTGGTTTATGAAACAGGATTTCCAGCACCATAACACCACCTCAAGCTATCACCATAAATTGATGATAAAATTCACTGATGGTCATATTCAAACCTGGCCCTGCTGCTTAAAACGTGCCTGAGAAAATGCAATCATCATTGGTTTTAAATGTGTCTCCCACTGATGTGTGCACTTGCTGAGCTGTGATAGAAGCAACCCTCCTTCCATTCTCTCCTTCCTTTTGATCATGCTGCCCAGTAGAATAGTGGCATTGTGGCTGCCATCTTGCTTGCAAACTCAGCGAGGCCCCACCATCTGGGCAGCGGCTGATCAGTCAGAAGGCTGGGAGGCTCCTGCCGTCATGCCTGCTGGCCAGCTATGAAATCCAGGCATTGAGTAGAGCCACTGGCCTGACATGTCTAGTCTCTCAGCACTGCTATGGCCTCGAGGGTTTTGCCACTGGGAAAGATAATCCAACATTTTAAGATTTCTAGAATATTTCATTTCAGATAAATTCATGTCTAATTGTTGCATTATCTATGAAATTGTGGTGACATTAAAAGTTTGTGTACTATATTTGTGCAAATGTTTTCATTCTAAATACATTGCAAACGTTGCAGTGCTATGTGTGTGTGCAGTATGTGACTGTCAGTAACCATCAGTATGACCAGAAATGAAAGTTGTTGTTCCCCCCGTCTTCTTACTTGTTACATTTAAGAGATAATGTTATCATATATGGAGCCTCATCAGTCAGATGACAACCCTGACAACCCCCACTGCTTCCTGTAGCCTGCACCTCCAATGCTTTATTATCCACAAAATGATTTTGTTCCCGAGGTGATTATTTAGAAACGGCATGGTGAAGAATTTCTCAGCTCTAAGTCATAAATCAACCAAAATTATCACCAGTTATGATATGGCCTGTGGGTCCCTCCTCACCCCTCACTAGATGACGGGGAAGGGAGTCATCAGACAAGATATGATAACGCAGGCCATTTCTGATTGACAGATGCGGTTACATCCTGTGTCACTCTGTTGGTTGGAAATGGATATGATATAGACTTGGTCAGCCAGCTAATCGTGGAACAATAGGATGTTGCTTTGAACCCAGCAACCACCTCCTGTATAAATGTGCACAACAAAGGGAAGTATATGCACTGCGGGACACTTTTCCTGTGTTTGTGGCATCATCCAATGCTGCTCAGTGTCCACCTAGATCCATACTATTTGTAAATATTCCGATTTTTCTTTCTTTCTGATCTGGCTATATAAATAAAACTGGTGGGACTTGTGTGCCTTACTCTGTCAAATTCTCAGTATACATTTCTTTACGAATTAAAATGATAATATTGGGTTTAATTAGTAAGATAAAATAAAAAAAAGATCTCTGTCCGATCTCCCTGGTACTTGTTGAATTTTCTAGGTGTGGGTTCTGCACAGTTTGCAAAACTACAATATGATTGATCTATTTAGAAAAAATAAAGCAACAGGGCATTGATGTGAATTTTTAATGTTATATCTTTTGTTCCAGTATTGTGGGTATCCAAAACAGAATTCCATCCACAGGATCCACAGGATGGAATTCTGGAGGAACAGACTTGTGCTTCTGTAAAACTGACTAATGCTAATGTGACTAACGCTATCAGCATAGCGCAGCAACTGCTGCAGTTTATGTTGTCACTATGATTTTAATGCAGCGTTAAAGTATGATTCTGTTTATGTTCTCATGTAAAGCAGCATTCCAAGACCAATCTGCGTAGACAAGTCTGTGATCAAATAACTATATTCATTGAATGTTGTGCTGTTGGTGAATTCTAGTACGTTTTTAATAACCTGAAATCTATCTGTAAAATGTAATGCACAGTCTGGATGTTTGCTCAGGTGTCCAGCTTGATAAAATAACTAATGCCATCAACATAAAAATAAGTTGTCAGATTCACTTAAACATGGTGTTTGGGGGCAATCGTGGCTTAGAGGTTTGAGAAGTGGCTTGTGACTGTAAGGTTGCTGGTTCAATTTCACCCCAGACTGGCAGCAAAAATTTTGGTGTGGTGGAGTGGTTGATCAATGTTGTTTAAAAAAATGCTAGTAACCAGCTTCAGCTTTGGCATGAGGTTGGACTAGTTATTTTCTTTTCATATTTCAGATTTATGGCCTTCAACTAACCAGTGTGCAAAACATTGTTCAATTAAAAGTTATAGCAGAAGGCTTAAATTGAAATACGTAATTACTAAACATATGGGAGATATGATGACACTATGTTCTGTACCTTGAGATAATTGAGATTTGTCAGTTCATGTTCATTTTACTTGCAGTTTATTCTGAAGCAATCTGTCACTTTCTAAGTGTCTCTCGGTTGAGGCCAGTGTGAGCAAAGCTGCTACTAATGTTAATTTTTGCAAGTACTATGTCAGACTATATAATAGACTGCATAGGTCTCATGATGTTGACCATTTTGTCCTAAACTTGCAATAGAACGGTGCTCTGTCACATCAGGCACATAGATGAAGATGATCAAACTGGCCTCTGAACTCTGGACATGACCTCCCAAGCCAAGCAGCAAGTTGACGGTACCAAACACCTGTGCTAGTATATCAGTAGCATGTGAGGCTTCCTCTGCTTACCACCACTGTGTGATCACTCTGCCTGCCTGCACACAACAGCACCTGCATCCTGGTTCACTGAGGTCCTTCATATTTAGGCCAGTACGTCAAGTTAAAGAGGAAGTAGTGCAGTCAGAACAAAACAGATGGTGTTTTTTCTTCATTTATAAAGATATTAAAATCTGCAGCCATTATTTTGAATGCCTTAAAAAGAATACAGGACGAATCACTGATGATAACAACAATGAATCCTGTCTCAGCAGGGAGTCTCCAGTGCTTCCTCTTTTATCTGCCATTCGATGCACTCCAGAATAGTTTTTGTGCAATTGAGTCATCCGATGCACTTCAAAGATACAGTAAATGCCACTTTAATGATGTCACCGACCGCTGAAAAGTAAAGTGAACTGAATTAGGTCTACTTTAATACAGGGTTTTCTATTAAAGGAAGATTTCATTTGATCTTTTTGTGTGTAGAATTCCTTTCAAGTTATTTCTTTATTAAAAGGATTTTCCCAGATATTTTTTATTAAGAGATTAAACCAGAAGATCCGTGCACCGTCGAGATGTTCATTGTTTACTGTGGCCTTATATCTGGGCATTTTTCTGATACACCAGCTGATGAGCCCCATGGCTTACTGAGAGGTGGGCAGATTGATACATGGCTTCATAAATAGAGACGGAATGATGGATTTAGAGCTGAGCAGATGGATAACTCTTCAGGTCTTATCTTAAACCATGTTATCATATGCAGAAATCCTAGGAGCACAAGAATGTCATCATTTGGTACCGTGGAAATAGTCCATATCTTCTTGTTGACTTACCATTCTGAAATGTTGTTGCAGCTAAAATGACTGCTTATTTATTTCTTCATTTGCCGTTACCAGCACAAGGGTTAATCCTTCTAGCTAGCCCTACTCTATCTTAATGTTATATCTACATCTGTAGGGACTGGGCAATATTGTTCCATGTTGTGGCATATCAGTATTAGAAATACAAATAGCTGGATTTGCAATAAATACAGTACATTCAGTATTGCTCACCTGTGGGAAGCCAGTGAGGGTTTGTGTCCTCTTCGCGGATATAGTAATTCTTACTCGTTGCTCAGAGCACCTGGATGGGTTAGTATCTGGTGAGATTGTATGAAACCTGTCGAGGTTTTGTTTGCTGTAATAAATTTGATATTGATAACTCAATATAACCCAAATATATAGCCTGTGTTCACCTCTAACCCATCTTCACTCAGGCTGTATTAACACCTTAATATAATACAGAAATATCGGTATTCTGTGGTGATTATTATTATTATGATTATTATTATAACAACACTAATTACATGGTATTTGCTGTGTAAAATCTCAGCTCTGCTCGTTTTTTTATGTATTATCAGTCATCACATGTGTTTCAGTTTTTTTGACCTGGAGTCCAATAATTTGAGGAAATGCTGACATTGTTAACCCAATGACTTTAGCTTGTTATCCTTCACTCATTCAGTCACATTTAGATTCACACAGTAAATCTCAGTCACATTTTCTTACCACTCTCACTAACGTGCACACATGTTCAATTACTTACACCCATTCAGATATATATACATATATTATAATATGTCACTCTTATCTGTCTCTGTCTCACTCTATCTCACATGCACATGTTCACATCATCTGCTGTTCTTGCTGATGTCCAAGCCCCATGAGTAGACCATGGTGGGGTCAGCATCAGAGGAAAATAAAGCCACCCATCTCAAGTTTCTGCAAAGCTCCATCTTGAGCCTCCTGGGAGCATAAGAATGTAGCAGCCATTTAGGATAGGCGGACCCCTCCCTGCATATTTTGAGACTTGTTTCAGAGTTAATTTGATTGTGTCAAGTAAGGGGCAAGGTTTGGATAAATGTTAGGTTGGTCAGAAGTTAATGTTTGTTTCCAATTGGCCTTCTGTATTCAGCTCAGAAAGGCAACTAGAGATTGACTATTGTTACTGGCATAGGACGCACTTAGCAAGTACTATTCTATTTATTTTCTTGTGCAAAGCAATGTTCCTGGACAGTCAGTTATAACCATGTGGTCATAAAATGCCTTGAATGGTGTGTTGTTGATCAGTCCAGCACATGGCTGAAGTCTTATTCTATTATATTTTAATGGTCTGTGTCTGCTGTATTGTTAAACTGTAAAATGCACTGCACAGTCAGGGTGTTTTCTCATGCTTTGATAGTGTGTCTGGTGCTGCTCCTTGCTGCTGTTATAAAACATAAAACTATAAAACACTAGATGCAAAATATTACAACAGTCCATGAGAGGATGAATAGGAAATCAACAAAAACTTTGATAACTAATAGTTTAAGTCCTTAATTTTGCCAAAATAACAGTTGCTTGGTCCATTTTCTCCAGTGTGTTTTACTGTTTGTATGACTGTAAATTGAATCTAATTTGGCTTTTAAGCTTTTAATGAGAGAAACAAGCCAGTGGAAGATGTCACCTGGAAACTGCAAAAAGCATCAGGTAAGAAATAAATTGATCAAGAATTAGTCCAGTGATCAATAATGAAAATAGTGAGGACAATAACTGATAATTATTTTCATTATCAATTAACCTGTTGGCTAGTTTCTGTATTAATCATTTAGTTTGACAAATATATATCACTCTTTCTCAAATAGCAAACTGATATCCTTAAAAGCCCTGCTTTGTCTGACCAACAGCTCAGAGACCTTAAGTGTTCAGTTTATGATCATAGAAGTTAAAAGATGATAGAAAGATTTATAATTTGAGAAGCTGGAACCAGAGAAGATTGGCTTTTTTTCTTTTTGGTTGTGATGGAAATGCAAAATCCTGCCATGCTGAGCCGAGTCAAACCGAGTCAAGACAAGCCAGCACATGTGTATTGAAAAGCCTCACTGGTGTGAGGTCAGTCTCAGTGCTACTCCAGGACCCTGAGGTGGTCTTTGATGTTGTTTACCCTCCAGGTAACCGTACAGCCATTAGCAGAAGAGAATAAATAGAAAAATAAAATCAATCTAAATTAGGATGCACAAAATTATTGTGATATATGTATTTCTGTGATGCAGATTGAAGGTCATACTGCTCAGCTATATTTGCACAGATGTCTCTGTAAGACTGTGTTGCCTGTGCCTGGGCTGTGAGAGTGTGCACGCAGTGTGTGTGAGGCTTTTGTGAATTTACTGAGGCTGAGCTCTGGTCTCAGCAGGCAAGATTTGCAGTTGCTGCCTCTGCAAACATTGGCTCTGCATTAGGAGAAATTCTCCACTGTGATACCTCTTTATGTGTGTCCTTCACCTTACAACCCAGTGTCCTCTTCTACAAATTTTCATCCTACACAACACACTCTGTAGGACACACACACATTCAAATACTTTAACACAGCTGTATGTTTTTGCTTTTAGTCTTTGTTCAGTTTTACTTGGTTCAGTGTGGGCTTTCCACTGTGTTTCAGTTTTTTTTTCCTGTTTCAGCTGATGTTGTGTTTTGTTTTCCTGGCTGACTCTAGAGACTGGTTGGCAGGCTGTGTTGGCTGGTTTTGTGTGTGGGGAAGCAGAGTTGTTTTCTGCTTTGATCAAGAGAGTGTGGAGTGTAGGGGAAGCTGTCTTCTAGGTGAGATACTCCTTGTTGCAGATGCAAAGCCAATGATAAGAGTAAGAGTTGTCGGTGTGCACATGATTGTGCTTGCATGTGAATAGTTGTTGTATTTTGGTATGATTTAAGAAACAGACAGACACATATCTCTCAGACCTTCACTTATACAAGTGTATGTACAATAACTTACCATGAAACTGGGATTGCACTGATTTATGTCTGTCTGCAGTTCCTCCTTCAGCTAATTAGGCTACATTTTTTAACTTGGGCTATGAAAAGAAACTAATGACCTAGTTAACATTTCTCGAGGGTTGTACTATTGTGGCTGAAATGGTAATGATTATTAACTGGTTATTTTGCGAGATATTGCGAGGGCAGTTGTCTTATCTATTTTATCTCTCAAAAATTTGGGGCACCAAAAACTTTTTTGTGTCATTGCATTGACATTTTTGGCTGTAGACGTAGTGGGCACAGGGATCCTCTTTAGTGATGATTGAATGACCATAATTCCACAAATCAGTGACAAATAAGACTTTGAAGTAAAGACAATGTTTCTTTTAAATAAACCCTATTTGTTGTTGCCCAAAGAGAAAAGCCTATCTGTACCTGAGGCGTTTTCTAAGGAAGAACCTGCTAGATGCTTCAGAGAGTACCAACGCTTCCTGTCAGTTTGTGAATATGCATGCAAAAATGTGTGCGTATGAAATGTCTATGCACATGCACACATTTTCACTTCCTGTGTGTGCACGCGCGCAGGCATGTGGTTCAGTCTGTGCAGGCAAATGTGCCTGAACCCCACAGTGTAGAGTGCACCACACTGTGCGCTAATGCAAGTCTGAATTAATAATTCATACTGCTGGCATAGCTGGGTGGAGCCTCTATTATTCATGGTTGGCACTGAAACTGACACATGACTGCTGTTAATGTTAAGGACCCTAGGCATAGGACTGTCCTTTGCCTAGGGTCTATGTGTTATGCCTAGAAACTAAAAAAAGTCATCAAGGCTTTCACGTTGGCCTCTATCCTCCATCCTCCATCACCTGTATCTCTCCACTCCTCTACATTATTCCAACTCCTCTTTTGCTATGCCCTTGCCCTGCTGATCTCTGTCTGCTCCATCTCTGAGCATTGTTTTCCCTGTGTCATCTTAGTTTCCTTTGCTTTCCGTTTGTTTTTTGCTTTGTCATTTATGATAGTAAATGAAGAATCATTGAGCTTTGTACTGTTGTTTGGACAAAAGAAAACAATTAAAGATGTCACTTTGGGCTGTGTGAAATTTTGATGAAAATTTGTAATGACTCAACATTTTATAGACTAAATGATAAGTCAATTAATTGATATTGAAAATGATCATTAACTGCAACCTTGCTGTCTCCTATTTGCTCTCACTGTGAAGAGTGAAGGAATTTTCCCTGCAGTGATTGAGAGTGGCTCGGTGTAGTATGCGGTATCAGTACCTTTTTTTGTTTGTTTTTGCTAATTACTTCATTTTACTTCATTTAAATTTACTTAATTTTGAGCAGTAATGCTAAGTGTGTCTGTGCATCTGAATGGTTGTGTCAGCTGTGGCCCCACTCCCCAGCCATGTTAGTATAGCTTTTTGGTCCGAGCAAGCTATCTGCTGGATGTTAATGAAAGTTATGAGCAAATTAATTCCTACATTTTCAACCAGCTATGTCATTAGAATGTTAAACCTCAGTGAGGTTTAACATTCTTGCACATACTCCTGACTGTCCCTCAATGTTACAACGTTAGGCTACCATCAAAAAATGTGACACCCCTAGCTGTGAACTCAAAATTTGAATACTCCTTCTTGAGTTTTGATTATTTTAGGGCAACTTTATTTTATTTCATCATGTTTCCTGCCAGAACCGATTCGTCAGTTAATTCATGCAATGCCTGCTCTTGTCAAATTCATTTATATTAATGGTTGCACAGTTTAGCAGGGCACCAGATCTGGACCACTGTCTGCCCATGTGTTTGCACACAGTCAAATACAGTCAGTTTCTTTCTCAGTCTGAGATTACTCCCCGTTCAGGTAATCTGTATAATCTCTGTTTTGAACCAAATAGAACAGTGTCCTTTACAATTTGGATTTTGCCATAACGTCTGCCTCTCAGTTCCCAATTTTCTCCCTATGTGCCTCTTTCCTCCCTCCCTCCCTTCTTTTTAGTTCACAGAGTGTGATTTTTCTCCATGGTGTCAGTGCTGCTGCCAGTGAATGCTTCTTTTATTTAAGAGATTTGGAGCTCCAGTCACCACTAATGCTGCTGCCATATTGTACCAGCACCCTGCTGTGGCTGCTGCTAATGACATTCTTTGTATCTCCATTCCTGTTTTTTGCCTCTTCGTCTCTTCCTCTGGTCTGAATGGAGGACTTGTCATGTGTTGCCATCAAAGAAAGGCGAGAAGCAGTGAAAGCAGCAGCAAGCAGCTTCGCCCCCCTTTCTCCTCACTCATTCTATCTTAGCCCCTGGGATGTTTGAAGCCACTTCTGTATGTGTGTGCACATGTCTGTGAGACAGCATACATTAGGCCGTGGTTGAAGAATGCAGGTGCATATGTGTGCATATATTAGGTGAGGGGATGAGGGGCATTTTGTGTGGTTTTGTGTATGATGTCAATGAGAGTTCATTAAATTCAGGTGTGTGTGTGTGTGTGTGTGTGTGTGTGTGTGTGTGTGTGTGTGTGTGTGCGTGTGTGTGTGTGTGTGCGTGTTTGCTTGCTTGCTTGCTTCACAGAATCTCACAACCCGCTGGCTCTCAGCCTGACTGCATCCTCTCCTCCTCCCAAGCCTCTCATCACCACTTTGGGAGCTTCCTCCCTGCTTCCACATATCATTTGGCACTCAAGCCAGAGTAATTCTCAGTCGTTCTATCCTTCTGTTCTCCTGTTCCACTCTGCATTTCAACATATGCATACCTTCGTATGCATATGTTCGCAATGTATGTGATGAGTTCTGTCATTTTATTAAAGTTATTTTTTACATAAAATGTCTTATAGAGCTATAAGCTAATGAATTTAACATTGATTGCCTGTGTATGTATACATGTGAAAGGATAAGACTTGCAATATTCTATCTATCTTATCATCAATATTGCACCTAAAGAGCCTTGAACCAACAATGGATTTAGCAAAAGTTATCAAGCCAGGTTTTAACTGTGTAGCCACAGTCTGGTATATCCGAGAATGAGTCCTGTGACATATTCTTTTGTTACCTGTGTGGTGGGTAGTGGAATTTATTCTGAAACAACTTTGAATTAATTTGAATTTTAAGGCAATGTTACACTAGTTACACATGAAATTCATTTTATTGGTCATGAGTACTCTACAGACTGTGAAAATAGTTGAATAGTGTCTTCTGTGACTCGTGACTCCCCCACCATAGTGGAAATGCAAGCCCAAATTGCTGATCTGCCTCATAATTTATATGGAAGCACAAACACTGCTGAAAATGTAGACTTTGTTCATTCTGTTTGCGAGCCTTATATTTTTGGGAAGATTTGTCCTACTTATACGCACGTGCTTCTATAAACACTACACTAAACAACAGAAACTTCTGGATACACCACCCAACATTGTCCAAAAGAAAAATAGTACAAGCAGTGCTCACTCACAGCAGGCATGCTCTTTAATGCAGCGCCTCCATAATGTATGCAATGATGAAAACGACTGCAGCCTCCCTCTGCCTGCATGGATATTGAGAGGATATAAATAGCCAGGCCTGGATTGTACGCTAAGACTGGAACCACAGCGCACAGAGCTCAAACAATAAGCCGTCACCACTACCCTTCCTCCCCTCTGCTTTCTCCAGTCAAGCAGCCTCCCAGAGCTTGAGGGGGGGTGGGGGCTCTCTCTCCCGCTTCCTTTCTTTCTTCCACTTCCTGCCTCCCTGCTTTTGTAATCTGCCATCAGTGGCGAGCCCGAGCATGTCACTTGTTACGTCAGAGAGGCAGGCAGGAGGGCTGCCTGTCTCCCCACCTGTCTGTCTGTCTTTGGTAGGAGGGGTTTCTCTGTCATGCTCTAGTTTTCATTCTGTCAGATAAAACTAAGGGACGACGGCTGTGGATTAGACATGCACATGACTCCTTTGCTCTACTGCAGAGAAAGGATGTGACCCCCCCCCCCTCTTTTGCTCAGTTCAGTTGGTCGCCTCGTTGCTCTTTTTTGATATTGCTCCTGGTCACATCTGGAAGTTGATGACAAATGGTGAAACAAAGTCAGGCAAACAAATACGGTTAATGTGAGCAGGACAAAGGAATGTTTTATTCGGTAAAACTAGTAAAGTGATTTAGTTACGAAAGGATTGTTAGTGGGGCTCAACGGTATGGCCTAAAATAAATAATTTAATCATACATTTTTATTGTGGTATAATTTGAATTTGAATTTGAGCATAGACGGTAAGGGTATATGAATATCACAGTATATTCATTTTTCATATCTTAGGGCATACTCATATTGTTTATACAGTGTACTGTATATTTTATCTTTCCCTAGTTGTTAGTTCAAACCTCTAAGCAGTCTTGTAAATCTGTGTCTGGGCAATGTCATTAATCTTGCATTCCTATCCTCTCTCAACGATTAACAGTAAGATGCCCTCGAGCAAGGCACTTACATCTAATCCTCATAGTGCAGCTGTTAGCTGATGCTAGGAGTCCATGTTTGTGTTGGGCAGCAAGTAAAATGTTGGCCACAAAACCACCTCAACTCTCACTGCATCTGCATCTGTCTTTCTGTTGCTGCTGAGCCAAAGAGTGGAAGAACAGAAAACGAGTCTCTTTGACACAGTGGAACAGCACCACATTTTAAAAAAAAAGGTGAAGATGGCCAGAAATGTTTCATGAGACAGATGGCAGTGGCAGGCACACAGTCTCTCTTAACTTCCTTTTGCTGCACGATCTTCTCCTTTATTATTTACCACCCCTTGCAGCTCTCTCCAGAATCTCTGCTCTACTTGAGATTTCACTGTCCCTTCCATGCACCTGTTTGTGCCAGAATACTTAGTCAACTTTAGCTCCCTCCCTGTTATGATCTCTCTCATCTCTTTCAGGAACAAGAATCACTCCGTAGTCAAAGTATCTTGAGCATTTTGAAGTCCATATTTAGTAACTGATTTATGATATTTGTTGGTTTGAAAAGGATCAGCGGTGTGATTTTGTGGCAAATTGTTCACGCTAACTAGATCAATGGCACAGCAAGTGCTCGAGGATTGTTGTCAACAGTGATTTTGATCACTGCTCCAGCAAGTGTGTTCTGATGGACATATTTTTAAGTTGCAGAGCTGTGAGCTGCTCTTAAAAGCTTAGCAACAAACCTATACTGTGTCTCTTGTTGGCTAAGGCAGTTTATTGAATCATGATCATTGACAGAAAAAACTTAAAGATAATGCTATAGAGCAGTCTGCCAAGTGTTTTGCTGTGTTGCAATCAACTCTCTGTAATGCTTTTTTTTGTCAGCCACAATACAGCAAGTAAACCACAAAAAGATGCCATGAGAGAGGATACTTTGAACAGAACATCTGCAAAAGGACAACAGAGCTGCTGGGACAAGTTCAGTCTCTGACCTCAGCAAATGTAGCTGCTGCTGTGGCTTTTTCACAAGAGAGGTGGTGTTAACAGGCCATGTGAGGTCCTGGGAGATGTATGTGCCTAGGAATTTGAAATCATTAGCATTCACCACCATATCTCCTTTGATGTAGAGAGGAGCAGGTGGAGGCCCAGGAGGGACTGCCTGCTGTGGTGGGAGATGGCTCACCAAGATGGAAAGGCATGAAGCTTAGCACGACAGTATCTCTGCATTTGTACTAACTGAAACCCCACCTACTGGTTCTTCTCACAATCCTCAGTCTGGAATGCAGTCTACTTTCCCTGTAGACTACAGCTGGAAAGAGCTGATGAATTTGGTGGACAAGTCTGTCTCAGTGTGTTGCTGGGCTACGAAATCAAAAGGTTGTTGTTTTTATTAAAACTTCCCACTATTTTTTCTGATACTCAACCTTATATGAGTTCAGATCTGCCTCTTCTATTCAGCTGTCAGCCTGTTGGTCTTGCAGTATGCTGTGATTTAATGAAGACAGTCTGGTTAGCACAAAGCTTTCAAAGGTTGTCTGTGGTTTCTGTGTGTTCCTTTTTGTTAGACTTGAACTTATCATTGGTTTGCACTTACAGTGACCTTTTGAATTTCTATGTTTTTTACACACAACTTAATACTGTTACTGAAAGTCAAAGCTAACAGTAGAGTCAATAGTCAGGTAGATGAAGGGTTTATCCTGTAATTTAAAAGTAACAATGCATCTTTTCTGTCAAAACTAGACACCGGTTCACTTACATGTTCACTAATTGCAAGTGCCTGTCATCCTCAGCTGAATCTTTGTAATGTAAATGTGACAGAGGTAAAATGCAAATTCTCTTGAATATCAAACATGGTGACCTCACTTTTATACACACGTCTGTATTCGAATATTTCCCAACCAGCATTTGTTCCCCGAGTGTCACAGACACTACCAGAACACCTCATGCTCTTCTTCTGCTGTTGCAAATGGGCCTGCTGTCAGGTACTTTTACATATGAGGGAAATGTGATGTAGCCACGAGTCATTTGTTGTTGACAGTTCCATACTGTCCTCTCTGCAGCGCCTTGAGCACTGAGCGTATTTTGTGAGTTTATGCTGTATATTTGCATACCCAGTAGGTCACATTTCCATATTTTTCTCACATTTCATTTGCTGTCAGTATGCTCTACCATGCAAACTTTGTACCAAGGGTTCGGTAGCTATAGCTCCTCCACAATTGTGATACTGCCTTGAAAAAGATGAGACATTATCAGGATTATGTTGTGTTTAGACAGTCTACCAAATGTACATATACAATACTGTAGATAAAACAGTACTGTTTATTAATTGCGGAACAGAGGGAAGTATAACTGGTTGTTTTGGCCTTTGTACAGCTGTAGCTAAGTAGTCAGATCATACAGGAAGGCAATCACTCACAGACAGCTCTGAACTTAAGCAGATGTTTGTCTTTGTTTACTTGCAGCTAATTCGATCTCATTTAAAGCTGTGAAGATAAACAGTAGATGGAAAATGATACAAAATGAAATGCAATAACCACAAAGAACATATACCAGTCATGTGTAGATAGACAGTTAATGGCCGTTTCAGTTTGCAATTTTACTATCCACTGCTTGTTCTGTGATCTCTGTATACATGCATGCCAGTGGAAGAGGGCAAACAAATTTTTGGCAAAAACCTAAATATCTATTTCATTCTGCTGTGTTATGAATGTATGAAAAGCTAATAATTTAGAGTGGCAGAAGTTAAAACCAGCACACAGAGGCCTTATCACAAATGTTTTTTATGCAGCATACAGAGCTTTTGTGTGGGGTTACTTGACTAACCATACTTGGAATTTGATGGGAATGTTGTTTACTGGTTATGTATAAAACTCTGTCCCTTGTTGAGTGTGATGGGAGCTGTTGTTTAATGCTGACTCAGCAAATTGAATTTCCCTCAGAATAATTGGTGGCATCCTGATTTAAAGAGCATTGTATATCTGGGCCAAGCTCAATTGTTGGGTGAAAGCAGACTTTTGTAACCACTGGTAGACGGTCTGGTAGGACTGTAATCTGTGAATGGTCTTCAACCTGCTTGGACCAGACTTCTGTTTACATAACCCAAGGCTTTGCCATGGTAGTTTAAAAAAAATGACAACAGCAGTCTCAGTTAAACACCACCCGTCTCTGATTTCTGTTCAAGCATTTACTTATCCAGCTAAAGCTGACGGAGCAACAATCAGCAGTGACCGGTACAATGTGATAGAGTAGAGCACAACAATATGGAGGCTCTTAACTCCATCAAGGCACGAATCTGCGTTATTGACAAGGAACCTGGGGACCGATTTGTGCTATTTAAGGTGGTGATTAAGCTTTTACATCTAGATGAGCTTAGTTTAATGGCAGTGATAACGATTATGATTAGGAGGAATGTGCTATTAATCTGTCATCATTGTCTGTACTGTCACAGGATCAAATCAGTCTCTTATACAGTCACAGAACAGCTTGAATGTCTATAGTCTACTTAGAAAAAAAAAAGTACAGTGATGTCTAAATTGCAACAGAAAATTGCATAATAAGACAGTATGATGAAACACTGCTGCAAATGAATGGGATATGACAGAAATCCGAATGAATCAACCTAGCATACCTTTCAAAGGAAATAGAATTGTCAGTTTCAAAGTGATTGATTGATCATCTCTAATTTAAACCCTCAGTTTTTAAAATGTCATTCAGCTTAATGAAGCAGCAGCAACATTGAGCATCCTCCTCTCCCCTCCATTTTCCCCCTGATAAGTGAGGTGGAACAGACACTGCTGACTGTCTTGACAGAGAGGATTTCTTTTTCCAGACACCTATTTTAGAAGGCTTTTCTTTTTAAACAAAGACTGCATGCCATGGAGCAGAGATAAGAGTTTACCATAGGATGTTTGACTGCTCTTAGCAACTATGGCAGCATAGCTTCAGGATTCTGGATGTTGCTGTAACACAGTAATTGCTTTATTCTCCAAGTATAATTAATATGCCTAGAATGAATATGTCTTCGAGGAACAGTGCAGTGAAATAATAATGTGGCGAAATTGTCATACGTGGACATAAATCAGATACAAGCAACAGGATTCCACCTTCGTTTTATCACGTTCCTCTGTCAAAGCAGTTCGGAGCAGTAGGTTGCAGCACGTGCAGACAGTTTAAGTGGAGCGCAATACTACTGTAGCAGTATAATGAAAATGGCGCCTAACACACAATCGGTAGTGGCATTACTGTCATCTTGCACCGCAAAGGGAAAGGCAGATGCTGCTCTCTGAGTGATGTAACAGCAGCCTTTGATATAGCACTTCCCAGTGTGTTGCCATGACACTGTCACCATCAACTCCTGTTGCACAGAAGGAGAAAATTAGGAGGAGGGGGAGTGGAGAAGGAAGTGATTTTCACTTGTGTTTGGCACGTCTGACAGCAGCAATGAACTTGAATACTAAATGTATGCTTTGATGTGTGACCTTAACCTATGAAAAGCGATAGACTTACAATATTTATTTTAAGTATTTGTGTGTCGGTGTCAAACATGCAGCTAGTCTTTGAACATGTTGGAGTGCACATTATTAGGCCATGCAGCAGCTCTGCATCAAAAAATACAGCGCTCTGTTTCTGCAAATAAACACAAGGCAGTCTGGCAAAACACTTGATTCTAGCACAACTATTGCTGCTATTCAGGGCATCAGCTGGAAGTGGTTTGTATCCAGTCTAAGCCAGCCCAACTGATGCAAGCCCAATTTACTATTAATATGGCAAGCATAAAAGACAGGAGTAAATCACCACTGTAGCAACTTTCCAGAGTTAATTTAAAGTTCTGTAAACTGCAGCATCTTGGAATCTGAGAAGCCTTCAAACTGGACTTCATGGCTCGTGTTTTGTCTTCTGACGAGTAACCGTAGCAACACACACAAACACACGTAGCCTTTTGGGGTTTTTTGACTGTTCGTCTTGAGTTTTTTACACAGATGGTTGATGTTGCTCTCTACACAGGAAATCAGAAATTACAATTACAATACCAATACTAGAAACTATTAAGTAATTCCAACTTAAATTGATATTTCTTGGTACAATGAAATGCCAACTTCATCGAAGACATCATCCTTGACTTCATTGTAGACTATATGGGTCGTAGTTTCTGCTGACCACACGTTTCATAAACTTGAAGAACGCTTGCAGTGATTGACTACTAACAAAAGCAAACAAACAATGATTTTTTTTCGAGATTTGGGTGCAAAATGAATCAAATGCAGATATCATTGGGTTGGAGGTACTGTATTACTTCAGGTGATATCTTACAAGTATACTGATATCCAGCCTTGTCTCTATGGTGGAATAATACCTGGTGGATGAGTATTGTTCTCACCTTCTCTCTCATCATATGGTGCACTCATTTTCGGAATGGGTGAACTACATTTTTGGCACCAAAGAAGTGCACAAGGTGGCGCTGCTCTACAGTGTGCTATAGAATATGTAATTCAAGAAGAACTCTTTTCACTTGGTCTTTACTGAGCACCACTTGACTGTTTTAAAGAGAGCAATGTAAGCAGTGTGATGCTGAAGCTCTTCAATAGCTCCAAGGCATTCCACAGCACTGGAGGGAGATAAGAATAGCACTCACTTGTCTCTCCTCTTTTGGCTTACTAGTGTGGCTGTGGGTTGGTGAGCTGCGCTGCTCTGGACGTAAAGAATGGCAGAGAAAGAAGCGGGTGCCCTCTGGGTGCAGCAGAGCAGCCTGGCCTTGGATATATTTGGCTCTGTCAGTTTGCATACAGATCTGCAATGGTCTACAATTAGGCTGTTTCCTGTTTCAACACAGGATATGGCAGTGCCGTGAAGCTTGGCCATAGATGCTCTCAGGGTGCATGCTTGCCAATAGCCAGGCCTTCTGAAGGAGATGCATCATTTTCATGGCTCTAAAATTACACGGCGCACAAAGTTACTTTGTAAGTGGAAAAGAACTGTCTTATGCTCACTTGACAAAATGTAACTTTCCATGAAACAGACTGAACAGACTGACTTTGTTGATCTCTACTCTGACATGACTCTGTGTCAAGAGTGGCTGTAGAAGTCTAAAGGGAGGCAGTGACCAGAGTACCCATGCTCACATTAGACTCCAGCTACAGCAACTCCCTCCCTCATATGAAGCACTGGAAAATATGCATCAGCTACTTCCTCCCTCTCCCTCCCCGTGTCAACTTCCTGTTCTCAGGGCTGGTCGGAAGTGAGATGCTGTGAATGGAGGTTACTGTATGAGTTCCTATTCATTTACTGTTACTCCTTCAAACTGTTGTCATATTTACTGTACTATGCTGCTGCTCATTTACTATTGTCATTTGCAATGAAAGATCACAGTGGGGGAAAAAAAAAAAAAGCTGGGCTCACCCACCCACACACTTTGACACCCTTACTCTTTTAGGCAAAGACACCCAACCACACACATGAACTCTTTTTAGAAGCTGACTGCATAGATTTACATTCTCTCATCACTTACAGTTCATGTTTTTTCTCCCTCTTTCCTCTCTCTCTCTCTGCCACTGTATCAAGGATGCCTTTAAAAGGCAGACTTGACTAATACCAGAGAGCTGTTTTGCATCCAATCAGTACAGTATTAGTGGAAAAACATGAATAATCAAAGAGTTAGAAAGTCTCCTTTCAGCTAGTGGTGTATCTTTCAGCTGTCTTTTATCGGCAGCTAATCATTTTTTTGAAGGAATAAAAATGGCATGCAAACTATGAATCCATTTTTATCCTTATTAACTGAACAGCTCCTTCAACAGTCTGTGTGAGCACTATGTATTCACTTATGCACAGCTAAGGCATGATTAAGTTATTTGCTGCCAGTTTTTTTCAGCTCGCAAATGTGTCTTTGGCTTAGCATAAAAAGGAGGCACAACATCACGGTTGTCAACATGCTGTAAGTTCCACTGATGGACATGGTTCACTTATGTGATTTAATCATTTATTAAAAACATTGAAACCACAGGCTTAGTCAAATCTGTGTCATGGTACGTGATTCTACACATTTTTCTTCTACCAGTTACACCAGCCATCCTTACTGTAGAAGAAGTGTATGTAGGAGTGAAATAATGTATGCAGGGCTCAACAATGAGGATTACCCTCTTGCTATTTTTTATTATTAAACTAAATCTTCAAATTAACTACTAACAGAAGTTTTCAAATAAATGTAGTAGAATAAAACGTAAACAGACACTATTCCATATACATAATACATCCATTTAGCCTCTAAAGTAAACAGATTAATGATAATGATGCCTTGTTTTGTCTTATAACAGCTCTGATGGTACTAGCTGAACAGTGACCGTTACCTTCCTGAGGACACCTGCTGCCCAATTCCCTTCATCATGTCTGGGATGCACGTAAGTAGAGCACACACTGCATTATGCATACACGCACACTTCATAACAGTTTTTAATCACTACCCTCTCACAGTACACACCACACTGTGCTGTGGTGTGTTTCCAAATTTGGAGCTTTCAATTTACGACTCATTCTGAATTTGATGCCTGCAACACGTTTCAAAAACGTTGTGACAGGGCCACGTTTACGGCTGTGTTACATCACCTTTTCTTTTAACAACACTGGTATAAGATTTTGGAAACTGAGGACACTAATTAAACAAAAAGTTGCACCCTGATATATATTGTTAGAAATCCTTATTCAAAATAAACCATGATACAACCGTTTAGTCATACTGTCCAGCCTGTAATATGTGTCGGTTTCACTGAATAAAATTTAAGTAACATTCACACACATACACAAATGTGAGCCTACGTTAACAAGAAGGAGAATCCCTTCAAGACACAAATAAACCCATATCTACAGGAATGTATTACACAAAGCTGGTGCAGACACAAGTGTCTGACTCAGTTTTATTTTCACATCACCTGGATGTCTCAGTGCTTCAACTAATGCTTTTCAAGTGCTAGCTTCAGAGGAGAATTACTTTCGCTCCTGCATCCTCTGCCTTTACAAATTTTTATTGATCCATGTTGCATCCATCTGTCACACCTCAGTGCTTCACTAACACTCAGCTGAAATTTTTAAAAAACATCACCTTTTTTCAGAATATTAAAAGACCAAGGTTTTTCCCTACAAAATACACTGAATCTGTTAAAATCTTGTGGAAGTCTAATCATGTTAAACAGAGATATTTTCCTGCATACGTGTGAGGTTATGCACTGAATTTTCTTATGGTTTCATTCTTACTAGTTTTCTAAAGGTTTGATTTTGTTTATGACAGTGAATCTAAGTTGCAATTAATAATTCATGTTGATGCTTCAATCGATAATCATGTTAGATAACTCACATAAATGCTTTATGGATCTAGTTTGATTCTTGCTTAATGAAATGAATAACAGTGCAGAAGCATGTTTTTCTCTGTATCAACATTTCCCTCCTTCACAGTTGTTGCTAGTAGTCCAAACTCATTATGTAGCATTGGCTGAGGCTGCATCAGACACATTCAGTGGTACTTTGTGTTGTCAGGAATAAAGCAGCTTGTACAAGGACTTTATCTGCTCACTCACACCTGCTGCTTTGTACTCTGGCTTTCTCATTTCATCTCATTCACTCTATTGTGGAACATTTTTGATCACAGAATTGTACTGATCTAACAATGCAAACTGAATGCACTAAGAATCCTTATTCTTGTGGACATTTACATTTTTATTTCATGTAGCTGCCACTTTTATAATATTCAGTGTGTTTGAGAAAGAGTACAACTCGCCTTTAAATAAATATTCAGTAAAGCAAATTCTGAAGCAGCAACTGTGGTATAATGACTTCATTTAACGTGTCAGAGAAAGTAAGTATTATTTAGTTTTTAAAAGATGCACATCCACACAGGTGTTTAGATTGTTGTTCCACCTGTGTGCATAGCATTGTGAAATATGTGTCATTTATTCATATCATTTATTCATATCTTTTAATGGTTCATATAAAGGCTGAAAGCTGTCCCAGCAGGCACTGGACAGAGGGCACTCAATTACCTTGGACATGTCAATAGAGGGGATGAGTTCCAACACTGCAGCCCAATACATTTCACTTGGTTGTTAACCACTTCTGTAAGCCTTCACTTTGTCATTAAATAACACTTAACCTACTGCAGTAACAAGAACACTAGTTAGCTGGCTGGGATGACCATGGTTAGCCTAAACAAAAGCTAGAACTAAGTTAGCTGTTGTACTGTGATACTCTGTAAGTCCCTTTGTTATTCACTGTAAGTAAATAAGGCAGCAGTGAAATTCAGTCATGGTGGCGACTGGGAAGAACTAGCTTAGCAGATCTCTGTAGCTCCCATCTCATCCTCTGGGTCTAGTTTAATTCATGTAATTAATGTGGTAAAGCTTAACCTTTAAATTATATATTTAAATGTATTAGTTGTTATTACTTTATAATATTGATTTCAGTCTAAATACTGATAACAGACGGACAAATCTATTTCCTTAAAACAAGCTAGTTATAATGGACAAGATGATGCTAAAGCAGAATGCAATATCTGCATTTTTTAGGTATTACATAGGTTCTTTGACAATACTTTTGGGGGTTAAAATAATCAGTCTAAAAGGGCATAAAATGAAAGCATTTGTATTTCGGTGGTTTCGCAGTTTGCTGTCCAGCTTGACAACTGTTTTGCAGTTTTATTTATATAGCCTCAAATTACAACAAAAGTTAGTAGTAGTAGTAGCCCAGGCCAGCCCTAACAATAAGCTTTATCAAAAAGGAAAGTTTTAAGCCTGCTCTGAAACGTGGAGAGGGTGTCTGCCTCTCGATCTGAGACTGGAAGATGGTTCAGTAGGGGAGGAGCTTGATAACTCAAGGTTCTGGCTCCCTTTCCACTTTTGGAGACTGTAAAAACCACAAGTAACCCTTCATCCCAGGAGCGTAGGATAACAGGCTACTGTGAGCTCTTTAAGATAGGATGGTACCTGGGCATTAAGAGCTTTGTAGGTGAGACAAATTTTTATATGTTTTATATAGGGAGCCAGTGCAAAGAAACCAGTATGGGAGAAGTAATATCTCTTATACTAATTTTTGGTCAGTGAACACGCAGCAGCAGTGCTTATTGGGGCAGCATGATATAGGGAATTGCAGTAATTCAGTCTAGACGTAGCAAATGTTATTCACTGACATTGAAGTGTGCAGTTTAAACATGCACATGCTCAGAAATAGATTATTGCCAAAGATCTAATGGCACACCACTGTGTGCACTTACTTTAATTGAGATATTCATGACATATTTTTTGGAAATGCTGACTGAAGTTTGTATTGATAATAATGGGACATTACCACTGTAACATGTCAGGGTCCGTGTTAAATTATGTCATTATGTCTTCTTTATCAATTAATAAATTTAATATAATGAATATATACAATATAATTAATTATAAATTCTGGTGGCATATCTGTGAAAATCACAAAAAGTCCATAGGAACATCAGGTTACATCATTGTGAAATACAGGTTATTGTACAATTAATTTCCCCGTTGTAGCTTGTCTGTCGCATATACTGTCAGTTCAGCTCCTCATACACAGCAGAGTTACATCACTGTAACTAAAATTGCTTCCTGTCTGTCCTCTGCTATGTAGGCACCATGGTCGACTGGCACAGAGTGTATAGCCAAGTACAACTTCCAGACTGCCAATGAACAGGACCTGCCTTTCTGTAAAGGAGATGTGCTGACCATTATCGGAGTCACCAGGGTAAGTAGGCAGGTGGCTTGAAATATTTTGGAAATGTTGCCCATTGTACCATACAAGTCCAGTGTGGCTAAATGATTATTGTTCAGGTAATGAGGTAGGAATTGACTGTTGAAAAGCTTTTTTTAATTTACTTCTTCATGAGGTATATATGATTGCATTTTATATGTTTTGTTCTGATCACGCATTTTATGGTGGAATTTTAAAATTGCAGTATTGAACCAAGTACACAGACATTCACTGGAAACTCAAAGGTGACCACACAAGATGCAATACTGTCAGCTTGAATCTACAGGACTGCACGCAAACAGTATCATTCTCAGCTCATTTAATCTAAAGGAATTAAGGCCATGACATCTTCTGGAGGCTCAATACTGCACTGCTCTCCCATAACCCACCTCAACACCAGCACAGCTAAAATTGTCTCCACTATTCCTCATGTTCAGCATTTCTGTGTACATCCCAAACGCCAACTTATATTAATGATTCCGCTTCTTCTAGCTTGAAATAGCCAATGCAGCAGTTTGATACAATTGAACTGTTTCAACAAGCAAGAACACTTGTGACTTTATTCCCTAATGCCAATATCTTATTACACTGATATATAGGTATGCTTGTTGCTCACAGTCATGGCAACCACGCATTTGCCAAAACATGCTGTATGTCAGCAAGACACAACACAAAGTGCTACATGATAATTCATATTAGTTGAGATATCAGTGAACTTAAGTCCATCAAACACACTTTTTGGCCCAGTCAGTGGGTTTCCTTTATAACTAGACGTACTCTCCTGTCGGTGCTTCATATATACACAAGCCCTCACTGCCTGCATCCTACTCTCCACTCTGTGTAGAGTACTGTAGGTTTCTAACCCCCCAGTTCTTCACCTCTGCAGCTACCTCAGTGTGTTTAGAGACGGGCAGGAAAGCTCCTCAGCTACAGAATGCCTTGGTAGCACACCTCAGTTGTTATCACCAGTATTAACATTGTGTTGTCACTGTTTCAGGATCCAAACTGGTACAGAGCAAGAAACACAGTGGGCAGAGAAGGCACCATCCCAGCTAACTATGTCCAGAAAAGGGAAGGAGTCAAGTCAGGAGGGAAACTCAGTCTTATGCCGTAAGTGCCACAGGGGTAATGGATGAAGGATACGGGACATGAATGTCTCATATATTTATTTAGATGCACAGACATACACGTAAACTCAAGAATTTGTCTAGTAATTTGTAACTTAAAAAAGAGGAGTTTAAACGTGTAAATAATTGTAGAATGATAACAGTATCGAATTCTTTTGTCTACATTGCAGAAAAATGATGAAACATAATGTCAAAATGTAGTACATTTTAACTCATTATGTGTCTTTTTCTGTTTTTGTTGCTGTATATGCACTGTTTTTTAAGTGAACAAGTGGTTGAAATCCCATTCACTTCTGTACAAGCAAGGGAAAATGTAATGTTGACTTCAAAAGTCAGGTGAAGCATCAAAAGATGGAAATTTCATCTCCTACAATCTTTTGTTTTGTATCGTGTCTGCCTGCCACCGAGACCAGGACTGGCAGCGCACTGCATTTAAATCAGTCTCTTTGAAACAGTAGCTATTTCAAAATGAGGAAGACATTAACGAGAGGGATATGCAAATGAAGGAGACGGGAAAGTCAAGAGCACACATGCTGCTACAGTATCATCACATAGCAATGATATGTTGTCACCTGAAAACCAAAGTTTTTCTGTGTATTTCTCAAGTAATAGTAAACAAGTATTTTAACTTTACAGATTAGTAGGAAGTTTTTAATTTCAGCATGATCTGAGGAAATGCAGGGTTATAAGAAGAGGATCACCACTCTGCTGGGGGAAATGATGCGTTGTGAAAAATGTTCCCCTGTAACTGCATCGAAATGAATCAAGCAGTTCTCATAAAGTCAGACCCAGTTTTTAAAAATGATTATTTAAGTTTATCATTGTTGTCAGTCCCTTGTGCTTTTATGTGTTGTTGTTTTGAGTTTTGAGTTGTTCTTTTCGTTTTTCTGAAAGACACATTTGGAGTGACAATATTGGGAGTTGTCTCGTGCTGCTAAACTGATCCACCCTTAATTTATAATCCCAGGAGGAAGCCCATATACCCTAGAGGGAGTTTACCCTCTCTAGATACAGAGACCAGCCCAAGGTCCACACTTTAAGCGTTCATTCGCACAGGAGTTCAGCATTGCTTACAGAGTTGATGTTGTGTCACTGTGGCATCAGCAGGAAACATTTAAATGGACTTCTGACCCTTCTTGTCTCACTTCATCACCTGCTGCTGAAACCCTAACCTCTCCTTTTGCCACCACTCAAACGCTCTGTCCACACCATTTTTAACATGGTCATAGGGTCATCCAGCTCTGGTATGTTGTGTGTGTGTGGTCTGCAAAGGCCCAATGGTGACTATAAAATGGCCATGTGCAACTATGTTGGCCTTGCCAGTGCACAACAACAGCATGAATTACTAAACTCCAATGGTAGCTCCTACTTTACTGAAGCTCTGATTACCTTTAACTTGAATTTTCCTCTTACCAAATTCTCATCACAATGTTTTTCTCATAAAAAAAATATTTTTTAAGAGGGACAAAGAAACTATACTTTGATTACACTTAAGGGAACGACTGGACTTCTGCCTCTGAGATCACTGCAAAGTTAAGAGGTTGTTTTTTTTTTTTTGTTTTTTGTTTTTTGTTTTTTTGAAACACTCAAATCATCAATCATTTTTCCCGGAGCCATTAGCTGTAACCCACAGGGACTTGTTGATTTTTTTTTTTTAAATATTTTTTTTTTCCTTCCTTGTGAATCACTAACAGATGTCTCTGAGAAGACCTCTCCCTCCAATCTTACGTAAGGGTTCAGCTGTGGTCTTCCGTCCCCTTGTTCACCCTGTCCCATTGATACTCAGCAGTAGATAAAATCCTCGCCTCCCTCACTGGCATCTAACGGCTTTGTCTCTCTGCTGCCCCCATGTGGCAGACATCTGGCACAAATAACAACAGCACCCCGAGAGAAAGCTTGGACGTTCAGTCCTGCTGCCCTGTTTTTTCTTTCCTGTTGTTCCTACCAAGTTGTTTACCGCACATTTGTGCTTTTTTTTATTTCATTATGATGTAATGTATGAAAACTGCTGTTAACTGCTATAGACAAAACAGCTGGTGTGTGTCGCATGGCTATCCATGCTTGACGCCTGCTCTCGGATTAGTGGGGAGTTAAGGAGCTGCTGTCCATCGAAGAAGCTGCCTACACTGATCTAATCAACTCCACCCGTATTAAGCTGCTTTGCCACAAGGGGCTCTGCTGTCTGAGGAGGCCCAGTATGAAGAGGAGGAGGAGGAGTGTGTGACTGAGGCAGTCACAGGAAAACGGGCTAAATCAATTATGGCCCTTGATTACCACTCGTTCACTGACCAAGGCGGATAGAGCAACCCTGTGGGCCGCTACTGCATGCAGCTAATAAGTCCTTTCACACAAGGAGTGACATAAATCAATGGGTTACAAAATGGTGGTCTGTATGAGCCCAGGAGTTATATTATATTCTGAAGCTGTTGATGTTGTTCTACTGTTCATGTAAACTGGTATGAATAACCAGGTTTCTCTGTGTTCCATTTACACACCATATTCCCAGTATGATTAATACCAGGACAGGGCTCAAAACCAGGATACTAATGTGCATGTAAACGCACTCACTGTAATGCAGTTGTCTAATCCATCTATTAGTAACCTATAGATGTATCCACCAGGCCATATGGTGTGGGTGAAGCTAGGTCATACAGCTAGCTTCTGAAGAGAGAAGTAAGAGCTTTATTTGTTCTCAGAGCAGCTCTCTGACCAGCTTTATGGCTTTGTAGAATCCTAAATTTACTTTTTTTTTTTTCACTCCATACTGAGTCCATCTCCCTGACCTCAGTCAGGATTCAGTGATTTGGTTCTGTCCCACCCACCACGCCGTCTGAGCAGTTTTTGCACTTTCCTGTTATTGCAGCCCCTGTGTGTCACTTTCCGACTTTGCCTCAGGCAGTGTGTGTGTGTGTGTGTGTGTGTGTGAGCGAGCGAGCAAGCGCACGCCATGTTTCCTGTTGTTTGAGTTCAGGTACATTCTCAGTGATTCCTGCAGTCGATACAGTCCCACTCCTGCACTGCATGTGCTGAATGCAGACTGAAAGTGCTGCTGTTGGCTTCCAGTTACCGGCACCCTCCTCTTTTTCACTTCCCATTCCGTAGAGCTGTGGGCTGTGATACCTGGAAGTGGATCTTTCTGTGTGGTTGAAGTTGCAAATGAGCAAAATTAGTGTAGTGAAAATGAAAATCTGTGGGATCTGTTGGGATGGGTGTAGACCTATCTAATGCTGTTACTGTTACTGACACAGAGCAGATGAAGAGTTCCCACAAAAGCAAGAAGTGGCATGTATCAAATTTCACTAAATGTATCAGAGTATTCGCTCATCTGTGTGTGTTTTTTCACGCGATCTGTCCATTCTTTTCCTCCTTTTTCCTCGCTTCTTCCTTCTCTTATCCTACACATCTGCCTGTCTTTGCTCCTTGTAGCTGGTTTCATGGGAAGATAACTCGGGAGCAGGCCGAGAGGCTTCTCTACCCTCCAGAGACAGGCTTGTTCCTGGTGAGGGAGAGCACCAACTACCCTGGCGACTACACCCTGTGTGTCAGCTGCGACGGCAAGGTGGAGCACTACCGCATCATCTACCACAATGGCAAGCTCACCATTGATGAGGAGGAGTACTTTGAGAACCTCATGCAGCTGGTTGAGGTGAGGGACAGGACTGTTTAAGCTCCTATGTTTTCTTTGCATTATACCTTTGGATTTTGAACTTTATTGTGACAGATGAGAAGGATAATTGGCCACTGATTGTCAAATAATAATGAGAACTGAAAGTGTTCAACCACATGAGGCCCATAAAGACAGTAGTTTGTAAGAAAATGAAACCTTCTGAACTGACACTCTGTCAGTCACCCTCTTTTATGTTGTTTCAGAAGATAACTTCCTCTCGACTCAAAGTCAGTAAGTTGTAGAGTAACATTTCCATGCTGCTAGTAATGCTTCCTGTCCAAAAACTGCTGCTGTGGTTTCATGACTGTATAGCTGGAAAAGTTAGTTCATTTATTACGAAGTCAATCTGCCAAGAAAACATCTGCAGCTATTGTGATAGTTTCTCAAGCAGGGATTAGGGATCGACAGATATGTTTCTTTTCAGGTCAGATAACACTTATTAGAAATCAAACAAACCAATAACTCATGCTTGGATATGCTTTTTGTGGTAAAAATTAAGAAGTTAGTCTCATCAGTACTGTACCTAAGTATACTTTTGAGGTACTTGTACTTTACCTGTATACTTCTACTTCACTACATTTTGTAGTGAAGTATTATACTTTTTTCTTCATTATGATTATTTGAGCTAGTTCTACTGTTGTACCTGTACAATCATGTAAATGTAAATGACTTGATAGTGCCAGTCACCAATCCGGATGTTGACTGAGACCACAGAGTGGTGCCTAAACACAGAACATGCTGCGTCAGAGCCGGAGTAGCACATTTTTAAATTTATTGTAGAAACCATCTGACAAAATTAAAATACTCATAATTGCAAAAAATTTAAAATATTGGACCTGATAATCATCCTTGGCCAATAATCGTTCTGTCCCTACTATGGACTGTTGAGTGGATCAAACATGCAATTTAAAGTCGTCACATTGCACTCTGGGAAATTCAATCTTCATGTGAAAACAGTCGGCAAGCATTTATTTGTTATTAGTTGTTAGTTGACTGAAAAAAATGACATGTCTGTTACAAACTGGACCTGTAAGTCTGTGTGTCCTTGTTTCATTTTTCTGTATATATTCATGATGTCATGCATGAAATTTGGAATCCATCCTCCATTTTTATGCCAGTATTTCACAATTAGTACAGTGAAACGTAGTTGTACTGTAATCATGCAGCAGTATGATTATGTAACACAGTCAGTGTCTCCATGGAGTTCGCCTCAAAAACATACTTAAGTACATGTTCACATTCTTCAAAAAGCTGTCTGATCCTTTCACTCCCTGTCTGTTATCTGAACACCGGTTCAGAGGAAGGACACATTGTGGAGAGGGGAAGACAGCAGACGTGATGGCAGTGGGGAGAGAGAGGGAGAGAGGCCTCTCATGCTCTCAGATAAAGAGACGAGCTGGATTGGTGTCTATCACACTTTTAATTGGACCTCATCTCGGGGCGTTGGGGGGCCTTGGAAGTGGATGACAAGAATGTGCCAGCTGGCACAGAGACCATTGACGTGCATTTTTGTTATCAGCCATCCTCTCTCTCTCACTCTCACTCTCTCACTCTCTCACTCATACACACACACACACACACACACACACACACACACACACACCCTCCGGGCTTGGTTCTGCCTCCACTTCCTTTCTCCACCTCTCTGCCTCCTTCTCGTTCTCTCTTTGTGTCCAATTGTGTATACCTTGCATGTTGCTTTTTTTCCTCCTCTCTTTGTTATCCATCTCAGCCTCTTACCCCCCCCCCCATATCTTTATCCCCTCCTCTGCCTGTATGCCTGTGTCTTCTCTTTATCTCTCTGGTAACCTATGAGAGGATTACTTGCATTCTTATGTGTTTTTTTTCAGCTTTCCCACTGTTGTCCTGCTCTTACTGGCCTGTCACAGTAGGCTTCACATAGACCTGCATGTGCACACACACAGTGTATATTTATGCAAATGGTCTGTACTTGCTGACAGACCACAGCCCTCCTTTCTGCCAGTCACTCCATCCACAGTGATTTTGTGTTTCTCGGTCACGTTGTATCCAGTGATAGTGGTGAAGTGAAACGACTGCTGGTAATTGCAAGGGTGTAACAGTGCGCTCAAAGTATTTTCTGCTATCGTTTTTTTGTATTTTTACCCTGGGACCACACCCTTCTTTGATATGTATGCATTGGCAAGATCTTGCTTTATCTAGTACTGTTGTGTACGGCAAACACATTTTTATGCATTGAAAGACAGAATTGAAGGGGGCAGCCGTGGCCTAGGGGTTGGAGAAGCGGCTTGTGATCGGAGGGTCACTGGTTCGATTTCCCCACCGGACGGGCAGGAAAAATTTGGGTGTGGTGGAGTGATTAATGCAAACAATGCTCCCCCCCTCCGTTAGCAGACTGATGTGCCCTTGAGCAAGGCACTTAACCCCCCAATATGCTCCCCGGGTGCTTGATGCTGCCCACTGCATGTAATTTGCTGGGTGTTGGATGTGTGTGTTCAACTAAGGATGAGTCAAATGCACAAGACAAATTCAGTGTGTGTATGTAAAACTATATATACTGTCAATAAAGCTGATTATTCTTCTTCTTAAGTCATTGTTTAACGCATTACAAGCAACTGCAATGTACTAATGCAACATTCAGAGTTGTTTACACTTTCCCAGAAGACATAGGAAATACTACACATATAATAACAAATTATATAGCTGAATGTATGTATGTGCAGTTGTGTATTATACCTGTATGTATAGAGGGTGGTGAAGTTGTTATTTGTCATATGCCAGTGTCAGTGCTGAGCAATGTTGTGCTCATCCCTCCTTCACCATGCTGCCCCCTGGTGGTTGTCTCTGTATCCTACACTGTGTGCTCACTTTGTCAGCCTGCAGTTGTGTAACATTGGTTTTGCTCTTTGTGAAGCAGCTGCTTCTTATACTGTCTAATTAATATATATTTATCTATCTATCTCTCTATATATAGAGATAGATCTTATATATAGAGATAGATAGATCTCGGATGGGATTGAGGCCCGAGCTTCTCCCGAGAGACAACCACTCTCTTCTTTAACACTAATGTGTGTTGATAAGTTCTCTCATGCTGTGTCTCTTTGGGGAAGGCAAACACCACTGATATCCCCTTCATATCAGTGAGACAGATTTCCCCCACACACACACACACACACACCACACACCAGCTTGGATCTTCTTTTCATAGCTACCTTCATCATTTATGATCATCTGTACAGCATTGCTGGAAGCCTCAGCCTCACTTTTGTTTTGCATATCAAAAGCTCATATACATACTTGACCTTCGCATTTAATTTATGAACATCAGACCCTGATGATTCAACTAACTCTATGATGGCAGAGTGAGAAGGAACTTTTACAGTATATGATGCACACTTCTAAACATTAGATTCAAAATGTAAAGTTTTTATAAATTAAAGCCTTTGCGAACATGACGGGCTGGATTTTTAATGTTATTTCCGACACTTAAACATGTTGTGTTTTTCCTGTGTTGTAAGTGTTGAAAATACATTCAACATTGAATTTTCTCTCTCTCTGCCTCTCTCTCTTTCTTCCCAGCATTACACCAAAGATGCGGATGGTCTTTGCACCAGGCTGATTAAACCCAAGTTGATGGAGGGAACAGTGGCAGCACAAGACGAGTTTTCCAGGAGTAAGAACACACCGAGCTCATTACACTGCTCTGCAGGGACACTGCTACCAGTGCACACAGGGTCATTACTGTGCTTGTGTGGCTGTCACGTAAACCTCACAAGCACAAAGTTTGTGGTGCATTCGCAGTGTACAGTCAAGGCCTGCGTCTCCTCCAAGAAACTGCTATCATCCTAGTCCTAATAGCATTAATCAACAAAGAGTAATTAATCTTTGTGTGTCTGGGGAGGTACTGAGCCTCACCAGTTCTCAAGGTCAATCTGGAGTCTTCCTCCACCTCTGCCTCTCTGCACGTCCCCATCTGACCCGGCTAATTCTTACACCGGAAAACTGTGAAAAGCTAAATGGTCAAATAAATCAGCACCTTTCCTCCCAGATGAGAGAGACGTCGTTCAGAAAGTAGACCCCTTATTCGGATCAGAAGACATATGTAAAAATCCCTCATGAATAACACATTTTCTGAATAGTCGATAGTTCTGGTTCTGTGATGTAAAGGTTTTCCTTGCAAATGTTTCAGAATGTGTTGCTGTGATAAACACAATAAATACCAAGGGAGGGGCACCTTTTCATGATGCATGCTCTCACTGGGTGATTTACGGTTGTGTTATTAGACTTAAAGGATGATTATTGCTGCCTGTGAAGTCTGCTAAGTGTTATGTGTGCTGTCTTGGCAGGCGGCTGGGCCTTGAACAGAAAGGAGCTGAAACTCCTGCAGACCATTGGCAAAGGGGAGTTTGGAGGTGAGGAAGTGAATTCACAGGGATCTCTGCATCATTTAATTTCATACATCAGAGCCATAATAACAGAGCCCAAGGTCGTCACGGATATTGTACTAAAATCTTGTCTGTGACCTTTTTAGATGTGATGGTAGGAGACTACAGAGGGACCAAGGTGGCGGTTAAGTGTATCAAGAATGATGCCACAGCGCAGGCTTTCATCGCCGAGGCCTCTGTCATGACGTGAGATCCTCCAGCTATTCGTCTGACGTTCACACTACCTATGAAATATGTTGATGTCTCTGTGTCTACACATCGTTCTCTTTTCATCAAAAAGTTTTTCTTCGAAGAAAAAAGTTCTTGTGGACACAATGGAGACATCTTAATGTTTTCCTGCACACTCACGCTTGATTTGCTCTTCTTCTCTGGTTTTTTTTGTACAGGCAACTGAGGCACAACAACTTGGTGCAGTTGCTAGGGGTAATTGTTGAAGAGAGGGGCAGTCTCTACATCGTCACAGAATACATGGCTAAGGTCTGTCCCATGTTTCCTATTGTCCCGCTATTGAACCTTTTCTGCAAGCCTAAACATGTTTTAAAAACTAGTACAAACACTATTGGAAATACATTTTAAGACTAAAATCTGTGTTAAAGGGGATTATTTACCGGACTGTTTCTTGGCTCGGACCAAGATGATTGCCCAGGAACTACTCTAGAAAGAAGAAATAGTCCGGCGCTTCACATCAGACAGCATAACATATGCTCACACTAGCTTCATATTTTCTTTAGACACATGAGAGCAGAATCAATCTCCCTAAAATGTGCAACTATTCTTTTTCATGTAAGATATGGAGCGTTGGGTAGAAATCACTGCAAAGGAAGCTAGTATGAATAATCACCTTCTATAAATGTTTAATAAGATTCAATATGTCATAACAATATACAATAAGAAAATACATGATTTAGATGATAAAATTGTTACTCAGTCCTGTTTGTAGCCCCCTCAATAAGTGCTAAACGCTCCATGTCCTCCATATGTCGTGTTAATAATCTGAACTGTGTTACAGGGCAGCTTAGTGGACTACCTGCGCTCTCGAGGACGAACCGTGCTCGGCGGAGACTGCTTACTCAAGTTCTCACTGTGAGTCCTCTTCAGCTCTCTTCAAGTGCTTATTCATTTTGTAGAAAAGACAAATGTTATATCAGCACAACTCAGGGTCTAAAGCTAAACTGCTGCTCTTCAGCTGTCAGGATTTGAATAGAATTTCAAAAGACTAGAGTCATGTATTTGATTGTGAACATAAAGGAACTGTTTATTTACACAAGCATCCATCCCAGAGGTTGTTTGCCTTTATTTTAATGGCTGCTTTATCTGCAAGTCAAGTGCCTTTATTTGTTTTTAAATTAAAAGTCATTTAGTTGATGCTGTAACCCAGCACAACAGAGTGTGAACAATCAGATCACTGCGCATAAATATACATGCATCCACAAGGAAGTATTTCATGATTCATTCGGTGTAAACCATGCTACATGGAATGATATTGTTGGGCAAGAAATTAGATTTTGACTACAAGGAACTCAAAGCAAATAAAGGAAGAGCTGAGCATTCTGTAGTATTTTCTGATTCACCCTGTTGTTGTTGTTTTTTTTTGGTTTTTTTATCTTCCATTTTCACGATCTTTGTGCATTAATTATATTTTCACTACACTCATCATTTGATGTGTCCCGGCAAGAGTGCACAATAAAAGTCCTGACAGCAGCCATAAAGATGTCACTCACTCGTCATCTCTGTCTCGCTGTGTCACCCAGTGATGTGTGTGAAGCCATGGAGTATCTGGAGGCCAACAACTTTGTCCACAGAGACCTGGCAGCTCGCAATGTGCTGGTGTCTGATGACAACATCGCCAAGGTCAGCGACTTTGGCCTCACCAAGGAGGCCTCCTCCATACAGGACACTGCCAAGCTGCCCGTCAAATGGACCTCCCCCGAAGCGCTAAGGGAGAAGGTGAGAGAAGATGTCAGGTGAACAGGTAGCACCTGCTTCAACCCCTTTAACTAGAGGAACAGTGTGCTTAAAATCGTATGGGTGACTCTGTTCTCCTATGACAGACCTAGACTATTCAGGAATTTCATTCACACCATAGAGAAAATTCTAAGGACAAAAAAAATATCAGAATCAACAAAATCTCTTAATGTGATAAGACCCTAGAAAAACTGAGACAGCCTTTTGTTTAATGCTTTGCTTCTGGCTGCTTTTTATTAACTAGTACAGGAGGACTGGACTTTGTGCTGTAATTGATGACAGCAGTGTAACGGCATCCAGTGAGGTATTTAATGGCCTGCTCTTTGCGAACACACCAGTCAAATGTGCAGTAAGAGAGCATGATCTCTGCAGACACAGACACTGACTTCTAAAGGGTCATAAATGATGATTGAGAGGAACTGTTTATGTTTGGGTCTCTCAGGCAAGAATGAAGTATCAACAGTGTTGTTGTCATCATCATTCTTATCATGTTTCCTCTTGTGAACTAGTGGCAGTAAGTAGCAAGTAGCACTAAATGCACTTGAATTTCCTCTTTGGGGATCAATAAAGGATTATCTTATCTTAAAGCACGCACACAAACCAAAACCCATTTGATGGATAAACAAAATACCTGATCTGCTGATCTCTGCTCTCTGAATTTTTTTTTCCTTGGCCTACAGAGGTTTTCCACCAAGTCGGACGTCTGGAGTTACGGAATCCTACTTTGGGAGATCTACTCCTTTGGGCGTGTGCCTTACCCTAGAATTGTAAGTACCTGAATGCCAGATTTCTGTGGCTCACCAAGGTCTGAGGTGTACCAGCAGATGGCAGGCTTCATTGCTGGGACTGTTATTTTTTTATTTACTTTTCATACAGGATGAATTAAATGCCTCAACCTCAAAGTAATTAGATTTATGCCATCAAACTGCTGGAGCAGGTGATGAAAGTGTGACCCAATTTCTACTGTAAATTCAATTTAATTATTTCTGCATGCTTCACCACTTGTTTTATATTTAGTTATTTGTTATTGTGAAGAATATTCTTTGCCTGTGATGTTGTGGTGCAACTGAGTGACAGCTGCATCAGCTGAATATCAACCGACATGTCCTTGTAGACAGCTTATGTCAATGCTGTCTTTGTCTCTCAGCCGCTGAAAGAGGTGGTGCCCCGGGTAGAGAAGGGATACAAGATGGATGCCCCAGACGGCTGCCCGCCTGTAGTGTACGACCTGATGAAGCAGTGCTGGACCCTGGACTCCACGATGCGGCCCTCCTTCCGCATGCTGAGGGAGAAGCTGCAGCATATCAGAGCCAAGGAGCTCTACCTGTGAAGAGGAGGCTCACGGGGGAGGGGGAGGGGGAGGGCCGACACACAGCCCAGCACAGCTGCAAAGTGGGAGGAGGAGGAAGAGGAGGAACCGCGGCACCTTCCTCCTGCCTACCCAGCCTGCCTGTTGTCCTGTGGGACTGCCACACTGTGCCCCCTCCCCCGACCTCAAGACGTCCACCAGCCACCCTCTGCTTCCATACAAGGACTGTTTTCCTGTTTGTGTTGTATAGCTTTTGCCAGACAGTCTCCTCTTCTCTTGATGGGCCACTGCTCTTTCCTCCTTCTGAACCTGCCGCTGCTCACCCGCTGTCTGTCTCTTTTCTCTTGGTCCAAGTTTCTCTTCCTCTTCCACCTTGAAGATCCCTTTTCTTTCTTGTTTATTTTCCTCCCCTCCTCCTCTCCTAAACATGGCATTAACTGGAGGGGAGGCTGGCCTTTTCCTCCACGTTTGTCAGGTGCTCTTTCTTCTCTCTCCATCATTCCTGGTTCACCATGTAGCTCTGCATGAATTCAGCCCAGCTCTCTGTCATTCCATCCTTCCTTCTATCCCTCCCTCTCTCCCCTTGGCGTGGTGTCGGGTGTGGGGCCTTCGCTCTGTGCCAAAGTGCCTCCAGTCTACAGAACTCCAGACTTCCCTCCAGCACGTCTTTCAATTGAACTGTTGTGGTTTGATTTTTTTAATTACTTTTTTAAGAAATCTTTTTTATTGCTTTCTTTTTTTTCAGGGAGGTTATCAAACCATTTTGTTTTGGGTTTTTTTTAGTGCTGTCTCCCCCACTTCCATCATCACCCCATCATTCTGGGGTTTTTTATTTTATTTTTTATTTTTTCAAGTATCCATTAAGAGAGCATGAACAGGAAGAGGAGAGGATTTGGGGGCCGGTATCATGTCCTCCAACCAGTACAGCCCGGAGGAGTGGTGTTAGGTGGTGCAGGACAATAACAGGAGGAGAAGGGGGATGAAGCAGTTCACAAACATGGTTGATTCATCATATGTGGGCTTGTTTTTATATCAAAATATATTTAAAGGATTTAAAAAAAAAAAAAAAAAAAAAGAACAAGGAGAAAACTGACTGGGGCGGAGAATTAACAAAAGGAGGACTTTCAGAAGCCAGGGGGTCTCGTGGCTTTAGGAATGTTCAGTGTCTGTGAACGCTGGGGTCGGGGTGGTGCATGCTGTGTGTGAGAGGCCTTGGGTTAAACTGTCCGTGCTTTCAATGTTCATTGTTTTATTATGCTATCATGATTATGAATAAATCATTCCATCTGAACAGAGTGGGAACACCTGCATCATTATGTCGGTGTGTGTGTGCGTGTGGGTGTTTTAAAGAGGGTAAAGAGTGTCATACAAGCACCTTTCTCTCAAAGCGTGTGTGTGCTTATGTGTGAAGTTGAGACCCGAACACACACTGTTTATGTTCGACAGAGAACAGCTGAGTCAACTTGAGGACAATGACATGTAGACTGTAGATTTTGTCTCCAGTCTCTTAATGTCCTCACAATAGAAACGAGTTGCAGCATGGCTCTCTGTCTTTTAAGACATTTTGAAAAATATGGCATCATTTAACTGCCTTGCTTGAAGGAACTTGGCCAGTAATAGTTAGAGGAAAAAGTGGTGAGTCCCATCCCAGTTTCAAAATGCAGACCATAAGCCAACAGTCCAAACTACAACACGCTTGCTAGTCATTAGTCAGCAGAGATGGAGAGAAAACAATCAGGTTTTCAGCTGCTGTTGTCTTTAACCACCTCTCAGACTGCATGAGGTGGCTTACAGGTGATTGGTTTTTTTGTTTTTTTTTTTTCTACTGTCAACAGCTATTTTATCAACAGGTTTTGCTGTTGTGTTTGTCAAATGCTGACTGGTTTTTAGCCTCCCTGCCTCTTCACATCACATCAAATAATTGGAAAAGAGAAAATAGTTCTTGTTCTGCATTAGCAGCCGCTGCTAGGATCAGAAGACAAAATGACTGCAGTGATGAAAGAAGTGTGTTTTGTGTCTGTCTCAAAGCCCAGTCTCCTCACAGATCTTCAGTTATAAATAATCCTCCTGTGATCCTCTTTTAATAGCAGAAGTGCTATGAACAGGTGGTGATGTGTCAGCGGAGCCTCCCAGGTGTGAAGCAGTGCTGCTGTTCTGTCAGCTGAGCAGTTTCCATCAGTTAACGAAAACGCTGGGTTCATTCTGCTGCTCTACTCTTTAGAGAGCGCTCACTTACCCCCAGTGCAGTGACTTAACGGGATGAGAGCAGCAATCATCTAGCACTTAGTCTTCGCACTTAATTCAGATCTCACCTTTGTGACTTTGACCAAACTCTGAATCATCTTCTGCTGCAGAAAACAGTTGTTTGGGACATAATTTCATGTGATTCCTTATGAATTTTAATGACAGTGATTGGGCGGTAACAGTGGGCTGGTTACGTAAGCAAGGCAGTTTGTGCTCATGGCCAAGACTGTGCTGCTGTCAGGACCTATCATGCCATCTCCAATTTACGTCCTGTTACAGCCGCACGAGATGGGCCTGCTGCAGAAGCCCCCCCCCCTCGGTTTGTCTGCTCGGCTCACTGGCAGAAAAGTGCAGCTCATTAGCAGATCGGGAGGGAACAATTTTGGATGCCCCATGACTGCCAGAAGTCACCACCAGGAGGTATGAAATCATCCGAGTTCCTGAGGGAGCTTAAAATATCAGATATTAGATTTGGGGGTATGCTCATTCCACTGGAGGGGTCAAAGGTCAGAGCAGCATCTTTTAGTGACATTCATTGCTTTCTTCAAGGACATTGACCTTCATTTTTACATTCCTAGCACAGTAAACCATTTTAATTTAATGAAACATGATGACAATATAAAATGCAAAGCCCAACATGAGGTATCACTGTGATGAGAGCTTACGATGACAGGAGTGAGAGTTAATGCAGCGCTCCGCTCTCCCATCTGGGCTTCTTGGTATCTCATTCACACTTAAGTAATTCTGACAACCACGCAGCTCCACGTTCTTAGCAGGCACAAGCAGGAGGAGGGATGTGTTAATCAGCTTTTGATAAGTTATGGATCTGTGCTGCAGACTGCAGCCAGGCACACTCTACAGCAACAAATTAGCTCCTGAATTAATCTGATTACGCCAGCACAGTTTTTTTTTTTGTGCGGCTCTGATAGAGACGCTAAGAGCCACACATGTTTTTGTGGAGTTGGCGTGCGCATTGTTCTCCTGCATGTCAAACTGGACCTGACAGGTTCACATGTGTGACAGAATGAGGGTGAGGTTGTTGTTTTTTGTTTTTTTTAACTAACTTCTGGACAGCTCGGGCTTTGTGTGCAGTGGATTACATGATGGCAGATTTCTTGAAGCCACATGACTCACCAGGAATATATACATGGCACTGATCACTCAGCATTAACCATCCCAAGAAGTGCAGTTTGTGCAGCATAACCCAGCTTTTTATTGGACAGATGGATCACTTCTGTCTTCATAACATAACTAACCAGTCAAACAGTCAGTTCTACTGTAGCAGCTGGAGGTTGCAAAAATTGATCAAGGACACCTCAGGACATGCAGAGTAATGACACTTTCTTGAGCTTTTAACACCAATATATGAATACATTAAATCACTGCATGTTTCCTCACCAATTACGAGTGTGTTACTGAATAAAAACATTTTAATGTAGTAGTTTTCAATCAAATGCTTCTTCTAGAACCTGAACCAGTCAAATGTCATCTCTCCAAGCATCCAGTCCAATCATGTTTATAGTGCGGCTGTCCTGTGAGAACCACGTATCACGTCTTTAAGATCAGAAAAACAGCCCTGCTTTGCGAAGATGCATTTTCCAGCCACTTGTAAGAGTTCAAGAGGTTTTGGTTTTTTTTTTTAATGAATTATTCCTAACCCATAAAAGAACACTTAATTCTTCAATTTATCAGAAACATTCAAACTTAAAGTCACAGTGTTTGGAGATGCATGGTGTTCACATTCATTTGCCTCTGAGATGCAGTGGAGTATAAGTTGCATAGAAAGAAATTACTGTACAATACTTGAGCATATGTACTTAATTACATTCCACCACTGCAGGCACTCAACTCTGCAAGAAGCGAGTAAGTATTTTGCCCAGAATGTTGAACTAATCCTTTAAAGACAGGTGGGTGATGCAGGAGATCAGAGAGGCAGATCCAGAGAAAAAGTCTGGTGAATTACTGACACTGAGGATTTGTTTATGCAGCTCCAATACTGTGATTGAGTGAGTGTGGGAGCTCTCCATTTCCAGCCCGTTTCAGTGACAAGGAGCGGGCGTCAAGCTGACAGGAGATGAAGGAAGCGATATTGACATTATCAGGCCAACTTGCGGCTGGCTGTGTCAAATGTGCACACGGGCTGAGTGTCAGAGATCTTTTTGCATGGACACATTGCTTGGTCACATCACATGCCTTATTCTGTCTGAGCTCGCCGCTTTGCTGAAGAGCTTAAAAATACACTGTTTCCTCTTGCAATTAGCTTCTATTTCAGGACGATCGCACAGACAGGGATGTTAGCCTTTCAGACATGGGTGCCACTTTTTTTTTTTTTGTTCTTGTGTGTGGCATTGAATTCAGACCCTTGTGCTGTGTCACGACAGTCAAGCAGTGTTTTAGCAGTCTGAATCACTATCCTGTTGGCCATATACAACATATGGAGTTTATTATACTGCATGCTCTATTTACACTAATGTGCCACAAAAATGTTGACATCTTAACATCACATTTGGAAGTTGCGAGTGATCCTCAGTTACAGCTCATTGTATTTTTCATGTCTGACTGCAGGAGCCTTGACCTTATAAACAGAGCTGCTCATCAGAGCAGCACTGAACCGTAGACTTAAAGATAAAAGGGAGCACAACCTCAGACGTCACAGAATAAGAGTGTGTCATCAGGACATCCTGTACAGCAGTATAGCATGCTGATTTAAACCCCCTTACAGGAAATTTCGACATTTTTCCAGTCTATTTTAAAACAGTCCTCATATCCTTATGTACAATGCAACACTTTTGGTGGTTGTAATTCAATCTTAGTTCAGTTCAATTCAATTTATTTATATAGTGCCAAATCACAACAAAAGTTGTGTCATGACACTTTACAATTAGAGCAGGTCTAGACCAAACTCTTTAATTAGATTTCTGGTACAGAGAGACCCAGCAAAACCCTCATGAGCAAGCAAGAATAACTGCCTTTTAGAAGGCAAAAACCTCAAGGCAGACCCCGGCTCTAGGTAGGAGGATCTGCCTTAACCGGCTGTGTAATCATTTCTCTGCTTCGTTTAAGCCATGAAGAGATCCTTAGTACCCAATTCTTTGTAATAAATGGGAGAGAGTAAGTGGAGATCTTACAAAATTACCATCTTTTTAGAACAAAAAGCATACGTTCATGGATCACGTTTCCTTGCTGAGCTGCAGTGGAGGAATAATAACAAAAAGGCTGACTTCAGAGGATGCCCACTTGATTTGTCTATCTCAGACTGCTAAACTCTCATATTAGCTTTGGATGAAAGTTATAATGATTATTATACTGGATTTTGTGCCCCATCTCACTAGGAAGTGATCACTTCACTGACTCACACACTGAATCATTTACACACCAAAGTATGGAAACACAGAGCCCAAGTTTAAAAACAGAATTCCTCTTTAACATGACAAAGTGGTTAGTATGTAGCAAAACAAGACCCTGTAGTCATGATGATACCTTATGTTGGAAGAGTATGTAAGACTAGGATTCAACAGCCATGATTCACTTCTGTACAGTTGTACTTCAATGTAGCAGTGCTTTAAGCGAAATGCTAACATCAACATGATAAAATCAACTAAGCTTGTAGGTGTTGTATTGTAGTATTGGGTATGCTGCAGTTGGCATACATTTTATTCTCTTTTGACCTTGAATATGACTGCCAGCAAATTTCTTGGCAATCTATTCTATAGTTATTGACACATTTCACTCATACAACAGTGTCAACCTGCTGCAGCTCACAAGATTCACCTATATTTATTCCCTGGGGACCATGAATGTCTGTAAAAAATGTTGTGGTAATTCATCCAATAGTTATTAAGATATTTCACTGAAGACCAATCTGGCGAAGTGACTGACAGACATTGGTTTTCACTGAGCCATACTTATTTTCATGGTCATGGAGGAAACACGGGAAGGCAAGGTTACAGCAAGGTTACCTGTAGATTATGAGCATCCTCTGAGAACTCTGACGTCCATTTCCATGAGCATTCAGCAACAACGGCAAGCTGAATTAACAATGTTTGAGGCTTAATCTGCTTCTCAAGTCTTGAAGGTGTCCCGTGCTCAAGCTGTGATCCGCTCAACGCCGGAGATGGACAACACACGAAGACTCGTTCTGACAGTTGATCTGGCGGATGAGAGCACAGCAGTGATGTAATGATGGACTAATGTGAACCAGTATGGGTCTCTCCTATTGGCTCAACCTCACTGTGTTTCGCTCTGAGAGTCGGTGATGGCTCACAGACAGAGGGGGACTGGAGAAGGAGGATAACAACCACAACAAAGGCTAGCCCTCTCCGCTGAGCTGCACGTAAACAGTCCCTGCTGCCTATGATGTAACACCGGCCTGTTTTCTGAATCTCCTCTTTAAATAACCCAATAGTTGCCCTGCAGTGTTGGCTGACATGTTCATTTGACTTTGTGAAATATCAAGGTTCCCTGAGTCGTAGAGAACATGTTTTCTGCACTGCTTGTCAGCATGAATTTGCATTTTGTGTCTGACATTTCACCTCCCCCTGCCCCAGGCCCCCAGCCTGCTGGTTGCCATTGGGGTTGGGGGTGGGGGGACACTGTGCCAACAAACATTCCAGTAAGGAGGGGTTGATGGTGGCCCCTGGGAGCCACAACTATAATAACACTTCACTCCACGTAGTAACTTTCCTATCTATTATCCTCCTGACTGTCTTAAAAATGCAATGCAAAGGCAAGATAAGAGAGGAACATTTCAACTACACCTGGAAAGACCTTATCACTAAACCACAAAATTTCAAATAAAGCTGAAATAGAGAAGAGCGCAAAAATCAGCCACAACTTTAATGTTTTGTTTATCTGTCCGATCTCTCATTGATTTGCAACAGAAACAGGAAGCAGTTTCAGTGAAAAAACATTGATAAACTCAGACTTACTACCTGGTGATAGTGGAGCATAGCTGCTAAACATCCAGATATTGCTCAAAGGTTGGTGGAGAGGCCCTGCGATTGACTGGCGACCAGGCCAGGGTGTACTCCACCTCTCGCCCGTAGTCGGCTGGGATAGGCTCCAGCCACCCCTCAACCCTGACAGAAAATGGATAGATGGATGGATGGATGGTTGGTGGAGACCAAACCAGAGCTAACAGGAGAGTGACTACTGGACTTGTGTAACAGGGTTTGTATAGTGCCTGATCCCACTAACAATTAACCTATTAGTATACATAGATTTGTGGCCCACATGGTAACCTCTCTCAGTAGGTCAACACCACTGGTGGCCAGTGTAAGGGGGCTTAGCCTGAGGTAGGCTGCAACTCAGTTCTCTGCACAAAAGTAGCAAGGTCATATCAGTTGTCCTTTGCTTAACCATGCTAGTGTTGTGACGCACTGAAATGCTATGAAGAAATGTAACAAGTGCATTTAATGCATTTTACATGGCTAAGCTTATATGTTGTGGTTATTGTAGTATATTATTGCACAAGGGATAAAACCTAGCTAACCTCTGTGGTAAAATAACTTGATCTTTTATAGCTGGATAGTAATGGTGAAATAATCACAGGTCTTCCATCCATTATTATGCGAAGTAATAATGCTGATTTAAAAAAATATATAAAATATTCTCTACCCACAGGAAGTGATAAAGTAAAAGCCAGCAACAAAGCAAAAGTCAGATCCACGGGGCCCCATCCACAGACCTACCAACATTACATCTTTTTCCTGTTTTTTTAATGTGTTCTCAGCTAGAGATCCACACTGATTTGATTGGTAAACATGGACAGGCTGACTACAGTTTACTGTCGTCACCTTACAGGATTTCTGGGCTTTGAAGTTCAAATAGTTTTTGGAGATGTCTTGCTGCCATTTGGAGATGCTCGTGTGCAGTTTGTTGGTTCAGCTTGAAAGAATCTTCTCTCCTGACAGATCTGGCAGATGATGTGAGGCTTGATAAATCCTCGCTGTATGAGTCAGAGCAACAGTCTGACACTGAAGACTCGTCATGCTTGCTATCATTCAGCAGTAGGAGTTTGTTATTGCTTTTTATAGACAAGCAGGGGCTGGGTGGCAGGCTGCCTGAGCAAATGACATCCTTGTGTACCACTTTAAAGCAGAGAGCTAAAGTTTATGCTACCTTGCCATACCAGCCCCAGTATGAACATACAGGAACTACAAGAAACAAGTGAATACCTGCAGGTTTGTTAGCATTCAGAAACAGAAGTAAGAATTCATACTGAATATAATCACATTTATCTCATAAAAGCCAACATGCAAGAATTCACTGTAGCCACAAAAACTAACCCTGCCTATAGTGACATGCATTGTATGACAGTTGTAGAGATGTAATGATAAACTGAAGAGGAGAGGATGTCTGAACATTTCCCATCTCAGAAATGAAAATTACTGTGCTGTCTTTTGGGGTTTCCACCCTCACAGTTGACCCAGGCTTTGTTTCGGCGACTTGGCGAGCATCCGCGGACGACAGACTATAAACTGTTGTGACACATGAGGAAATGCAGCCAACCATGAGTAATGTTAAGGTTCACGAAATGCCTTGGAGACTGCAAATAAAAGCATGTAGTCACAGGCTTGTCACAACTGTATGTTCACAGCTACATTCTTGGAATTTGTGGGTAGCTAATGTTTGTAGCTGAAAGACTGCATTTGCCCCCCACCCCACCCCTGGCCTGGTCTGGATTATTTTAAAGACTGAAACAAAGTCTTGTATTATGATTATTATAAATTATTCAGACAGCAAATAAAACTTGTGAAATATGGAACCCAGACTGATTTATCTTTGTGTGTGAGGATAAATTTGTTCCAAACATTAAAGAAGCGGGCAGAGGCTGGCTCTGTGAGTACCCGGAGACCCCCTCCCTTTCCCCACCCAGTGCCCCTGTGCCCCCACTGGGGGTGTAGGGGGTGTAGGGTGGGGGTGGACGGGGGGACCACACACCGTCTTAGCTTTACTCCTGCAGCCTGGCACAGAGGGCAGGGGGAGGAGAGACACAGATGAGAGCTGAAAGCCTGCACGGAGCTGTTAGCCAGACCCTCTTAGAAACACAGGAGCTAATGAATGCAGCCAGAAGTCAGTGTGTGGCTCAGCAGCTGCAGCTCCACGCCACAGCTTACCTCACTGAAGCTGTCCTGAAGGAGAAAAGAAAAAGAAAAAGAGGCACGAATGACTCACCAACTACAACAAATGAACAGGGATTTGTCTTTGATATTATACGGAGACCATTATTCCACATACACAGGCAGGAAAATGTCTCCACGTAGCTTTGTGTGTGTTCCTGTGTTTTCTGCTGTGTGAGTGATGTAACAGCCTCTCTACCGTGGGCAGGAATGACTCCAGGCTGCTCCAAGCACAACATTCACATTAATTAAGTCGATGCATCATGGCAACTCACATGTGAACAGACATGTATAATCACATAGCCGCAGCAAAGCAAGCTGTTAGCAAGCACACATGTTCACCAAACAGAAGGCATTATACAGCAGCTTTTTGTACAAGAGTGTACCAAAGCTTCTGGTAACAAGGATGCTGCTGTTGTGTTCTCTAGGCCTTACGTGAACTAAACTCAGGGCAATGCGTGACCCTTTCACATTGTCCTTTTGTGTTGACAATTTAATGGATCACTGCTTCAGTGACTTACAATGGTTGATGTGTTCGTGTGCTGCATGATGAGCCGTATACATCTTTATTAGAGGGTTCTTTGTGTGGAAACTGTGATAATGCAATAGTTAAAAAGCAGCTATTTAAAATCATGTTGTTGTTGATCATCACAGCATGCTACCACCACTGTCTTTTGTGTGTGTGTGTGTGTGTGTGTGTGGTGGATGTTGTATAATTGCATGATTATGGCTGTTCTCATTGCTTTGTGAAATACAATGATTATGGTTACCTACTGTAATTATTGTACAGCATTTTGAGAATCTTCTGTTCACTTCCTGACTATTTTCAAGAAAAAACAGACATGAAGTAGTGTGCTATTACTATTACGTCCTTGCTAATTGCAGACACGCTTCTTGCTTGCTGTTATTTTTGCCAGAAAGATTACTGCACTTGAGGCAAGAACATTCACCATAGCTTTTCAAAGACTGAAGACTGACTGAAATGAAACCAGTGACGTCCTGTGCTGTGAAAGAGATTTCAACCTGCTGGGATAATTTGAGTAATAGAAGTGCAAGTTAGTACTCCCACAAAGGACAAAATTGATGGACCCAGCTCAGCCAACTTATCCAGAGGTGGGCATAAACACAGACTTCAGCTGTCCTTCACATTACAGCCAGAAAAGGATTTGAACCATTGGCATATATAAAGATGGACAATATCGCTCCATTTCCCCCAACTGCACAAAAGTGGAGCTAAAATATCCTGACTAGAATTTAGAATAGAATTTAATTTTAATTCTATAATTACAAAATTAAAAGAAACATGGCTATTCTTTTTCCTATTTGGGAATGGATCTACTGCCTCATGCAGTGACCCTCACAAGCATGCTCTTTCCCTGGGCTGCATGTTCTGCATAACTAGCTCTGCAAGTGCATCAGATTTGATGTTCAGTTCCTCATCACTCACCCTGTTCTCAGTTCTGTCAAAGAAAACCGTGAAATGGCAAAGAATACTTTCAACACACTAAACTTAGCTTCATTTATTATTTGGCAGCCAAAAGATGTTAATTTGAATGAATTCATCTAGATAATTCTTGTTTTAAACTGGAAGTTAACTAGATAACACTGCACCAGTTTTTATTGACTCGACCAATGCAGTCATATGAGTGACTTTTGATAGCTATTTTGATAACTTCGCTGAACTGCTCTTTTTTTTTTTTTTTCAACAGCATAACATCCTCTTGGCTTTAAGAAATTGTTTAGATTTTTTCCAGTCAGGATTCTGACTGCATCACAGTAAAAAGTCTTTAATGACATCCACTAAATCACAAACAGCAGAAAGTGTCAGTTTTGGTATTATTAAATCTCAGCTTCACTCAACCCTGTCGACCACAACATGTTACTAGACAGATTGGAAAACTGGGTTGGACTTTCTTGCACAGGAACTGGTTTGTATCCTCTTTGAAGGACAGTGATTATTACATGGTAATTAAACACCTGGATGTACAAAATTGGCACAAATTCCCCACAGCCCCTGTCATAGGCCTCTGTGTTCAACAGCTACAGGCTCCCACTAGCTCCGATTATAGAAGACAACTAAATATCTTACCATAATAATAATGGATGTATGTGCTGGCTAGAAGAAATGTAATTGCAAACTGGCATTCAGTTTTAGTGCAGCACATTTCTGGAACAGTATCAGAGATGTGCTCCAACTCTCTGTTCTTTTAAATCAAGGATTTAAACATTTCTGTTTACCTCTGCATTTTATTAAGCTAAGCCAGTGACTATTTATTCATATCTTGCATTACATTGCTTCACTGTCATTTTTATTCTATGTGTTGGACTATTTTATATTGCCTTGTAAAAGTCTTTACTCAATGCTTTTATGTTTTACATAAACCACTTGTAATATCTTCATTTTTTTAGAACCTCATCCAATGATTATTTTCAACTAATCTGCCAGTTATTTAGTTAATATTTTGGTCAGAGTCCTCAGCATTGGCCCTGGTTTGTTTACAGCCATTTTCTGTCATTTTTTTAGCTGTAGTATAGAGAGATAACGGCAGATAAGGTGCAGAATAGCAACGGATAAGGTGCGGATACGATCTTAAAGCGTTATTTGTAGTGCAGGATAAATTGTTTTTGTCCTATGTGGAGAAAGGGGATGAGTTGAAGAGTTTGATAGCCACAGGGAGGGAGGACTTCCTGTAGCATTCTGTGGAGCACCTCAGTGGTCTCTGTCTATGACTGAAGGTGCTGCGGTAGGATTCCAGTGTGGCATGCAGGGGGTGTGACTTGTTGTTGAGGATGTTGAGCAGTTTCCTCAGCATCCTCTGCTCAGACACCTCTGCCAGAGACTGCAGTTCCACTCCCAGGACAGAGCCAGCTCTCCTGATGAGTTTATCGAGCCTGTTGGCATCAGCTGCCTTCACCCTGCTGCCCCATCACACCACAACATAGAAGATGACACTGGAGACCACTGAGTGGTAAAACATCTGCAGCATTGTCCTGCAGACAGGGGGTACTCATCTTCCTGAAGTCCATCCACAGCTCTTTAGTTTTCCCTGTGTTGAGCTGCAGGTGGGTCTGTCCACACCAGGCTGCCATCTGACCCCTGGTTCAGCTGATGGTGGTGATCTCAGTCCTCCGATACACTTTACGTAGCAGTCATGTTCAACTTTTGTTGTTCATGTGGCCTGAGGCCAGTTATACATCATTGCTGCCTTGTTCTTGCCGCCACTCTGATGCAGATTATTCTTGCTACAATAGTGAGTCAAGAATTTATTCTTGCTCAGCTGAGTACGTTAATGAACAACTATCCTATTATTATATAATTTCTTAGGGACATTGAGACAAAATTTCATTGAGGTGTGAAACCCTGAATGAGATCAAGTCATGCAGGTGAGTTTGACTGAGTTGACTGACTCATTTGTCTGTTCCTTCACTAGCATTAGATTTGCATTAGCAGTATGTTTAGCTTGGTCTGTGCTTCAATATTTCCCCACTCTCCTGAGACTTGGCTTCAAAGGCTCGCCTCCTGCCTCAGTCCAAGCTGGATTACTCATCAGCCCCCACACACAGACGTGGGCAGAAATGTTGTGCGTGACTCACATGGCTATTTTAACTCTGCACTGGCTAGAAGAAATGATTAGCCATGGCTACAACGAAAACTTGGGAAAAGATATAAGGATATATATGGCACACAAAGGGCTCTGGAGTGGCCACTGGAGAAATTTCAAGGTTGCAGTTTACTTATGTTCAGAGTGAATCAGCCTGAGTGAGCATCTCAATCAACACAAATCTACAGTACCATTTACCTTGACCTTGGTCACTTTTATTGGTCATCTCATAGTCAAGGCAGGACAGTGTTTATTATTTATGTTCCTTGACAAGTGACTTTATAGGACACCATGGAACTGCTCATAGAACTCACAGAGCCTGTTCAAACCGTGTTGGAACATGTGTCCTGGGAGCTCCAATTACAAGTGGATAACACTGAGTATGTTAGTTCACACTTGGTATTATAATGCGTTACCACATGCGTCTCACATGATCACTTGTGACTGGATCTCACTTGCCCACTTAATATGGAAATATTAAGTGGGCACTATTAAATGGACACAATCTTTTTCATGCAAAGAACAAAGTAACATTTTCTGTAACATTTAACTCAAACTATTACTAACAGTTTTGTATAATCTTCCTCTGACACAGCTCACAAATTTGAACAATTTAGTAGTAGCTGGGGACTTTCTCCACAGGTGACACAGAGGCAGTAGAAGGTTACTGCTTAGTCTCTTTGTATATTTTGATGTATTTACCATAAATAAAATGTTGTCTTACTTAATAAATTTGTTATAAATGCTGTGTTCAAGTAGCTACTAAATGATTGGTTGGTAAGATGTACTTCAGAAAGGGAGCAGATAGGCTGGTAAGTTTCTGTCAACTCAACAACCCAAAATTCCACTTTCCTGCTGAAGATTTTGCAGATACAAGTTAAAGTGACATCAGCTGAAACAAACAGTGCGTTCATGAAAGTCTACCGCTTTTCTTGGCAGGTAAAACCGCCCAAACGTGTAGTTTGTTTTGCAGTGAGCCAAACAGAAATCAGACTTGTGTGTGTGTGTGATTCATGTATACTTACAAAAGATGTCAGCTGAGTAGACGGTTGGGTCCTTCGGTGTCACCCAGAACACATTCGTGGACAAATGTGGACAAAAATGGCCCAGGCCACCATAACTGACTTAAAATATACTGAGGACACAGACGTCTGACGGCAGTACATTTTAGGCCTGTAGTTAGATTTGTCCCCTTGTGATCAGATCTCTCAGGACTGACTTTAATATCTGGTATAAACAGACTTGGAGACACCTGAAAGAACCAGACCTCTTTTTGTGAGGAGTCACAAGCCAAGTGGTTGGGAACCACTCATGTAATTTTAATAATGTGCTGTACATGATCTGCTTTCGTTTCGATTGAGGGTTTTTGAGATTCACTGCTCTAGATTATATGAAATTCATTTTGATTATTTATGCAGCTTAGCATAGTTTTTAAACATAGTTTTTTCTGTTTGTTTTGTTTTGTTTTTTTGCCTTGTTCTGATGTTTATGTAACAGCTGCGTTTCCTGCAATGTGTTTGTCAGGTGTCTTGATCTGTGTTGTCTTGAACCGGTCGCATGGTTAGCGGGGACAAGCTGTGACAGACATTCTCTCCTGGCTGGGAGGGAAACATCTATGCAGCCTATGTACAACCACCTATGTCATGTGACAAGGATTCCATCGCCTTGGCGAGGTCCATGACACCCAGGAATGCTAATGTCTTCAGGCAGCCTGTCACATAAATCCCACATCCTGTCCAACCTCCGGAAGTTTGATGGCTCCAGCATCCGGCCCTGACTTCTCAGACGTCAACGGCCTACTTTGGGAGCTCACCTCACCTTCGCCTTCAGCCGTGATGCGTGCAGAAACGCTCTGATTGAGCCAGAGTTAATTGAATTTGGTGTGCAAAGGTCTGACACTGAAGAAGAGGGAGGAGGATGTTAGTGCTCCAGCAGAGATGAAGATGATGAGTTTGCCTTTGGGGTGAGGACTTGATTCAGTAGAGCATATGAGCCAGTTTCCGTGGGTTTCATCAGTGCTGGCCTCATGTCATTTGGGTTGGGTAGAGGCCGCGTGATGTTGGGCAGAGACATTTACCAATACACAGAATCTTACGTAACCACTCCTTGTGCTGTGCTGGGCGAGTGGCTGCAGGTAAACCTTGTTCGAATGTTAGAGGAGAGTAGTACTCAGTGTAATTACATTTTAAAGGGTTGTGTCATTCAAATAACAAAAAAGCATACTTTTTAGGTACCTCCAAGAGGTAACCATTATTGTGCTTGCAGTCTTTATACTTAAGGTTTCATTTGTTCTGATTTTGGGATATTGTTGCCAAGATTTCTGCATCCATCCCAGTACAATTGAGGTGAACTGATTTTACTTTGTGGCGTTCACAGCACCGAAACAATCTTTAGAAATTCAAAAGCAACATCTTATTTAAACCATACAAAGCTCTTCACGGTCACATTTCTGCAACCCAAGGTTTGCTGTGTGTCATTCAATATGCACTTTAAAATCAATACCTGCCCAAAACTACTGAACCTACTGAAAAATAATCCCTACAACAACTGTTGACCTTGAGGTGTGTGGATCATCCAGAGTAACACTGACACTGTTTCGGGAAATATTTACTCCTTGACTCTCTCTATGACTTACTTGACATTTTTTTAACTGTAATTTTGTTTGACGTTTTGAGCACAACAAATTAAGTGTGAATAAAAGCAAGACTACAGTGTCTGCATGGCTAAATATCACTAGAGGTAACTGTTTTTTTCTTTACTAAATTCTAATAACATGAGGTGAAGAAGAAGCTGATCCATGTGTTAGCTGGTTTATAACTTGTTCTGTGTCTGTAGTCTGTTGTTTATCTGTTACAGCTACAGTTGATCAAAACAAAATTAGTCATCAACTATTTTGTTAAACATCTAATTGTTAAATCTATTTTTCATGCACAAATGTCAAACATTTGTTAGTTCCAGCTTCTTAAATGTAACGATTCACAGCTTTTTGGTCATTTATGGTAGTAAATGATGCGTCTTTCGGTTTTTCACTGTTTGTTGGACAAAAGAGGTTATTTGAAGATATTTTGGACTCAATTTGTAAAAAGAATTTTTTCGCATTTTATTTACATTTATAGACTAAATGATTAATCACCCAATCATGAAAATAAACTCTAATATAAATAGTCGTTAGTTGCAGCTCCGAAAGTCGTCCCAGACCCTGAGCAAACAGAGGAACAGAAGAAGTGACAGGATGAGGACGATTTAGCCCCACCTCCACTCACCCCACTGCACGTGCACACAGACACACACACTGACTCATACTCACTCCTCACATGGGCAACAACACAGCCTCTCACTAAATCACTGTGTGTATATATTTAGTGTTTACAGATATGAGGCCTCTAAGGATAACTGGGATTCAGAGGCAGTGATGTGTGAGGGTTGAGATCAGACGAGGTCATCAGGCATGGTGAGTTTAGAGGAGTTTGTCCTGAGCCACAGCTCTGTGAGGAAGTCAGCTGTGTGTGTTTTTGAGAGAGGCACACCGAGAGAGGGAGGGAGGGAGGGATACTCTCTTAATTAAAGCATATGTCAGGATGTTGTCTGCTGACAGGAGGGACAACAAGGTCTGTCAAAAATTAAGCATACAAAAAGCAAAAATTGATGTCATAAATCAGATCTAGAATAATCAAAAAAAAATCTGTTTCATAGGGGGGTGATGGGCATTAAATTAGTTCTTTCTGAGGAAGTCATCAACATGAGACCGCAAGTGTACATGCTTCAGATCATAACAAGTTATGAATTATGATGAGAATTATGATGCACAATTTGCATGCTCTACTGTTAATAAGCCCATAAAACATCATTTGCATGAGTGGAAACCAATGTCGGACAGCTATTTATAGTAAAAGAGAGCGCCCCTGTTCTGATCTGTCCTGACTCCACAAGGCCTCATGTTTGCAGTGGTTCAGCTGTTGTCAGACTGGTTGTGTCCATTGGGACCAAGTAAATATCCGAGCTAACACGCTCCCAGTGAATGGACAGACAGAGAGGCTACACGCAAAGGCAAACAAAGATACATACATGGTCAGTGAGGATATTTTAGCAGGAGCTGGGTCAGTGTGGCAGACAGTGAGGGCAGCAGAGGCTGCATGCAGCACATCTTTACCATAAGGGCCTAAAAAATTTTGAAAATCACTGAGGTCAAATTGTGGGAGTTGTGTAAACACACCAAGAATGTGTTTATTTGAATGTAAAAACAAGCCAAGCTCTGCCATGACTCAACTGCATGTGACTCTGTGCTGGCAGACGTCATTGCTTCAAAACCTGCATGTATGAGTATATGTGCGTGTGTCTGCAGGAGAAACAGGAGTGAGGAGCGTGTTACAGACTTGGGGGTCATAACTTCCATCATAACTTCTCACTGTGCGTTTGGGGGAGGGGAGTTATGTAACAAGGAGAAAAGGATGCATGATGCTGGCATGGCTGCACATGTGGGGAGATGGGGAAATCTGTGTGTGTGTGTGTGTGTTATAACAGTAGATTAAAGACATGAGTGTCCTCTGAACACTAACACCCACATCATAGCTGCCATTGCTATTGTATGCATCTGTTTCTCAGTCTGTTTCTGTGTGTGTGTGTGTGCACGCAGGCACGCGTCTCTGTGTGTGTGTGTGAGAGAGAGAGAGAGGAAAAACAGAGCTGAAACTTTCTAACACACAAGAAACAGATGGAGTATGAGGCTTCAGGCAGACCTTAAGGTCATGACAAGATGACAAGATGTGTGGAGAGGATATGGCACACTGCATCATGGGAAATATATAAAGTGTATAATGGGTAATGAGTGCACTGAGAATCACATTATACAGCAGGTTCATGTTTAGTTCCTCCTAATAGTTGAAACATTTAAAAATGAACTGAAAATGATACAAATACTGCTAAAAAGTAATATCATGCCAGGTTGGATGTAATTTGACGGCATTTAACAGTCATAAAATAGCTCTGAAAAAGATTATTTGACACAGTAGTTTGTGTATCAACACAAGACAGGGTCTAAAGGAGTCAAATCATCTGTGCCCAAACTGCAGGGGCAGTTAACTATGTTGACACTTATGGCCAGTAGGTTTAGCGCAACAAAAGTATAGGAAGAGTCATATAGTCAGAAAAATTAACTAATGTCATGTAATGTCAGTTCCACAGTGATACCTACCATAAGTTTGCTAATATTAACTAACAGCACTAACTGTAGTCACCATAAACTAATGGTCTTACCAGTCCAAAAACATCAAAACCCCTGAGTGTATTGATCAGATCAAGTTGAAGAAGAAGAAGAAGAAGAATGTATTGTGTTGCAGAGATATCTTCTGAAGTTAGCATTCTAACCAGCTAGCTCTGACTTCCTGTGTTGTAAAACTACTTTGTACCTTGTCCAAATGTCATAATGTGACGCAAAGAAAAATTTATCTGTTATATGTTAAAATGTAGCAGATGTAGAGGAGGGTCATATCAAGAACCAAGTTAACAAAATCGTAAAATCTTTCTTACTCAGAGATATCAATCGAAACTTTGCTGCCAATAGCTAACAATAGCTGGTTAGCTGTTGTGTTGATTGTTGTTTTGAGGTCTTTTATCAACACTTGAAATTTATGGCTGTTTATATCAAACACAATCAAACTGCATTTCCAAAGAAGAATGTGTCACATATTGAAGGATTTGATGGATACTTAACACTTGTTACCACTGCTAACTACTGTCCAACCTAATGTGATCATTACGTTTACAATGTCATCAAGTTAGCCTTAAATGATAGTGGATTCATTATGTTGTGACAAAATGTAGGCCTATACATTATCAAAATAAAACCAGGTATAGAGACATAAGGAAAAGATGGTGTCTTCTCAACTTAGGAAATACTTGTAAAGCTTCATTTGAAACTCATAGTGCTGTTTAAAGTATTTGAAATTTGAGGATTTTTCTCATTAAGACTCCATATACACAGGCACAGGATTAGAGAATTTTATTACAACACAAATGTCACAAAAAAATTGTTGTCAGGGTGAGTTTTGTAATTAAAAACCTTCATCATTCTCCATTACCCCCTGCCGCCCCCTCTCCACCAACCTTCACCCCATCCCCACCCGTCTCATCAGCCTTTTCTCTCCATTCTTGTCTCACTCCTTTTACTTCCCAGCCTGCTTTATCTCATCCTTCTCTCCTTCGTTTACCCTCACATTGCTGATTGTTTGCATCTATTCATGAAAGAATTTTCCGGTTTTCTCATTCCATTTAAGCTCAGCCAGCACTAACCCATTGTGTTCTGATGTTCCTCTCAGGCAAGAGGTCTAAATCAGGCAGGAAAGACGGGAAAGAGTGGAGGGAGGGAGAAAGGATGGTAGGGATTTGGGGTAGGTTAGGAAAAGAGTTGGGGTGAGAAAGGATAGGAAGGAAAGGTTAGAAGAGGGTTAAGGCAGAGAGTAAAGGAAATGTGTGAGAGCAGTGAGTAAGAGGTGTAAAAGAGATACAGTGTTAAAGTAAAGCCAAATTAGCAGGGATATCACAGTGGGTGAGTGAGCTCATATGTTCATAATGTGAACTCACATTGGAAATGACCTTTCCTGCTTGCCATCTTCTGTCTGTCCCTCTCTTGCCTCTCTTTCCTGTCTCCTGAAAATGAAAATGTCTTTTATAAAATGACAGTTTTCCTTATATAACATACTAACATCTCTTATTTTATTTGTTACAGTTCATTTTCACTCTGTACTACTAGTTGCTTGTAATTCTTCTGCAGGATAAGAGCTGCAGCTAAGAGTCATTTTGACCACTTAATTAAATGTGGATAAAAATCCCCTCCTTTTTATCATCTGACGTCCAGCACACAGATGATATCACTGACTGTCTCACTGTGCAGTGACTTATCCCACTCTGTAACCCAGTGGGTACGGGATGGCAATAAAGCTGCAATGCTTGTAAGGTTTAAACCCACCAGAGCTACTTACACTAATACAAGTTCATGCATTTGAATGCACAGAAGTGGAGCAGCTGATATTAATACTAGTCCGTACATACACGGAGATATGAGCTGCATTTGATGTTGGCTGGCTCCTTTAAAGTGGTTTTAAGAGGTTGGCAGTTTTATAGAAAATACACAGTAAAAGGATTAAACAATGCTTGTTAAAGCATTGGCTACAAACAGTAATATTTCAGAGACAGAGAGTCAGAGACGCTGTAAATAAGATCTATGTGTAAACGAGAGTATTATGACAGCACTGCACTTTGAGGGAAATGTAAAATTTAATGGCTAAACGAGGGCACCAGACTTTTGGAGATCATGTCAGTCTGGACTCAACGGTGCATATAGACAAGCATTTGTGGTAAAATACAAAATAGTTTCATACCTGAGAAACAGAAAAAAAAAATATATGGAAATGGGACCTAGTTAGATGTTTTGGAGAATTATAGTCTTGCAGGTTGTTGATCTAGCTTGTCAACAATTTAAACCTTCCACTTGTTTCAGTGATGAGTTGTCTTTCTGATTTCTGCAGTGCAGTCCCGATTCTGCGTTACTGCAGTTCTGCCGGCAGCTGCTCAGCAATGTCTCTGACCATTTTGGGCCTTTTTTCTGTTCACACTCAATTTCACAACTTATCTCAGCCAATTCTCTGAACATTTGTGTTTCATCTTTCTCACTTTTGATCTGCACATTTTGCTGCTGTGAATTCTGTCACTGATTGTGTCTCTTAGCAGCTTTTTTTTCACACTTTCAACCACGCCAATGTGTAATTAGAATCCCAGTCTGCATTCCTTTTTTTCAGTCACCACCTCCAATTTCCAGTAATTTTTTTCTGTGTTGCAAGAGGCCACTGCCTCACTGTGAAAATGTACATGTTAAATGCAAAAGAAATCACAAAATACACATTGAAGTAATTAAAAAATATGCTTTGTTTAAATCATACCTCAATTGGTTGGATTTTATTTCATTCACATCCATGCAAACCAAACCATCTAAACAAGGCTCAACTCAACTCATTATGAAAGGGCAAAGAAAATGTTACACCTAAGTACACATAAATACATAAAACCTAGCTTGTCACTTACCCCTTGTGGTATGTGGTGTCAGTACCTGCAGATATGGACAAATAAAAACAAAAAGCTATGGATAAGTTCTAGCTTTATTTGCTCTGAATTTAAAATATCCATCTCTGAGGTTTCTGCCTCCACCCATGACAATACAGAGAAATAAATTTAGTTTGGGCTGCTCAAAACATATAAAAAATATACTTAAAAAGACAATCTCGATAAATGGTATACCATACCAGCTTCAACACGTTTTCTGCTGTGTTTTGAACCAACCCTTTAAAGGCAACATTTACAAAAACAGATTTCCAACTCAGTTTTTGTTTTAAATGTCAAGTTCAAAAGTTTAAATAGTCTTCGTTTGCTCTGTTGCAGGGCCATAATACCAGCTCATGAGAAAGGAGCTGATGTTAGCTAGGGGGACAGTTACCATGCTAACATGTAGTGTAGCGCAACACCTTGTAGACAGCCTGCGGGGCATCAAACCACCTCCGCTGGGGCGACTCACCAACCACCATATGGTGCCATGCTGCTGTGACCCCACCTGCCTGTTGGATTTCTGGTCAGGACCTGATGCAGGTAGGAATAAATTCCAGCAAAGCATTAGCCTATCCACATGGTCTCAGGTTCTTTCTTTTTCTTTCTTGATACAAAAACTAGTTCTGTCATGGTGTACACAGAGCACTTTTCACTTCTAATGAGATTACCATGATTTTTTTGTCATCTCATTGGGGGGGTTGCGCCACTTACACACTGCTTCCCTTCAGACAGGCCTCCCAGTGACTTGCTAATGGCGTCATCTCGGCAGTGTGAATTTAACTCCCCGAATGTGCTTATTGTTTGCTCCAGGGGACATTTGTTTGATGAGTCTAATCCCTTGTCATCCCGTGTCTAAAGAAACAAAGGTGTGTGGCACACTGTGAGGCTGCTGAGGATCAACGAGTGTGCGTGTGCTGGTGTACATAAGCCCATCTGTCCCGACCCCTCGCAGACTCCTGATTGTAGAAGATCAAGTGTAACCAGGCTGGAAGTGTGACTTGACTGGAGCCAGCATGATGCATTCAGTTGTGTTGACTCATGCTGTGATCACTCCTGCCTCACAACAACCACAGTATGTCATGCTTCTATAACCTTTTGTTGCTTTTGGCTCAAACACTCTTTTATTCAAAGGCCAAAATTTACTACCTTACATTCAGAGTCTGCATTTTTCATCACCATTCTTCATATGCATTGTTTTTATGGCTTATTTTTCACCAATGACATTTTGACTAATAGCAGTAAAAACACTCCTGAACACTGAACAGATGCTAACGCAGAACGGGAAAGTAACGTGCCAGATTTGTGTGCCACCATGCGTGGCTTGCACAGCAAACACCTGTATAAAGGCTTTGTGTGCTCTAATGCTTCATACATGCTTAACACAGACCATAACTTGTCATTTTCATTGTACATTGAGACATCAATCAAAGCTGAGTAGGTAGTGAGATTAACTGAGCACAAGCAGGTGCCAAACGACATTAATTTGAGCCTATTTTTAAATCAGGTGCTGTGAGTAATGATGGATTTTTTTCTGCATTTGACAGTGTGGGTTTCATTTTAATGCTCTTGTTTAACAAAAACTGCATACTCTGAAGCACACAAATGTTCTGCAACGTGGAGCAGTTTTACTGATTATTGCATATTCTTTAAAGCCAGAAACCACTAGAATGTAAAGTGAGCCTTATTTCATTATCTATTATTTTTTATAAAGCACATTTACTTGTATATGCAGGTACACTTCTGTTGAACCAACTAATAAGACCAGATTATGTCATGGCTGTAACTTTCATTTGGTATTAATTTCATGTGGAAATTTCGGTTTGATTCACCTGACTGGAATGTGGGTGGAAAATACACTGGAGTGTTAAAGGTTTTCTACGTCACATTGTGAACTGTGCCAACATTTGGGTGAACGTTCCTATGCCAGACCAGAATTCACATTAAATGATGTCCTGACCCGTTGTTTTGCAGTGCAATGGTCATCAGGCTGTGTCACCAAAACTCCACTCTCTCACAGTGAACAGCAGACCACGATGCTAACCTAAAGTACTTTTAAAATGCTTTTGAACCATTTCTAACCAAAGCAGGGCATCTGTCTGCACTGTATCCACTCTGACTAACCCACACTGACTGGCCTGATGGGCAGTTTCATCTGAATGCTCAGTTGCCCAGCCAGTGTTTATCGAGCTCCACTGGCCAGACACATGAACCTACAAGAGGGTGAAAGCGTGAGTCTGCAAGAATGTGAGGTGAGGACTCCCATCCCAACGGGAGTGTTGTGTGAGGCTCAGCTGTCAGGACATGTCATCATGTGAACACTGCAGTCCTCTTCACGGGAAACGAGTGACTAAGGTTGAGTGTTTACATCATCTTGGATTAAAACCTCCTTCTGCGTGCCTGCTGCAGCACCTGCAGTCAGAGCTCAGTGATAATCCATAAAAAAGTGAGTGAGACGTGGGATGGGAACAGATCGCACGGGTGTGAATATCAAAAGCGAAAAGATATAATTTCATGTTGAAACATGCTGGTTAGGCAAATTCTTTCCTTCTATTAAATTTCACACAGATTACAGTTTCGATCTTATTCACTGCGTTACGTTGCAGTCTATTCACCGGTGGCAGCTTTGAAGTTGGAGAGAGATTTAAAAGCGAGTCAGGTATAGTCTAACAGGGCCTCGCTAAGCCTGTGACAAAAAAGACACTGAGACGTGCTCTGTCTCTCCTGATCCACAGGGACCGGGAAAGTAGGCCAGGCTCGGTGTCAGACTGCTGCGAGGATCAGCACGCTCAAGTTGTTGACTTGTAATCAAAGTTCCTTTTCACACTTTGGATGTCAGGAACCTCAGAGAGATGGAGAGAGATTTAAAATATTCCTCACACATTCAGAAGTGAGGTTGTCCATCTGAATACTGCGTCACACTGTGTCATCCAACCTTTTAACAAAAACAATCATCTTCTCTGATGATGGGAGTTGAACTATTCACCCACCTCTTCAAACAAACACGCAAAAGAAAGAAAAAAACGTGAGCTGAAGAAGCACCGAAAATCCTATTAGGAGGCTTATAATAAGCATAAGACACTTATATTATAAAGTCACTTGTGGGTACTACAGTCACAAGAGTCACGACAGGAACATCACCGTGATGTTACTGGAGACAACATTTCTAATTTTAGCACGTCAGCTTCCAGTTCCTGAATGTTAGGGAATATTTACACGGGTATTAAAAGCGCGTGGAGGATGAGCTCAGACTGAAAGATGCATTCACTCACGCACCGCACGGCACGGCACGGCACACGCGCCTTCATTTCAGTCACCTCTCATCTTGTGGAAGTGAGCTTGTTCGTGTACATCAAACAAAGCATACTAGAGAAGGCAGTGATTCATTTTTCTGAGTGATTAAGCCAATAAACCGAGCTCATGCCGTGGGTTAACAGACAACCATTTGACTAATTCGCAATTAGGAAACTCTTTGTGTGTTGACAAACTGTGCCGTTTGCTTGCCCCCAGCGCGCATATGACCCTGAGAGAGACAGGGGCACCAAAACAGCCAGGAGATACGGAGGCTGGTCACGTGTTGTTTGTCCCTCCCGGACTCCTGCTCGACTCCATCGTGAGTTATAATCAGACGGCGAATCACGGGAGCAGCCCACGATGCCGACGCGCGCCATGCGAGCGCACACCCAGTCCGGCGGTGCCTGGGATTGGGTGGAGGGAGTGGTGGCTGCGGACGGAGTCACAGGATTGGTAGAGTTCAGAGCCAAACTTGTTGACTCATAACTGAGCAGCTCCTCTCCATCCTTCACGGCGCGGAGCTGTCCAGGGCCAGTGGTGCTGAAACTGCCAGCTTCCGACGCGCCGTTGGAATAATTCTGTCTTTTATTGCTGGTTCGATTGCTCCTACTGAGCCTTTGAAACTTAAATGCTCTTGTGTAACATTCCCAGACGTTTGTTTTAAGCGTCATTTGACGGATATTTATTCACCGTCAACGCTCTCTCCAGGAGCGCACCAAGCCCTCAACTTCTTAGCCGATCAAACAGAGGACTCTCCGAGGCGCAGCCATGGCTTTCATGGTAAAACACATGGTGGGAGGACAGCTGAAGAACCTGACAGGCGGATTGACGGAGGAGAAGCCCGAAGGGGAGAAATCAGAGGCCGCCGCGCAGGGGATGACTCAAGAGGAATTTGAACAATATCAGCAACAGTTAGAGGAAGAAAAGTAAGGCAACGACTGGCGCTTGTGAATGTGAAAAACTGAAGTATGTGTATAGACAGAAGCGGAAGCATGGCTTAATTAAACAGTGCGTTTTGTGTGTAAATAGCAGAGCGCTCCCTGTGCGCCGCGCGCTATTTTACGCATCAATGCAATAACATGAGCGCTCTGCACACAGCTGCTGCTCTCGCCCAGGGAGCTCTCTGTCTCTTTGCTTCGGCAAATTGTGTAGCGCTGTTTTTAATTTGAGTTTCCTGGAACCATTCTTCCACGGAAATGTCCACAGGGATTCGTGCCTGAGGCGAATCGTGTTCCTATTACTGCGACGTGTGGCTGAATAATGAATCAGACTGTGGCTAAAGTAAAACCTCTGTGTGAATATACTCAGAGCGCAAACAACAGTGCAAACTAATATTAATTAAGGCTGCTTCTTTCTTAGCCGACTTACACCATTCATACAAAAGTTACTACGTAAGATGGCTGCGATTAAATTAAGTTTGAACTACAGTCTAAATTTTGAGAGTTGATTTTTATAGACAGCTGATGTGCGCTTTTTCACTCGTTTGTCTTGCTGGCTTCTATCATTTAAATGCACTGTGCCTCAGCTACAAAAGTCAATTTTTAAATGTTTTCTTAATTTACATATTTGTTGTGGTGTTTATTCCCTGAGCCACCGGAGGATAATTTAAGGTAACAAGAAGGTCACTTGGCAAACAGGGTTCACCCAGCAGACAATAACTCAAGATTGATTAGTGTGATGCTCCACTTAGAGCAAGACTCCACATCCCAGATCAAATATTCAAATATTGTAATGTGGAATCAAAAATTCAGACCAGAATCCTACAGAAAAATAGCACTTTCTGATTTTACTGTATGTTTCGGTTGTTCAACAGGCATCTACATCAGCACTGCATGCTGTTTGCTGGGAAGAGCACACATTGTTTAACAGAATTATCCAATTGTTTCCAGTCCTTGGCTCATCAGCACAAACACATTTGATGAACACTTTGATCCAAAGTGCCTTACAGTACCACACGCAGACATTTTAAGCATGAGCGGGAAGTGAAGTCCTAACTGGCAGCATTAACGCTCAGCTCAGCCCACTGAGCTCTACAGGAGGCATGGCGGGTTGCTTAACGCTCCGCCGTCACAATGTGACCTTCAGTGGAAGTGAGTTATTAGTCAGAGGTGCTAAACATGAGCATAGATCACTGAGAAGCACATACTGCTCACATTAAAACAGAACAAGGTTGGGGGCGGTTGGGTTGCGCCGACTGACATGTCACATGTAGACATTTTATCACCCTCAGCACCCGGGCCACACTGACAACCCGAGTCATCTGATGCCCTTGAGAGGAGAAGACACAACGCTGTGCTCATTGGCTGCAAGTGAGCGCTGCATGGGCCTATGTGCCATTTGGTGTTTGGGCTGTTCATGTTAACACATAGTGAACTCGGGCTCACACGGACAGCACCATGAATGCTGCATCTTCAGATAAAATGACCTTCCCCTGATACATTGGGTCCGGACACATTGCAAAGCTCACCATGCCCCTGGTCCTCCAACGTCCCCCTGCCTTTCCATTATGCTGCTTACTTGACCCTCGTAGGCGTAAAATAGAACTTCTGTCACTGAAGAATATCATCCATAGTGTTGATTTTGTTACAAGCACCTTCTGTATTTCACTGACTCTCATAAACTGTGGTCTTTTCTCACTGTATTCACATTGAGTTTGGCCTCAAGCCACACCAGCAAGTTTGTTAAGCACTATGTTATGTCATTGACTCATGATGCTGGAGGCTTTTGAGCAAATTTTGTAATTTATGAGGGAAAATTTGAACAATACCGAAACTATAAATATTCTAATGATGCTGAGTGGAGAGAGCATTACCAGGAGCCTGTTGCCTGCCCCCTGCTGGAGGCATCACATACTGTAGGCTAAATTGTTTGAAGAAAAAGAGTATAAAACAGACAGATGGCATTGGACATTGTCCAACATTTGCTTGTGTGTGTGTGAGAGAGAGAGAGAGAGATGTGGAATTCTGGTAATGCCTAAACTACTCTCTGCAGAGGCAGACTTAAGGCAATTATCAAGAGGGCTGGAGTGTCATCTTTAGTTTCTTAGATGGTTTCCTTGAAACTACCCATTTTGCAAAGACAGTCTGAAGTTCTTTTGAGGGTTTCCAACCGTAAAAGATGGAAACAGCTGAAAAGTCAGACACTGAAGTGCAGTAAGGCAGGCAGACTGCAGTACTGGTTAATGTGAGATAAATTCAGAGTACGTACAGATGGGCTGACAGTTGTGAAAGTGGGGGAGTGGTAGTGAGTTTGCAATTTGTAGGCTACCTCTATTAGAGGCTGAAATCCCTTAGAGGAGCGCTGGACTGACAGGACGCAGCATCTGAGGCTCCTAAGCATAAGCCGAGCGTCTCCTCTTGCTTTTTCCCCCACAGCTTCACTGCTGCTGCTCCACCTTCTGCTGGCTGTACGCTCTGTATTTAGCCTTAAGAGGAGACACGGGAATGCTAAGCTCCACAGTACAAATCCAGCAGGAGCCTTATGATGCTCATAAAGCAGAGATGACATATAATGGCAAAAATGTGTATCAATTTTCCTCATTTTCAGATAATATGCGTGGTTTGTATGTAATATTTTGGCAGAGATTCCCCCTAAAATACGTTGCGCTTGGAGTCCACGTCTCTATTCCAAACGATAACACAGGTGAATGTATGCACAGCTGAAAAAACCTTTACGAGCCGGCTTTGACTGGACACCAAGTTGATCTAAATTTGTATGTTCAGTGGCAGAGTGAAAAATTTTGCCAAAACCTTTTTTTTTGCTTTTTTTTTTTTTTTTTTTGCTTTCTTGCAGACAAGAACGAGAAGCCAATTTTGCCCAGAAGAAAGCCGAGAGAGCCACAGTTAGAAGTCATTTCCGGGAAAAGTACAGACTACCAAAGGTAAGGTAATTGGCTCCACTTTTGGAAAGACAATGCATGTTTTGAAGGGCTGGCAATGTCATGACACACATACAAATGTCTCCAACAGCATCACCTTTGTAAAAGCCACATATTATTGTAGTTGAGTACTTTCTATATAACAGTGTTGTTCCTGTTGGGTGTGTAAACACGGACATAAATATATGTTTGTGTGTGTGTGTGTGTGTGTGTGTGTGTGTGTGTGGACCTCAGAATGAGATAGACGAGACCCAAATCCAGCAGGCAGGGGAGGATGTGGTGTTGCCCACGGAGTTGGCCAAGATGATTGCTGAGGACAACCAGGAGGAGACGCACAAGCAGTCCATGCTGGGCCAGTTGTCTAACATCCAGAATGTGGACATCGACCAGCTGAAAGACAAAGCCCAGGCCACACTGGAAGACCTCAAAAAGCAGACGGAGAATTGCAGTCTCATGTGATTTGGCCAGCTCTAATTCCCAGAAGATTAGAGTTATACTTGTACAAATATTTTTCAAAGGCAGAGCTGCTCTGGAAGTAGAAATATCCTTATTGCTTGGGTGGGACATCTATCAGCAGAGCCACATAATAACAGTTTTTCTTGCTGCGCAGACTTAGACGCAGGCCCTGCAGAAAAGAAAGTAAGCACGAGAAAGCTGATAATATGAAGCCTGGGGATTGTCTTTAATAAGAGGAAAAGAAGAAATAAAGCCATAGTGTCGTCTAGGTGAGCTACTTTAGTTAGCTTTCCTGTTAACCTTCAGATATCCTAAAAATCATGAATGTCATTCATATTTTTATTGAAAGTTCTAGACATGCACTCTGACAGACTGTAGTTCTCTGACCTCCTACTGAGATTGGACCAATGAGATTATTTCTGCCTGTAGAGCAGCTCCTCCTCTGAGAAATGTTGTTAAAACCTTTACTCCTTTCATTTCCTATCCTTTTTCCCTCTCCGTGCCTCACATGACCTGTGGTGAAACAACATGATTCTGCAGCAGATGTCTCAGGTGTGTGTTCAGCTTTCAGTTCACTCCCAAACACACAGCAGATGATTTCACTGATGAAAATGGGCATCAAGAGAGGATCACTGAGATCAGCTGCTTGGTTTGAATGAAAACACATGTACAAAAGACTGACTGACACTAGCTTGTGTGAGGAGCCCATATATGCATTATGTTCAGTTTAGGAAAGTTGGCCATTTGTGAGGTTGTTAATACCCCGAGTACAAAAGCACAAAATCTTAGAAATGGGCAATATTCATTTACAACGACAAGTGATGCTGCGTTTTGTCAGAAGTAGCTTACTTATGTTGGCCCTGTGGCACCCTCACGAAAGCTCCCTGTGAGCCGCATTAATCGTAGATTTATTCATTTCCGAAACATTTTCTTTTCCTGTGCCGTGGATGTCCGTACAAGCTTGTCTTCTATAGAGCTCCGACATCTCTAAGCTACTTCTTATAATGAAATATTCGTTCTCATTTGTTTGTTTCTGCAGGAGATTTCTTACTTTAAGTTTTATTGAAAGCATCAAATACTTTGTGAGCAGCAGTAGACAGGAGTTACATGTTATTACTTAAGGGCAGGATAGATTTGCTGCACTGTGTATGCTGTTAGAATTTACACTGAAGGGCGCATAGTAAGCGTTGAATCCAGTGTCAGTGTCAACCACACAGGTGGCAAATCTTTGTTTGTGCTGCATCCAGAGGTTAAAGAGTAAATGCTGCTCAGATGAGAGAAATATAAATGTGTTGTGTGAAACTGTATGCCAAAGCCTATGTTTGACCAATATAAAGAAAATGGCATAAGTTTTGTCAAACTGTGTAACTACAGTGTGAGTATAAACCCACATACAAATATTTATGTTGTATAGGACGTAAATGTATCCGCTGTTTGCCTGTACTGTCAACAGCAGGTCGTTCATCAACCTCGCCGCTCCTTGTAGTGTTGTCGACTGTCCCATGACATTTGACCCGTCCTTCATCTCATTGACCCCTGTGTCTCAGTGGTGCCATTTTGTGCTGGTGGATTTCGTGTCGTTTAGCCAACGTGATACGTCAAGTGGTATCTTTGTAAAAAAAAAAAAAAAAAATGACAACAACAAAAACAAACAAGCTCGCCGTGTGGCTGGAGGGGTTGGTCTTACACAGCACACAGTCACTGTGGGCCTGCTGCGTAGCTCAGTATCCTGTCTGTGTTGTTTCCTCGCCGAGTATAAGTGAAGATGTGGGGGCGAATCAAGAACAGATGTTGTTGCTGTTGTGTTAAATTCACGTAGGCTACAGTGTTTGATTTTACGTAGCAGTGAGGGTGATGTCAGCTTTGAGCTCATATCTGTCCAAACCCCTGATTCCTGTTATAGAAAAACATGTTTTTTGGGTACTCGATGATCATAAAAGTCCTTCACTTTACATGTACACATTTGATTTTAGAGTAAATGTAGGCAAAAAAACTGTTTCAGATGAGTGGTAATTCGCTGTAGGTGCCAAACTACAGCTGAACGAAAACAGAGGCAACACTTAAACACTTTGAGTAAAGTGCTTACTGTCACGTGATAGATGAACTGTATATTTGTAACATGTCAGTAATATGAATCAGAAGAAAAGTTGCAATAAGTCCTTTCATTAAAGAGCTACTATCTGTCATGTTTGATCATGAGATAATATCAATGGGTGGAACAGAAGCCATAAAGCAAACAGTTTGCTTCGTATGAGTGTGTGTCACTTGAAATAACAATTCATAACTCAGTAACAATAAGGTACAAGTGTATTGTTTGTGTTGTCATCCCGTGGAACTGATTTTTCAGGATATGGCTGCCATGACACGCACTTTCTTCTCATTCTTTCGCTGGTTCTTTGTTTCTCTATCACTCTGTCTCTCAGTGATTTTGGGGTTTTAACTGCAATAAACTGATTTTTAGGATAATGAACTTCCATTCGGTCTTGTGTGATTTTTGCACAGTGGCTGCAGCTCTACAGTGTTCTGTGATTTGTTAGAAATCTTGCATTTTGCAGCATCCAAACCACCAGATGGAGACAAAAATACATCTGCAGAGGCAAGGCCGCACATAAAGGCAGATAGAGATACGTGCCTGTAACAGGAGGTTGTGGTCGGTTATAGCATTAAAAGATAAATGATACAATTAAGCATTTCATAAGGAGGGAAACATTCCCATTCTGACAGCATGAGCCAGCTCTTTAGGTTAGCTCTTTAGGTTAGCCATACTCCACATGTACATAAGAAATAGAAGGACATATTCAGCGGTTAGGGTGTCGGACCCGTAACCGGTGGATCGCTGGTTCGATTCCCCGTCCCGGTGTCCATGGCTGAGGTACCCTTGAGCAAGGTACCTAACCCCCACTGCTCCCCGGGCGCTGCACGCGGTCGCCCACTGCCCCGGGTTTGCTGTGTGTGTGTGCACGTCACTTGGGTGGGTTAAATGCAGAGCACAAATTTCGTTGGAGTGAGTTCCCTCCAATGACAAGATATGTCACTTTAATCTTTTAATCTTTAATCTTTAATGTAGCACAGGCCACTTGATCAGGTACCTGAACAATGTGTTAATTTAAAGGTGTTGTTGAGGGGTTGCTAATATTCTGTCCACCTTATGCATGTAAACACCTCTCAGTGCCTTTTAGGTAAGCATTGCCTTTAACGGTGACCGAAACAGGACAACATTCTACACTTCACGGTATACTTATACATACATAAGCCCCCCTCCCTCTCTCTCTCTCTCTCTCTCTCTCACACACACACACACACACACACACACACATAAGTGGCATATATTGCAGGCAATGTTAACTTTATGCATGCGTTAGCTACTGCAGTGTAACCAGCAGCTATCTGTCATATTGTTTTCGTTTTGTGGTGCATGTGCAAAACTGGCACAGCCTCTCAGTGGGGGCAGACCTGAAAATGCTTTAAAAAGAAAAATCAAGTTAGTTACCATTTCAATGGGGGGAAAAAAACGCCTGCGCTATTGGTAGTTTTCAAGTGCGGTGTGAAAGGGGATAGCTGTAAAATATATTGATGCTGAAACCCCTCTCTATTGATAGGCCGCAGTGCGTGGACAATCTGCAGCCTGGACAGACATTGGGCCGCTGCATGGCCAATCTGACACAATTGGGGTGAAACGGGCCAGAAAATACTATTCTCTCCCATTCTTTTCTGTCAATCGGGGCTTACAAACTCAGTAGAATGAAAGGCAGGACAGGGAGAGGGGGAAAGAGCGACAATTAGCGAAAACCTTCAAGTGAACGGCTGGGGGCTGTAATCACAGAGGTTTCCCTCTGCTGTCTTCAGGGTTAGAGAAGAAGTTCCCTCGGGATCAATAAAGTATCTATCTATCTATCTATCTATCTATCTATCTATCTATCTATCTATCTATCTATCTATCTAAAAATTGCAGCAGTGAAGATGCAGATGTGAGCTTGTTGCAAAGGAATGCGTTTTGCAAGCCACACACACACACACACACACGCTCCTTTCCACTTGTGTTTTGCCAAAGACAAGAGTGGACCACACAGATCCTGGGTTTCCAGCAAGGAAAATCATAAACATTTTTATCCAGCCTATCTCGTCCTGTACTGAGAGGATTTGTGAGCAGCGCCGTGCTGCTGTAGGCCTGGAAATGAGTCCCACGGCTGCCTCCTCAATGACGACCAATCGGTGGCCAGGATTGTAAATGTGTGTGTGAGAGAGAGAGGAGGGGGAAGGAAAAGTTTTCTTTCTGTTTTCGACAGAAGGAGGGGTGTTGTGGGGAAATGCTCGGCGGACCGTGAAGCGTAACAGCAAGAAGAGAGACAAAGACGCACATAGCGGGACGAAGCGCGACAGACAGACAACTCTTCCACATAAAAAACAAACTAACTAACAAAAAAAAAAACATGGCACTGCGTGGATGGATGTTAAACGTGGTAGAGCTGAGAAGAGTAGAAATTTGGGATGGCAAGAAAGATGAGTTCAAGTGTACAAACTGAGTCGTGGACAATAAGTGCGGTTCGAGTGCGTGTTAACTTTGGATAGCGCTGCGGCGCGTTTTAGTGTCCACCTCACAGTGTGCACCGGAGGCATGGCAGAGACTCAGGCTGCACTTTGGACTATGGTTTCCTCCTTTTTAAACGGACGTGCTTCCCGAAACGACTGCATTGTTTGACTTTTTTTGCAGCCACGCGTGGTGATTTCACTCAGTCAGATCCTGCGTCCCACTGTCGCAGAGCTCATCGGCAGGAGGCAAACTTAACTTACGTGCAAGTTTGTCGATACTTTTTAAAGGACCACGTGTATCTCCACCGACCGAAAACAAATGTATGGAATACTTCTGAACCTCAGTCTGTGAAATTCAGTGTGTAGATTGTGCTGCTCCTAATGTGCTGGTGGAGAAAGTGCACGTCACCGAACTAGGACTCAATCCAAGCATGAAATGTTGGTGCAGCGCCCTGGCACTTCTCCCATGGGTGCTGGTGGCCCTAGATGCCCAGCTAATCTGCTGGCAGGCGCTCCTTCGGTGCCACGACGAGCCCGAGTGCGACCTTGCATACAGTCAGTACTTAGCAGCTTGTGAAGGTAACATCAGGGGCACGAGAAGGCAGTGTCCGAGCCACTGCATCAACGCGCTGATAAGGCTGAATCACACCCGCAGCGGGCCAGATCTGGAGAGCTGCGACTGCGCGCAGGACCAGGAGTGCCTCAGCGCCAAGCGAGCCATAGAGCCGTGCCTCCCCCGCAGACACCCGAGCGATGCAGGGGGGATTGGGTGCATGGAGGCCCGGCAGCGCTGCGAGGAAGACAGCAACTGCCACGCCTCCCTCACGGCCTACTTGTCATACTGCGGGCAGCTGTTCAACGGCAGGAAGTGCTCCTCCAAATGTAAAGCCACCATTCAGCAGATGCTGTTCATCCCAAATGGCATGCTGCTGAACCGCTGTGTTTGCGATGGGGTAGAGAGGCCTTTCTGTGAAGTGGTCAAGGAGAACATGAGCAAGCTTTGCTCCATAGGGGACCACGTTGTTTTTTCAGACCAACCGGATGTGGATGACTTGTATGAGGATGAAAACAATGACAGAATTGACAGAGAGGAGGTGTATACTGATCCCTCCTCTGCCTCACAGAGGTTGTCCAGCTGCACGATGCTCATGTTTCTTCCTCTGGCACGGACATTGTACTGAGATGATGGCTACTTGAAATATTTGTCGGACAGTGTTAAATGATTATGGAGGAATCGGTGACTTGCTCAAAGACACCTCAGCACAGGACTCAAACCCAGGTCTGCTGGAGGAGGAGGGAAGTTACCTCTCCACACTCAGATCTGCCTGCCTTCTCATTTCAGCTGCAGGGTGACAGTGAGCAGGGAGTAGTGACTTGTGTAGGCTTTCCACAGCTGTGCAGTTTACATAGTGATCCTTCATGGTGGACATCTCACTCAGGAAAACTGCTTTTTTTTTTTAAAAAAAATTGTGATTCAAATCTTCACATAGACGGCCTTACAGCACTCTGAGTTAATTGCTCACTTGTTGCTACATTACAGTGAAGCCTGGTATCACAAATGGCAAAACTATTTTCAGCTGATAATGAGAGGAAGCGAACCATCATGCCAGACTGTGTGCCTTTAACCCACCCCTGTTTGTTTAGTTTGGTTTCAATGGTACTTGGAGTGTGGCTTTATCAAGACTTTAGACAAACATTGGACCCATCCAGTCTCTGTTTGCTCTGCACTCCACTTCAGGGGCCTCTGCATTGTTGCAGAAACCACACTTCAAATATTTGTTGGAACAGTCAAAGGACAGGCAAGGGTGTGTGATAATGTACTGAAATTAACTGAAGCGCCTTTCTTGCACTCTATCTGGGGCCCCTCCCCCATGTGAGATTGTTTTATTGAGCTTTTCCTGAGAACATCCCACCCCAACCCCCTTCTTCCTCCTCTCTGCTGCCTGACCCCTTTTTACGCATTTAAAAGACCCCAGTCTCTATCACTGCTTTCACACTGAAGCAGCAGGCCAGGAAAAGCTGTCTCCTGCTGGTGTGGGTAGGCCAACATGTCATACCTGGAGTTCGTCCTCAATACCGCTCATGGTGAGAGGTTTAGCTGCTTGGCTTTTCTTATGGATGAATACAATTTAAGATCTTACTCAGACTGCGTGATTCAAATGGATGCTGTTCCAATACATTTTCATGAGCTAATCAAACAAAGATGGATGATTGTCGGACCAAGCACCTGGTCACGCTCGAGAATGTCCAGTGCAGCGACAACGCAGCGATCAAAGTGTGACAACAGTGTATTCACTCGTGAGCAGTAGTCTGGAATGGATGGTTAAGCGTGGATGAACGTGTGTTAGTTATGTTGTGTCACAGAGTGTTTGTGACTGTAGGCTGCGTGTAGAGTGCTTTTAACACTCATGTCACAATGTGCTTTCTAAAGAAATGCACAAATACGAAAAAACTAATCAAAACAAGATATTAGTTCAGTTGACAAAGTCCTAAGAAGGTTTTTCTCCTCTGGAAGCGTACTTTTCTTTTTTATGTTTTTAGACGTGAGTATGTCGGAAAACTGCATCACATTTATTCTTGAGACCAATGTCCAGACCAGTCCACACTGGTAGTTCCAGTATTTAGACCTGCAGTATCACTTCTTTCCTCCATGACTCCATATAAAGCTTCAGCAAAAACAATGTTTTTGTTAGTACTGATCTCTTGGAGTGAAACTGCCATTTTATGTTTTCGCCACTTGAAATTGTCTCAAAACTAATCTTTTTGTCATGAAATCTTGAAAAATGTCGCTAAATGTTAAATTATGAAGCTAGAATATGAAGAATGTGTATATATTTTACAATTATATGCAGTAAAATAAGCCAGCCACATGCATTTGATTTAGAGTTTTCACTTTTTCATCTCTCTTGTGGGAGCCTCGCAGTAAACACTCCAGAGCAGTGTCTTCCCTGTGGGAGAATCAGTTTTACAATAAAATGTTTATGAGCTGAAGTTGTGTAATGGTGTCATTTGTCCAAAGAGGGATCAAGAAAATGCAGGCAAGTCTTGTAAGTCCCGTTAAACTTAACTTTAAATCCATGTCACCATTTGAGCCTTAAACGTACTTTATCTTAGGTTCAGGGAAACTTTTTGGAGCCTATGAATGTGTGTGTTAAATGATTGTGTTGAAAGAGGTACAATATGGTTCAGTGCTTTTGTTTTTTTGGGGTTTTTTTTGGTGGTGGTGGGTGTGTGTGTGTGAAAAAGGAAGTGGTTGTAATCTGCTATACCTGCATATACCTTGCAATTTATCACATAACATTTACATATGCATTATGAGACAATTCAAGACAAGGTTTTGTTTTTCAAGTTCCTGAAAAGTCGGGTTTTCATCTGAGCGCAGCGATACTTCTCCATATTAGGTTTAACTAAATAAGATATATGTTGCCTTTTTAAGATGTTATATACTGTATCTGAACACCCAAAGCAGAGGTTATGCTTTGAAAATGTCATTCTCAAGTCAGCTAAGAGACTCCAAAGCACTGCATGTGTCTGTGTTTCACCATCTAATATTTAAGGGATTAGGTCAGTGCAACCGAAACCTAGAGAGAAATTTTAAGTCTAGTCGAAGCGCAACAAATTCTCAGTGGAGCAAAAAGACAAAAGAGGATTTTACTTACAATTAGAATCAGAATCAGAATTGTATTTATTGCCATGTAAATGAAGAGGTTTCACATTACTGGGAATTTGCTTCAGTGATCGGTGCATACATAAAACATAAAATGAGTAACATATAATAATATAATAAGAAGAAATTATAATAATAAAAAAAATGCTTAGGCTGTAAATAAAACCAGAGAGAAGGCAGAGAGAAAGTCAATGAACAAGGCATTTGATCCAACATGAGGACTTATGTGCTTTTCAGAGTACCCGCTAATGACCAGAAATCTAATAAACCAACAGTTTCAGAGAAAGCAAACATTTGGTGCTTGTTCCACTTACTTACTTACACTTACTTTGGTATTTACAAGTCATTAACAAACTGTAAAAGAGTCATTTAGCATTACAGCTAGGTGTGAGGTGTACATGCATCCAAAAGGTACAAATAGCAGTTGCAGGACCAGATAAGTAACAAAGTGTGAGAAAAATATGAAGTGTTTTGAAGAACATGAAAGATTTAACTAAACCAGTGGAAGGTGTTACCCACATTTCTACACATCGACTACGGCCTCTCACCTTTGACAGAAAAGACATACAGCATTTCTGTGGCCCATATTTATCAGGATGCCTTCAGCCTTGTGTGACATTATAGACCTACATGCAATTAGTATTTTTGTTACTAGAGGTACAGGTGGAAACTTTCACCATCTCCCAGCCTGGAGAGAACTTGCACAGCTTCTCCTGATTTTTTTTTTTTTTTTGTTAACCACAGGAATCCTCAAGCTCTTCCAACTGTCTGTTGTGTCATAAGAACAGCAAGATAGTGAAACTAAGTGGCCTGCAATTACAGTGACTCCCTTTAGTTTAATTAGATTGTCTTTGGTCCAATATGTCTTAACCATTGCCATGCATTTTAAATTCCTCCAACATAACTACCCCGTCCCCTTCAAACCCCACCACAACCCACCTCCACCCCGATTCTGGGAGCAAAATCAAAACAAACATGAGCAGAGCAGCCGAGGGGATTTGAGAGTGTGGAGGGAACAGGGGGATACAGAGGCTGCACTGTGCTGGAGCCCCTTTTTCTAAATTATCTTTATTCAGGGTTTCTCCGAAACAAACCCCCGACCCCCACTCTCTCTTCACCGTGCCAAAGCGGGGAGTGACCCAAGGATTTAGGAGGCTCTTGTCTCTCATAGGTACAATGTTCCATTCATGATAACCATCGAGCCACAGTGAACAGCTGACCTGCTTGCTGTTTGCAGGGCAGAGGGTGCTGGAGTCAAGGGCACCCAGTGGCTTTAGGTCTAGAACATAGAGACCTTCTTTATGGGAGACGTTAGCGCCAATAAGACTCACCTGCTGTCCCATTAACAGTACCAAGCCGGGAAGGGGAATAGGCAAATGGGCCAAATAAAGCCACAATGCCATAGGTTGTGGTTAGGGAAAGAAGACGGGGGGGCAGGGTGGCTGTTGAGGGGTTAAGGTTTCCATTTCAGAATCCTCCTTTCTGGGATGAATTACTGTAAAGATTTTCTCAGCACTTTTTGGGGGCAATATAAATTGGCAGGACTCCCACAAACAAGCAACAAAGCAAGTACAAGGGTCAAAATTGCATCCAAAGTTTTCCTGGCAGCAACATACTCATGTCATGATTAAAGCAATGAAGCTGAGCCAACACCATGGGCACCATTAACCAATTAGAGCCCCCCTCTTCAGGACAGCCACAAATGCAGCGCCCAGTGGTTCTCCATCCTGTTGCTCCAAGACTCAGGGGGCCATGCTGCTCTCTGTGCTAACCATACAGTCTGGGAGTGATTTACACCTGGCATGCCAGGTGAATGTGATTAACCAGCTGGCGGGGCAGAAAACAAACATTACTGTGAGTCCTGGGCAGATTCGAAAACCACTTGTTAAACCTAGGACGACTACAGCCACACTCTGTAATTCACTGCTTTTAGGAGAATGAGGCAAGTTTTTCCCAAATTCACTGATGATTTTCCCTTTTGAATCACAGTTTCACAAGGTCCCTCCAGCAAGGGATTCACAAAAACAGATTGAAAAGAGAGGTCAAAACTGAAACAGCAGGGGCTGAAATACCCCAGCTTTTAATTTCTAGTATAGCTCAACCCCTGATGACATCACTGTGATGACATCAGAGTTATTAGCTAAAGAACCTGCAGGGACACTGAAGACATGTGACTGTTTTCACAGGTGGCACCACTCTTACCTAATAACTTATGCTTCCACAACTTTCTAAAAGTTCAGTTTTTGAAAAGCTCAATTTCTCCTTCGGGTTGCTTTTCTCTTGTCTGGAAGCAATTTGTGCTGTAGCTGTAGTAAAACTACTATATTACTTTAAAAAGAGCTACATCTATCACTGCAGAGGAGACACGGGCAATTAACAGAAAAAAAGATCATTTCAATGAATTGTTTTTGTGTAATTCCTATAGTTTCTGAGATTTGGAAATTTTCAAATTCAGTTTCCATAGCACTCCAGCCTTCTTTATGAATCATATAATTATCCAATGTCCTTACATTCCTATGCCCGCCTTCCTCACCCTTGTGGACATGAGCCAGCTGTTCCTGCAGAGCAGCCTTCCAGATGATGACGGTGGCGAGGGACCAGCAGCACAGCTCCCACGACGACACATAAATCTTTCCATAGGTCCTGAAAGATGAGCGTTTGCCTTGTGCTGTTGACAAATCGTGCACACTACAGAAACTTCAGATATTGCCATTTTGCTTTCCACTGAATTTCTTATTTAATAAATACATACAAAATCACAGCTGTACAAATGTTCAAATAAAAAAGAAAACAACACAGCAGTGTGGAAATCTTGCCAGCAGACATATTTATACTTTTTTTTCCTTTCATTCCTGTTTCAGTTTTTTTTTTCCTCCAGTTGACTTCAAGATTATATTCACAACGTAAAGCTCCCTTGTGGAATATTCAGTATACCTGTCTGAAATGAAAACAGTCCGTGTGGACCTACAACAGCGAGGATTATCGGCCTGCCACTGACTGTCAAGCTTTTTCCCGTCTCACAGAGGCCTAGTTATGAAAGGCTTCGCTTGAGAGCCACAACTCACTGTATCCTTCAAATACCCAACCGGTGCCAAACCTAAGAAAATGCAAGTCTAGTGTAAATAAGGCAGAGGCCGCACCTCTCCAGTTTTCCCCTCATAGTGGTGGAGAGGGCTCCATCAGCGGAGAGAGCATGGTGAGCTTGTGGTTGACCCACAGTAAAGGCAGTGGGGAAGGAGGGGATGAGGGAGTATGTGCATGTTTGCAGAGGCCTCGAAAATAATATGCCTAATGCTACAGTTTCAAACTACTGTGATGCTCCTTAATGTCACAGCTCTCATCTGATTGTATTGTAAAGTTTTCACAGTTTTAAGTGTGCTGCTAACACTGTTGGATGTTTGGAGCAACAAAACATGCAACAGTCTAACTGATTTACCCTTACAGTGTGCTATTGTCATACAAGCTGTCCAGCATTTACATATCAATGGTGTATCAGGAGGAGAGATATGGGGCCATGCAGTGCAGCAACACAATCTTATACGCAGGGAGCTAACTTTCACATTCATCAATGTGCAAATTCAAAACTCAAGAGCTACTTTCAGTATTTCACCATCCAAATGTTTTTTTTTTTTCCGCAAAAAGAATAAACACAAGTTCTCAATCTGCCAAATCAGCTTTTCTGCAACAACCAGCACATTGACCACATTTGGCTGGCAACAGGAATATCCCACCCGGACAGCGTTCTCAGTTGGTTAGAGCGAGGTGTGGTGCAGGTTTGATTTGGCCCCAGCAGAAACCTGGTCAGGTGAAGGCTCTGCGTGACAGGCAGTCTGATGCTGTGCTGGGCATCAGTTCCCACGGTGGCTGTCAAGCTTACTGCAAACAGCAAGCTGAGAAAACAGAAATGCTTAGATTTTGTTTTTTCTTTCTTTTTTTGAGATTACAACACATTTCCAATTTTAAAACTCCTACTGTATTTCAAAGACTCCATCAGTCATTGACAAACACGGCCTGTGTGTTTTCCTACTTTATCTCAGCCTATCCTGATCACTAATTTCCCTTAAAAACATTTGACGCTTTCAAATCAGTTGATTTTACATGGTTGCTGTTAATAACTGCAGTTATTAACAAGTAACTGTGTAACTGATATGGTAAAACTTCACAGTATGACTACCCCTGGCAAAAATAAGAGTGTACAATAATAATTTTCAATAACTAAACAAGGGAAAAGAAAACAGAAAAAATGTTTCTTTATGAAGTACATTTTCAATGAAAACTCTCCAATAATGTCAACCTTTTTCTGTAAGAATAACATACAACTTGTATGTTCATAGCGCAGGTGTGGGTGGTCTGTCATGAGGGTTTGAAACCATAATGAAACCTTATCATAGTCCTTTCTACTTTTCAGTGGGCTGTATACTGACTGAAGGAGAAGTCAGCCCACATTTTCCACCACTACCTAAAGTAAAACATCTGAACAGATTAGCGAGAACGCACGAACAGCATTTACAAAACATAAAGAACAAATATCATTTCTCTTCATGAATATTGCATGGCATGAAAATACCTCTGCCTAGAATTCCTCTCCCTGTCTACCCTTCACACTAATCATGCAGGTGCTGAAATTCTTATTCTGTTAGGGTTTAGTGCTTCAGGCTTCAGGGAGTACCATTTTCTGAGGGTTAAAGAGTGACGGTTCTCAGCAAAACTTTACGGCCTGTTTTGATATACTCTAAGGTTATCAGGCGGACTTGAGCGTTGTTGCGACCCTCTCTGGTACAGCTGTTCTTGGACCAGTGCCAGGCAGTATGGCTGACTGCGGTGTGGTTTTATTCAAATAACAGCAGCAAAATAAGAAGCTGCATTCTTCATGAAACTTGAACTGTCTCTAGAGTCATTCGTGTCCTTCCCCCATCCCTTCCCCATTTTTTTAAATTCATGATTCTCCAGGAATTTCTTGCTGTGAACGGATATTGTCTAGGCTTTAGGTATTCACTAACCATGTAGGAGCATCTCAGAAAGTGGGAATTAGGCTGTATATACAGGTCACAGCTTGGCAAGTTCAAATTGATGTAACGTGCATTAATAATACATCACATCACTTTTAATATACCGTAATTTAGCAGTTTATTTATATGGCGTTCAGATAGGGAAGCTCCGGTTAAATGCTATATTTTACACTGCCTTTTGAAGACTGCTTCTCTGTCAAAAAATCCCTCTCTTAAAACACATTTACGTGTGAGTGTGCAAAAGGAATGAAGCCTACATGTGTGTTCTGTCTTTGTTTCTGGTGTTTGTGTGTTAGGAGGGTAACTCTTTGCTAGCATCAGGTCTCACTTTCACAAGGTAGGCTTTACAAGAGGGCAGAGGACAGAGTGGCCCAGGGCTGCACTGAAATGAAATCAAAGAGCCGGACAGTCTGCGAGGTGGCCAGCTCAGTAAGAGAATGGCTCATATTTTACTAGTGGAAAACCCTTTAAGGAAAGGACATTTCATTACTTAGCTCCACCACCTTCCTAAACCAAACCTCCATGCAGTCAATTATTAGCAAGTTCTCAAAAAACACAGAACAACAACTTATATAATGGTGGCAGGGAAACTCACAGCTTCTGACAGAGTCTGCAAGAGGTTCTCGATCCAGAGTCACATCCCTCTGAGTCTCCTGCATCTGAAAAATCACAACATACGTGCTACCACCCAAAACTAAGAAGCAATCAACAATGGCAGTGGCAAATTTACTCATGCATTCTGAAGAATTCATGCTTACCTTGATATGCTTTTTGATGTATTCTGCTCTGCTCATGAGGCTTTTAATCTGGTGAGGGGCATACAATAGCAATAAATATAATTACAATTTATACTTTCCCATGAGTTTCACCAATCATGGCAGTCCCTTGCAAACAGTGCTTAGCCATACATGTAAGTCTCACTGCTCATGACCTCTTTTATGATGATGAAGATGCAGATATGCGACATGTTTGAATGTCTGACATGACATGTACCAACAAAAATTAATAATGAAATCGTGAATTCAGGCATGCATTTTAGGCATCAACAATGCCCCCAAAAGGCCTACTCAGATGCTGAACACAGCAGACAGATTTAATAAAAATCAGGATGCTAGTATTACCACTGTGAGCATATTAGCATGCTAACATTAGCATTTAGCACAAAGCATTGCTGTATCTAAGTTCAGCCTAGCATGGCTGTGGAATAACCCTGTATCTGTGATGTCTTCATGCAGCAGGAAACACAGTAACTTTAAGATGTGTGGGGACATAAAATCCCATATCAAATTAGATTAAAATGATCCGCTCTGTTGATATATGTCTTGCTTTCTGTTATTTTTTGAAAACATTTCATATGGTACACATGTGCTGGTAGTAAATGCTGTCATCATATGCTTGAGGGCGCTCTTTACTGTGGTAATCACTCCTCAGTGATCATGAAGGCTCTTGGCTCCATCTCATACCTAGTTATGTCACAACTTTGTCATCGTGTAAAGTCAGCCCTCTTGGGTATTACTGCAGTAACATCTGAGGGTCATAATCATGGCAGACCTAAAGTGATGGCTTCCATAATTTCTCTTTCAAACACCAATCTGTTGCAGTAAATGATCATTCTGCCCGCAGGATTTTAAGATTCAGCTCTGACCCCAACCTTATGTAACCACAGCACTTTAATCACAATCCCTTTAATCACGAGCACAATAAATGTGGAAGAAATCTACACGGGTGAGGATGGTTCGTGGGACGTATTGATGATTTGCAGAGTTTTAAAGGTATATATACTGAAACACAGGTTACAAAATGACCTCATGTATATTCAGTCAAACATCAAAGCTCACCACGATATTGAGTTACAGCCTTGAAAAGCTAATGTGTGCTCTACAGTAGATATGAAAGCACATGGAGGCCAGTCATGTCTGCATGTGTTGGTTCTTTTGGGTTCTCACATACACATATGCTTTCTATCGAATCCCCTACCCCCGCCTCTCTAATGCTGTGTTAGATTATTACAGCCGCATCTGAATTTACTTAAGACAAGCACCCATAAAACTTCAAATAGGGAGGTCTAAGAGGCCCACTCAAACCCCCTTCCTCCTTCTGGGGTTTGTTGGTAAAATACCATTGTCTGTTGTTGGCTCAGTTGCTGGCTAAACATTGCACAAAAACAAGGTCTGGAGAATTAATAATTCACATGAACAAGTCCTTTGCATGTTTGTCAAAGTACAGTATTAATGCAAGCTTGCTGTTCAGGGTCTTAAATCCTGAAAATTAGAGCCAGAACATTTAGCAGACCATCAAAATTTAGGGTTCATTCAAATATATTCAAGTTGGTGTCCAAAAGCATGTATGTACTCTAGAGTAAAGATCCTACTAGTACAATATGGCAAGAGAAGCTAAATGGATCATTTCAATTTTAATTTAGGGAGTTTAAACCTGCTTTTTTTTACTGGCCAGTAGAAACAAGCTGTAAATACAATACTGACATAATATACTGACATAATAGCGCCTGAGGAAAATATCCAGCCATTTATCTTCTAAATGTTCCACTATCTTCACCAACTATCACCAACCTTGTTCATCTATTTATACTTATTTCACTGAACGCTGCCTGCTGCAGCCGAAGACAACGCTAACGAGTGCAGTAAGAGTGAACCAGAGGACTTAAGTTGTGGGCCATGAAACCAAACCAATGAGCTGCAAGATGTTATAAAAATCTGTAGAGCTGTTGGGAACTGCAGAGTTTGGTGATAATTCTCTGTCACTATGTGAGTCTTTTCTCATAAAACTGATCACAAGATCCACTGTTGTTATAAAAAAAATGATTACAGGCATTTTAAAGATCCAATTATAAAGTGGACAGTGATCTATGGGTATGTAACAGTAATGTGGATGATGGATTATGCTTTTTGGCCTTCACCACAAAAACCATGCACATGTGAGTGGTAGAGAAAGGCTCACGTGGATCACGTGACTGAGCATCCACTGTGCTGGATGATCTGCCAAAGGCTAGTTGGAGGTGACAGATAGTCGTTCCTACAGTGAGTGCTCAACCAGGAGCACTTCCTCTCCTACTCACCTCACTGTGGAGTAGCTCTCTCCTGCGGCCCTGGGGCTCGGCTGGCTCACCAAGAGGGAGAAAAAAGGACACAGAGAATAATGAGGAGAGGAAGGAATAAGAGAGTCTCCTACCTAATCACCTTGTTTGTTCAAGAAGAGGTCAAATACAAGATTGGATTTCACTAGCGTGTAGACTGGGGGCTCAAGGCTGGAAATGGTTCTAATGTAGGCCAGTGTTTTCACAGCCAGCCATACTGGAGGGGAGAGAGAGGGACAAGAGAGGGGAGGAGGACGAGGAGGAGAGCTCTCTGGTGGCAAGGCATGTTGGGAAGCTGTGCAACAAAGAGCCCTTAGCCAAACAAAGAACCAATGTTTTCTCCCCACAATCCCTCTGTTGGTATCTGCAGTGCCACACAACAAGGCTTCCTGACACTGGGGAGAGAGACTGGTTAGGATGGCATGAGATAAGTATGTCTTACATTAGTGATTGACTGACAGGATGAGGTTCTGTTTAACACGTTTAATACATACATATACATATAAATGTAATCTACCCCCAACTAAAGTCAAGGAGTGTCGGTTGTTTAACCTCCACTAGATGAACTTCGATAGCACTGGCTGAATGGTTAAAGACAGATAAAGAGAGGTAATAGTTTTTATTTGATGCTAGTGTGTAATAACACAAAGAAGTAAAGTGTGCTGCTTGAATGGGAAGCAGATGGCCGTGCTTTCATACCACACACAGGGTGCTGGCACTGGGTCTCATCCCGGCTCAAAGCCACATCTGGATCACTCTATCCCACCTCTTCCATTAGGCTGATATTCCAGATGAGCTCATGAGCCTGGCCTAATGGACGCCAGGCCACAGAGAAAGTCGCTGGATTCTCTTCTGTAGTTCCTAGGTCTGTTTGTCTGTCTTTTGCTTATTAAGTGTCCACATCTCTCCCTGTCTATTGTTTCACTCTGTCTGTCTTTGTCTCTGCCAGTTTGTCTTTTTCTGAATGACTTTTCTAAGTTATTTTCCACCTCTCCAATATTTTCGCTGAGTTATTTATTTATTTTTTTTTACATTTATCTCTCTCAAATTCCCTGTCTTGTTCAGATTCTCTCTCTCTCTTTCTAGTTATGTCTCTCTTAAAGCATCTCTATATATTTACTCCCTTACCAAATTATTTTTGTCTCTCTTTTCCAGCCATTCCCTAAAATACTTGAAGCACTCCAAGCTGAAGTGATGTCTCTGAATGCACCATGTACCACATGTAGGACTACAATATTATTTGAAATTTGTTGCTCAGCTACCAACTACTGCTAAGGTGTCCATGAGCAAGGCACTTAGACTTTGGGCTTCAGTAGCCAACAGCAGTAAAAGACATTGATTCAAGCAATCTTGTACAGAAAGAAAGAGGTTTAATTTACCTGCCAGTGCCAACAATAGTTCTCCGAGGCACTGTTGGTATACATCCAGAGCCTCGTGAGCTTCCAGTCCACTTTCCTCCTACAATGGAAGGTTGAAAATGAGCCATAATATTGCTTTAAATCTGACTACAAAGACACTGTTGCTAGCTAGCTAACCAGTGAATCTTAATCATTATACTATTGCTCAAGCATATGTAAGCACATGTTGTTGTTTTGTTTTTTTTTGTTTTTTTACAGGAAGAAAACATGATTAGATTTTGATGTAAGAATACAATGAAATTAACTTTGTTTTGGGCATATACTTGTGTTGTTATGTAGGTGCACTATACATCCAAGGATGCAATGTAAAGGATCAGAAAGTCACAGTCTGAAAAGCAGTCTCTGAAAATATGAAATGGGATTGGTTTGTGCCCAGCCAATTTGTCTTTTTCTGTTGTATTACTTCTGCTTCAACCAGCTTTTGTGTGTGTCTCTATAGCAGTGGTAAAATCTAACCTTAGCAATGGCAGTAGAGGCCATCTCCAGTGCAGCCAGCAGCCGTGGTTGGTCTCGAGACATTTCTGGAGATGAAAGAAAACAGAAAACACTACACTATGCTAGTTCTACTGTCTATCAGTAGAAGACAGACAGATTTGAGATTCTTAAGATTTTATAATATTTATTTTAGGGATAACTGAGCATATGTCTTTGAGAGACCATTCTGTAGCTGACTCTGACCTCTAAGGCAGCGGAAAAGAAAATTAAACATTACTTAGATTAATTAAAGAAGTAAAATAGATCAAGCATTTTTGCTTTCTTATATAATGGAATTTTCCATTACTAAAAACACATTTTTGAGGATGTGTGTAATAATCATACAGCTTCATAATCTTTAATCTATTTTATTAAAATCAACACACATTGCACTACTCAAGTTGTCCTGTCATACAGCTCCTGACCAGATGAGGCTAACATCCAAATACAATGGCCCTGCTCCTGCCTCTGAGCTGAGCAGCTCATTACCTCGTAGGACATCCCTGGAGGTCTGGGCCTCCTCAAAGCTCAGTCTGTTGTCTGAGGCCACCAGGGCTTTCAGTTCCTCAGCTCTGGACACATACTGGCTGACCTGCGGGAAGTCCTCTTACATTGATTCAACTTAATCATATCAACCACGCCATATGCTCTCCATCCACACCATATGGTATTCATAGAGGAGAATTCATTCCAACTGAAAGCCACTGGACTGTAAATCCAAATGAAAGTGAATGTGGGGAGTGTTTTCAGGCCTACCTTCTGCCTGAGGGTATCTTTACGTTGTCGGTCTGTCTCGTCTGGAGAGGGCAGAGAGAAGAGATGTTTTGGTTTTACATTTAGTGTGTTTACTTGGCCAGTTTACTGTGGTGGAACAAAGCCAGGCTAATGTTGAAGGGCTTAATCCACAGACAGGATATAAGAGTGGTTGTTGCTCTTACAGTGAATAGCAGGGACAAAGTGCTCAAGGGCACTGCAGTAAAGAGAGAGTGCAGCAGACCTCTCGCCCTCCTGGTCCTTCTGAACTGCTTGCAGGACAAGCTCCTTCTGAAAAGAGGAAACAGGAAGTGGTTTCACTCCATGCAAACTGCAGCAGCTCTCCATTGCTTATGCATGCACACAGAGTCATGTGTGAAGGCACATGTGGGGCAGGCATAAGCACAAACCCAGCACATGTGCATATGTGCTCGGTCAATCACACACACATTACTCATGGTCATCTAGAAGCCATGCACACATTCCCCTTTCTACTTATTCTCTTACTGCTTTCACTAGACTCTCTGGACTCGGCATATGCTCCAAATCCACAAAAGGGTGGGTGAAGAACTCTGCAAAGGTGATCCGGGCATCTGGATTTCTCTCTAACAGCCGCAACAGAAGGTCTCTGCAGTCCTTGGATACCCTGGCCCCAGGAGGGAGCTGATGCACAGAAAATGACCTTATTATGTTTCACTCAATCCACAGGACAATCCAAGGGAAAAAGGACAGCAGATTGTTGCCAGAGACCTTCTAGTCTCACATCACCACTTTTCATCAAAAGATGACCTTAAGTCTCTCTATGTGACTCCCGGGTAATGGACCGTATGCTAATACAATCCATTGAGCTCAAGCCTAATGTCTGACACAGGAATTCAAGTGTTTTGAAAGCCCTCTATCATTAAACATACTGTTAACTTTAATTGCTGCTGTGCTGTTGTAAGTCAAGTTTGGTTTGTGTACGCAGCAGGTGAATCAGGACCATGACTTTAAATTGCAAGAGATCAGTTTCATTTCAACATATTTAACTCAAGACAAAAATTGTTCACAGTCTTTAAAACATGCAGTTATCATTTTAAATCATGCTGTGGTTTTTACATATAAATCATTAAATAAACTGTCATGTAGATTAGACATTACCTATTTGTGTTTTGTAATTAAATGTTATGATATACACCTGTTTGCACAGATGTAAAAGATTGTTTATCATTTGTATCACATATTGTTCATTTAAGGTTTAGTTTAGAGGGATATATTGTGAAAGTATGCCATCAAGTGGCTAAATAATGAAAAATCACAAACACTGAGAGAACCCCCCCCCACTTTAGAGCACCAGTGCAAGCTGTGAGTCATTCATTTTTTTAAGCAGGACTGCTGACTGTCTGAGACAGTCCAACGATTCATTCATTCATGCTCAACTCTTACCTCAATAGGTTGGTTACTCCGGATCTTCTCCTCTAATTCAGCGTACGACCTTGATGCAAATGGTGCTCGCCCAAACAGTGTCTCTGCACGCACACAAACACTGTTGACTAGACTATTCCAAAGGGCTCATCTATGTTAGAGTATTCAACAGTGAAAACTAATACACCCACCAGGCATTAAGTTACAGGGTAGTTATGGCTCAAACGCTCCTACTGTATTTAAAAATGATCTTAGTTTATCTTCCTTGAATTTCTCTTACACTTAACTTGTCATTAACATGAATGATGTTGGTCTTTATTGAGAAATTTGCAGCCAACAGTGTGTAAATTACATGCTATTTGACCCTCCACACACAGCCATCACTGTAGCTTGATCTACTGTACTATTATTGTACAATTTCTGTGCCCAATTAGGAAGTGAACAAACTAGGCTGATGTTTCATGAATAATGGCACAAGTATGTCTGAAGCATTTTAATACTGAAAAATGAGGTAACAGAACATACATCCCATCATTTATGAGCCACCAAAAACGGGAGTGGGTGCATAGAAATGGCTGTAATTCCTGAGTGGTTAATGACACGCTTTTGTCAAACCCCTTGAATAAAAGCTGAAAGTCTTCACTTCGCTCACATCTTGAGTGTTTCATTTCAGATTCATTGTGGTGATATACAGGGCCCAAATGGCAAAACACTTGTCCCAATAAAAACAAACCTGACTATAAAACAGTATTACAATTATCAGATTGTCTGAAGTTGTGTATAATTTATGTTGAGGGCATTCTACATTCAAAAGAGATTAAAAGGTGAGTACTCACCATAAAGAATGACCCCTACTGACCAGAGATCTACCCTTGAGTCATACTGGCGTCTGCACACCATCTCAGGAGCCATGTAAAGAGGAGAACCTCTCAGGACACTCTGTTCATCCCATGGTGACATGTACTGGGCAAAACCAAAATCTGACACCAAACCAGAATATAAACAGTATGTTCACTCAGAGATTCCAGCAGATACAATCTTCCCAAAACTGTTAGACTCCTGCATAGCTCTATCACCTTATATGTTCATAATGCAGAGTGTACAAAGGTGTTTTTGTTTGGAGCCATACATTCACATTAAGTTTAAGAATATGACGTTAACACAACCTGAACAAGTAACTGTGGCCTGCTGAATAAGAAAAAGTTTACTTTCTTACTCTGTCAATGTAACAGAACAATAACATCAAAATGATTCAGTTGTTTTCAGTCTGGTATGAAGCTGAAATTATTTCACTCACATGCAAATCAGTATGGGTTTGCTGTGCGAGTGGGCATGAGATCACCTGCTAGTTTGAGGACAGAGCCACTGAGTAAAATATTCTGGGGTTTCAAGTCCAGGTGTGAGATGTTTCGCTCATGAAGAAACTGGAGGGCACAGGCTGTGTGTGCAGACACACATACAAATACACGATGAGGGAAACACTGTGATATTAAACTTGGCCCACTTCATGCAGTCCTAAAGTTTGCACTGAGCACAAACATGACTGACCTATCTGTTGCAGGAACCGCCGGGCCACCCTCTCAGGTAAAATCCTACGACTGCGAATGAAGCGGGAGAGATCTCCACCAGAACACCACTCCAGGATCAGATAAATATTCTCAGCATCCCACTGAAGAGAGACAGAGGAATTGAGAAACTTGGGAAAAGATTAGAAGCAAGACCAGGACTGTTGCATTTATTTCAGTACAAATAAACTTTGCAACGATCTCTATCAGCAGAGCCCCATAAATGATGTCATGACTCCCAAAATCAACATATAGCTTGCATGGATAAGATATCATCATCTTATGGACCGAAAAGAATTTCAGTTCCCTTGTATGAACTAACTTAGTGCTCATAGCTTTAAATAAGCTTACCTGAAAGTCTTTTAGCTGGACTATATGAGGGTGACGCATAGTCTTGAGGATTTCAATCTCTGTCAGCAGGTTTTCTGTAGATGCCTTGTTTAGTGTCTTCTTCCCAACCACCTTCACTGCCACCACCTCTCGGCTGTCCCCCTGCAATATCAGTCAAGAACTAAACTTCAACTTTCACTTTCAGTTTTACTGACAAAACCCTACTCAACTTATAATACCGGTGAGACTGCAAATACATTCAGTGTGGACAGTGAAACTATGAGGTCAGAAATCACAATGACTCACACTTTTCACATTCATTACAATATAATATTTATTGAGCATGGTAAGCAAAGTCAAGTCAAGTACTGGGAACCTCATTGTTCTCAACTCAAATACAAACATGAGACTAACCTGATGTGATTTCTTTCCCCTGACTCTTTCACAGACTCACCTTTCTGTAGGCTTTGTAGACTGTGGCATAGGTGCCACTACCCAGTCGCTCTGTGAGGATGAAGTCAGCCAGTTTTGGTGGAGCAAAGCTGGAGTTTGAAGCCATGCTGACGACAGCAACATCAAATTTCCCTGGCAGATCTGAGCTGGAAATTAAGATCAATACGCATATCAAACCCAATTAATGGCCTGATCTTCTCCTTTCTATCAGGACGTCAACGGTCAAGGTCAGTTACAGAAGAGTGACGCTATCCGCTGACCTGTAAACACACTATGGGTTTCTTGTCCTGCACAGGTAACAAGGTAACAGACGTCATCATCATTTACTAATGCATGATTTTAATGTAAGGAGCGCCTCTTATTCTGCTGTTCAAAGTTTAGTTTACTGTCACATCGTGTATGTCGAATACGTGTTGAATTTCAGACAGACTCGAAATAGTTTTATTCTGACATGAATTTGTCTTCTGATGAGCAGGATAAGCGCAGACAGACAGTTTATAGGGCTAGTATTTGTGTACATCCGTTTGGGAGTTAGCTACAAGAGCTAGCAAGCTAATGTATCACTTGCTGTGCTGACAGTGAAGAATTAGCTAAGTTAGCATGTATACTGCTACAGTAGACGTAGTGTTACTCCACCGTTAGCCAAAAACTGAAACAGAAGCAGTTAGAACTTCCCGCGTTTACTCAAAAGTTTTTAAAATAGACATGAAAATAGCTGACTTACCTGTCGGCTAACAAATCCAAACCGCATGAATGAAAAGTCAATGTTTACATTGCTGACAAGCTTGGTCACACTGACAGTAAAATGTATCAGAAAATATCTTACTGCCATCTAACGTTGGTTATCCGTTACTGCAAATTACCAGAGGAAATGTGGATGAAACAAGATGCGACGCTTGCAAAATATCAACCTCTTTCCAGCACGAAACCAGAAATATCTGTCTAAAATTGAAAGACCCTCTTACGTGCACCTCAAAATGTTAGTGCCTCATAGTTAGGGCGCATAGTATGATAATAATCTAATTAATTCACAATACATAACATAATATTTTGTCAAATAAATCTCTCTCCTGGTCCACAGAAAATGTACCTGTAATTTGATTAGTCTGTTTCTGAAACACATAGCGACGTCCTATGTATCATAAAATTGTGATCAGTTTTATTTATGATACAGAAAAACATAAAAAATAAAAACAACGAATAGCGTATTCATATTATTTCAATATCAGTTACGGGGATTGTTATTCTGGTTGCTTGCTTGTGTTTTATTTTCAAAAACCCTCGCCGGAAGTAATTTGTCATTGTGAGTTTGGTGGTCATTTAAAGATGGCGGAGTGCCTGGCTGCACGTTTGGCCGCCCAGGAGGAGCAAATTCGCTTCCTCACTAAGGAAATCTCCACTCTCCGCGATGGCCTAAGTGGAGGCGGAGATGCTGCCGGCGTTGTGGAGGTTTCTCCAGAGCTGGAGTGCCTGCGGACCGAGAATGAGAAGCTCAGGTACCGGCTACTGCACCTCCGACGGGGTCTGCAGGCGGAGCTGGAGCTGGAGAAGGCGCAGAACCAGAGACAACAAGGAGTGAAGTGTGGCAGACCTCCGGAGAAAAACACCAGCAAAGTGCAGCAGACAAACAACCGGGCTCATAATAAGGTATTAATAAAGACCGGGACAGTAAATGTTACCCGGTTTAAACAGCTTCGTTTGTGTAGTAGTAGTAGTAGTAGTAGTGCTGCAACATTATAAGTAGCGGGCCTCTACCCTCTGAAGGCAAATGACAAACTGTACCACCCCATTTCCAAAAATAGCTGTCCACTCAGTGTCACAGTGTGTGCACACTCTGAATACTTAACATGTCCTCTGCGATTAGTAATGGGCTGATAATGTGGCTCAAAAGGAAATAATGATAAGCGCCTATTGTCGGATTAAACATACACACACACCCCTCTCTGTTTGTGGACAGGTGGCAACCCCGGATACCAAACCAGGTGACAACAAAAAGGAAAAGAAGCAGGATAAGGGACAAGGAGGTGGAGGTGTGAAAGAGGTGATTACTAGAGAAGCACAACACCTTGATGTTATTTTGCTGTTGTGTTCATCCTTTGTACCAATAGGATTATAACATATCACCTTTCATTTTATCACAAACAGCACCAGAGTCCCTGTCTTTCACAAAACTTCTTGGCTTTTATTGTTTTACTTATTTTTCTCTGCAGCTGAAGCCCTGGCCTGGATACATTTCAGAGCGTCTCAGCTTATATGATGAGCTGAAGAGGGAGAGTGATGCCTTGCTGGCAAAGAAAGCTGCAGACAGTAAACCCATCACTGTGGAGCTGCCAGATGGACGGAAGGTGACAGGCAAGGCTTGGATCACCACACCATACCAGTTGGCTTGTGATATCAGGTTGGTACATAAACAGCTGGCCAGATCTAATGTTCAGTCTACATTTGCATCATCAATTAATGGCTGCAAATGTGATCAGTCCAATAAATTGTTTTCATTATAATGGTTGAAATCACTGTTAAATGTTGACGCAGCATTTCTGAGGAAACTGTCTTGCACTGAATCTTTCAGCCAGGGCCTGGCTGACAATGCTGTGATTTCTCGGGTGAATGGGGAGCTTTGGGACCTGGACAGACCTTTCGAGCAGGACTGCTCTCTTGAGCTCTTGCGCTTTGACAGTGAGGATGCTCAGGCTGTGAGTACCTTCAACTTACCAATTAATGAATCAAAATTAACCAAAACAAACAAAAATATTGTAACAAGTTGCTTGTGGCTGCAGAGGGAAACCTTGGGGATGTATTCAGTTGTACTGCAGTTTTGGTGATCTGCAAAACTAGTTTTCAATGACAAATTAATTGCAAATTGAATTGGATTTCACTTTTTCTTTTCAGCAATATACAGTCCTACCTTATTGTCTGATATATCGAAAAGTTCCCAGGCAACCACAGCATCCAAACAACAGACTAAACAGATTTTTGCTGAGTACATCCCTCATCTCATATTCCAGGTGTACTGGCACTCCAGTGCTCACATCCTGGGGGAGGCAATGGAGCGCTTCTATGGAGGTTGTTTGTGTTATGGACCCCCCATTGAGAATGGTTTCTACTATGACATGTTCCTGGATGGACAGAAGTGAGTATTTTCACTATCAGTGTCTTCTCTTTTCTGTCCAGCTTTCCTCATCTGTGCAAATTTTTATGGATTATCTTAACATCAGATGTGTACTGCATGTGTATTTCAGTGTTTTTTAATTCAATTGTTGATGGTTTTACTATTTTGGGCCCAAAGGGAGTGCTTACAGCATCAAACACAGCAAAATCTTCATGTTTAATTAGAGAAAGATCAGGTTGCTTATCAGAGCAGCATTTACCATGAGCACTTTTAATTAACTGAGTATGCTTCCCATTTCTAGGGGAGTGTCCAGCACTGAGTTTGGCGACCTGGAGACTTTGTGTAAGGCTGTGATGAAGGAAAAGCAGCCATTCGAAAGGCTCGAGATCAGCAAGGAGACGTTGCTGAAGATGTTTAAGGTGAGCAGGAAAGAAAGAAAACTCCCATTCATTGTAAGCAGATCCTGTGCTTGTGTGAAAGAATAAATCATCATGTGTTTGTCAGAACTGGAAACGGGTGAGGAAAAATGTCCTCTAGCTGTAAATTTGCATAGCCTGATTTATAGAATATATATTATCTGCATACATGGAATTTGGGTATTTAACACAGTGAAATCTCTAAATCAAATCTAAACCAAGCTGCTTGTATCTTTCAGTACAACAAATTCAAGTGCCGTATTCTGAATGAGAAAGTCAGCACTCCCACTACTACAGTCTATAGGTAAGTTAAGATGAACAAGGATAGGAAAGGATTTAATCTTTGTATTCTAAGAAGTGCGAGTGCTTTTTGCGCTTAATTAATTAATTAATGCTAACTGTTGTGTAATTTTTCAAATCCTTTTTAGATGTGGGCCCTTGATTGATTTGTGCAGAGGTCCCCATGTCAGACATACAGGCAAGATCAAGGCTTTGAAGATCTACAAGGTACATGGGGAATACACACAAGATCCTAAACTACAATCCTCAAGCTTATTTATGCTGTTCAGATGAGTTTGTCGCCCCTGATTTTATTTAAAAATTGTTACACCTGGCCTAAAGGAAACCTGAGCATTGTATAAAAATGGACTCCCCTTTTTCCCATCTCCCAAGCATGACCAGTGCCATGGCAGGTGTAGTCCAAAATAAAATAAATTGATATAATTAACAATGAATGGAAAAAAGTAAAAGCATCAGGCCGAGCACGGCCCAAAATAACAGGCAAAACAATCTTGAAATAACCCAAGCTAACTTTCCTTGCTCAAAGACAAAACAAAATAAAATATAATCAACTTACCCAACTCCCTAACTAGCAACAGGAGAAAAAGGAGAATTAAACAGAAAGAGCTTCCCATCTCTACGGATACTCGGGCCGACTGTTTGGTCAGGACTATTTATAATACTTACACAAAGGAGCAAGCTTTAAACGACCTGTAGTAGCAAACAGCACTCATCGGCACAGCGAAAGTCAGGATTATCATGGTGAGGTTAGAAGCCAGGAGGAAAAGGAGCCACCAGCTCACATTGAAAGTGCCATTTTAAAGGAGGTGCCATCAGTCTCCCCTTCAATCAGCAGTTGCCTTCTGCAACTCAGAAACAGGGCAAGAAAATACAGCAGAAAAGACAGCACCACCTCCAGACAGGGACGAGAACAAGAACAGCTTACAGAACTTCACGATACAAATTATGATCCAGGTTCATAATACGAATGTTTTCCAGAAAGGCAGTCTTGTGCTAAAATGTTAGTATTTTACTCTTTTCTGCCTCCGTCATCAGAACTCTTCAACCTACTGGGAGGGCCGCTCTGACATGGAGACTCTGCAGAGGATCTATGGAATTTCTTTCCCAGACTCGAAGATGCTGAAGGAGTGGGAGCGTTTTCAGGAGGAGGCCAAGAACAGAGACCATCGCAAGATTGGCAAAGTGAGTCACTGAAGGGATTCATGTCCAAGCCCACCCAGCTGGCTGAGGCCTAGAGTTGATGACTGGAAGCCAGTACAAAGTGAATTTTGTTTCGTAATTGTATAATGTGATGGCTGACACAGCTCCTTTGAGGTTTTCGTAGGAGTTGTTCCTCGTGAGAGGTTTGTGGTTTTATAGATGTGGTGAACCCCTGAAAAGAACCTGGACAAAGAACACAGACTCAGGCAAACATGAAACTGTAACGATGCGTGCAACAGTATACAAACAGATTATCTTCCCAGTGTAGCCCAGTTGGCATTATTTAAAATTCTTCAAGTCCAAACCAGTAGGCCATAACAGCACGAACATGAAAACCGCATTGTTCTGCTTTAACTCAACTGATGCCACTTTGTACCAGCTGAGGGCACTGTGTTTCTTCATACTGGCACATTTGGGACAACTGTGAGTCATCTGAGCACCCCAGCTGGTTTCCCAGCAGGGAAGACACAGACGGCAGCACCTCAGTCAGCACCAGTAACAACACAGTTCCATATTAAACGTGAGAGTCAAGCTACTGCTGTTGATGCCATTTGGAGGGAGGTGACAAGAGTGACATGTTGCTTTAAAGATGGTGCTCTGTGGCAGGATTCAAAGCTGACCCTTATCATTAGCATGAAAGCACGACATTTTGAAAGCTTCTAGATGCAATCCAGTTTAATCGATAATTAGTATTGAAGTTTAAAAAAAACAACAACAAAAAACATCATGCTTCTTTGGCATATCGATTTGCCATAATCAAATGATCAAACATGTTATACCTCATCAGTTCCGACATATTTAGAAAAAAATAACAGCACTGGTGTGTGAAAACAGAAACAAGATTTCCAGAGTGGTGTTTCATAAAGCAGGCATATTTTCAAGAAATTCTGTTTCATAAAGGAGGCTTAAATAACCTAGACTAGCCCAGATCACCCTGGACAGGTTCAGGTTGGTATTGACTATTGGTACAATCAGTCTGTCTGACCGAAATACTGCGTTCCTCCCCAAAGGTCGCTGCACATTTACACAAAGTTACCATATTTGATGAAAGCTACACTTACTGTGTTCTTAAAGTCTGACTTTGTATCTTTTTGAGTCTTAAACAAAATCAAAGAGATGGATATTCTGATATCCATCTATTAAAAAATATAAAGAGCAGGCAGCCAGTTCCAATATATTTGAACAGAATTTCCACCATATAGAGGCTGTTATGTTCCTCACAAACTAACATTGATGTAATCCAACTGATAGAGCTGACGGGCAGTTTAGTTTCTAACAAACGCTAACTTTCTTATTAACTTGCCATAAACTTAATAATCTGCTTGGGGTCCTATTGAGATTTCAAGGCTGTTGCAGTACATTGCATTTTATACATCTGCATGTTAATATTAAGTTAGAGTATGAGTGTATTGGTATCAGTGTATCAGTATCAGTGCTTGATATCTCAGGTTAGTGTTTCAGAGTCATTGTGAGATATGTGTTCACAGTACTGGAAGGAAATGGTCTTCCTGCTGTCCACCCACCAGGCTACCAAACCCTGTCAGTCTCTTTTATTCTTAGTCCATTAAGCTTTTTTTCAGCTGTCCGTCCCTGACAGATGGCCTTCTGTGTGATGATTGGATAACTCTCTGCTGTGCATGGAGAAGTGTCTTGCCGGTTGTACCTGCAGATAATAAGGACATGTGAAGTCTTTAAAAAGATACCTTTGTCTGCTTCACAGGATCAGGAACTGTTTTTTTTCCATGACCTGAGCCCTGGCAGTTGTTTCTTCATGCCACGTGGAGCCTACATCTACAACACCCTCGTCGAGTTCATCAGGGTAGGAATGGGGGCCTCTTAGTGCTTTTTTTTTTTTCTTTTTGCAGAAAGAAATGTTTCACTATACCTTCAATAGCAAATTAAGTCAAAACAAAGGTAACGTACAGAAACCTTCAGATAATGACCTCCTCCTTCTCATTATTTTTTTTCCAAAAGTGTGAACGCTTCACTGTACCTAAATATTATTATATTCATTTGCACATATTATAAATTAATTACAATAGCCAAATTGAGAAAGAGATGTGAAGGAGGATTTTGAGTACTTTGATCCCCATTGTCTGTTTTTTGCTGTTATATAATAGGATGTCTAATATCCTATAGTATGCTTTTCTTCATCATAATAAGCTTTGGTTGGTAATTATTTTATCACTAAATGATTTATGTTGGCTGTTTAGTTAGACCTTTTTAGAATATATAGCACTTCTTTTGGGACAGGGGACATTCTGGACTGTCAAGATCACTAAACTCCAGTTTATATGAGAGCAAAAAACTACAAACAGAATCAGCATCTGTATAGAGTTTGTTTTAAAGAACAATTATTCCAGGGATACTGAATTACTTGGAACCACTCTTAAGTCTATGAGGAGCAGGCAATGCTTAACATTCCCACTTGGCCTGATTGCCATCTCACTGAAATGCAGTCCATTAACTTTTGTAAAACGTGCAATCACCAGGAAGGACTAAGATAAGCCCTGAGTTTAAGAATTTCTGCTCAGTCAGTTGAAAGTCTGCTCAGAGCTCCGGAAATGCTTGGGCCAGTCCTTATGGAGTCTGAACTTTTAAAATGTTTTGTTCACTCAAACATCAAATATGTGACAAACTGAACATGATAGGCTCAGAAATGTCAAAGCCAAAAATGCAAAGACATTCAGATTGTGGTGCTAATGGGCTTGTCATCAGCACAGCAGTCCTCAATCGTGGCGTGTCTTTGATCAGAGTGACTCCATGGATATTACTTACGTTTTGGAAGCCATGATGGCAAGGATGGGCACAAGATTTTATTTAAAAGCAGAACAGTCCAAAGTTGAGCAAACTTTATATTTGAGAATGACTTGAACTCTCTTGCCAGGTTCAGTGACTGTACAGGAACTTGTCTCTGTGACGTACTTGCAGAGATGTGTTGACATCTTGAAGACTTTCACATTACACACCAACACACCAGACTTTACAGAAATGGTGCAAGATCGTTATCACGTCACTGCAATCTGTTATCACTGTGTTTTTAAAGAAAAAAAAAAGCTATGCATTTGCATCCATGACATATCGCGAGAACTTGCTGGGCAGGAAACCCTGCTCATATTTATGGATGGTGGAGGCTGACTTGTTATGAATGCAACAGAAGAGTTGCAGGCAGTTGTTAACTAGTGCAGGGAAATTGTAGAGTAGCTTACAATTAAAAGTTAAATGACATCCAATTTGAAGTTAAATCAAATAAACACATTTAGAATATAACTGGTGGTGCTGCTGATGAAGGGTACTTGAGTTAATCAGTCTCGGCTATGAGGGTACATCTTACAAAAAACGTTGGGAGCCACTGTATTGGCACATAACTTTCAGGTTTTCTATCTCTTTTTCTGGTAAATCATATTTATTCAGTAGAAGCTGACTGAGCACACATTATATTTTTAAGCTCCTTCCCATTTCATTTTCACACTTTCTTTTTGTCGCAGTTGAAATCTTTCCAGTAACACCAGTGTTGGCTGCTAAACAGCTCAACTGGACTGAAATGTTTTGCTTAAGGAAAACAAATGTACAAATAAAAAACCCACAGGATCTGATTTCCATTGCAGTAGCTGGAGATTTGTGCCAGAAGTCTTGATGCAACTCAGCTCAACAAAGTACCTGTGCAGGCCAAATGACAGATTTAGTTTGTTTACGTGGTTTTGTTGTTTTTCTAGGATGAGTACTGGAGAAGAGGCTTTCAGGAAGTAGCCTCCCCCAACATCTATAACAGCAAACTGTGGGAGACATCTGGCCACTGGCAACACTACAGTGAAAATATGTTTTCCTTCCCTGTGGAAGAAGACATCTTTGCACTCAAGCCCATGAACTGCCCAGGGCACTGGTAAATTTAGTGCACTCAGAGTAAACATTTAAAGTGTTTCCCAAATGCTGTCAATCAAATGTACAGTATTTAATTCACATCAGTCATTTGATTTCCTGCTCTCTGGTTGTTCTATAGTCTGATGTTCAGCCACAGGCCTCGCTCGTGGAGGGAGCTTCCTCTGAGGCTGGCAGATTTCGGGGTCCTCCACAGAAATGAGCTGTCGGGGACACTTACTGGGCTGACCAGAGTTCGACGTTTCCAGCAGGACGACGCCCACATTTTCTGCAGGATGGATCAGGTGACCACATCAGTAGTTTACACGCAATTTGAAGGACTTTGAACTTGTGAAAAACACATTTGAAAAACAAGTACCTACTCATTATGAGTCATTTTTCCAAAATTTGGAATCATCTCGTATGTTTTTTTACAGATCGAGTCAGAGATGAAGGGCTGTCTTGACTTCCTCCGCTGTGTTTATGATGTCTTTGGATTTTCCTTCCAGCTTCACCTCTCCACACGTCCAGAGAAATATCTGGGTGACATTGCTGTGTGGAACCAAGCTGAGAAGGTGAACTGCATCATGCATTGTAGCTAGGATTTCTGGTGGAATATTGACTCCAGGTACCACCTGAATTCTAGTAAATATTCAGCAGAAGTTCTGGCTTTGTCGTCTAAGTATGACACACTGCTTTGTTGGCATATGAGATAAAATGTAGGGACTGCAGCGTAGCTTTTAGCAATTAAATGCTCATGTTGACACTGACTTGGCACTGTTGATGAAAGCAATGGCTCACTGCTATGTGATCATACAGTAGTATCAGGTCTGTGAGTCATTGTGAAGTTCCTTGGATTCTGTAGGAGGCATGTTGTCAATAAATGATATTTCTCATTTGTGTGACATGATCTGTTAGTAAATCGGTCCAGATGTCTGCTGCATAAGGGCATCGCTTGAAGCGTAAATGTAGTTTAGTGCATTAGGCAGTGTAAGGTGCAGATGGTGCTGTACTGAATTATGTACTGCTGTGTGACTGCCCATTTCACAGTAATTGCTTTCTATTGTTTGAACTTAAATTATATGTTAACCTGTGCCTCATGCTTGGCAGCAACTAGAAAACAGTCTGAATGAGTTTGGGGAGCCATGGAAACTCAACCCTGGAGACGGAGCTTTTTATGGACCCAAGGTCAGATAATGCCTTGATATTTTCCTGCAAAACGGCAAATCGATTAAAGTCACCGAGGTCTGGAAAGCGCTGTAATTCTTTGTGTACTATTGCAGATTGACATTAAAATCAAAGATGCAATTGGACGTTACCACCAGTGCGCAACCATTCAGCTGGACTTCCAGCTACCCATCCGTTTCAACCTGACCTTTGTGGGGTGAGTCACCTAATCAAAACACTGACACACTGCTGAGTCTATGTGCTTTGCTGCCCCATGGATTATATGTTAATTCCTTTCTGAATAAGATGTCTCAGCTTGTGTTCTGTGCTCCACACAGTTGTGTATTTCAGAGGTGAAGAGCTGTATATATATCTTTGAATTTACTGAGCAGGTGGCAGGCTGGTTTATCGCCTTAACAAGAACTTAAGTTTGTGCACCCAGCAGGAGATAAAAATGCACAACCTTTACAGCAATAGACAGCATGCAGTTAATAATATTAATGGCTTGTGCTTTAGCCTAATCAACCCAGTATTACATATGGAAAGGGAACAGGTAGCTGTGTAGGTCATTAAATATTGATACTTAAGTTGCAGACAGTTAGATTTAGGTCTAGTATCTATAAGCAGGTGATATGGTGATTGTGATCTTAATGGTAAAAGAAATAATTCCAATTGAATTCAAGACAAATAATAAATGCGCACAGTCAAGAACAACTCGTGTTTTTATTCATATTGACACATTTCACAGGAACCATTTGTTATCCTTATTATTTCTGATGCAATGTCTTACAGGAAGGATGGAGATGACAAAGCCCGACCAGTCATCATCCATCGTGCCATCTTGGGTTCAGTGGAGAGGATGATTGCCATTCTCACAGAGAACTACGCAGGGAAATGGTGAGCGCACTTGAGAACGTCAGTTACACAATGTTGTTAATTCAAAAAATGAAAAAGTTAACCATAATCCAGAAAGCTGATTTAGCTTAGTGCTTTGACATTTTGGCAGATGAAATTGTAGCTTGTGTTATTTTTGGGTAGTTTTTGAGTGGCATGCCATCTTGTTTAATGCCAAACTGTCCACTGTATTGTTAGTCACATTTTGACAACAATACGGTCTTCTCTTTCTGGCATAATTTGAACATACCATAAAGTATTTTACCCAGTGGTTCTTCTTGTCAGGGAGAAATGTAAGAGGCAACCTTAATACCTTTATAACCGTGTATCCCTGTTGAAGATTGTTTCAATATACTCCGTCCTTCCACCAGGCCTTTGTGGCTCTCTCCACGTCAGGTGATGGTTGTGCCTGTGAACCCCTCCTGTGAGGATTACGCCAAGAGGGTAAGTCTTCCACTGCTCCATTCTGACCATATTTAAATATGATCATATGAATAGTTATCTGTGGCATTAAGCTTTGTATAATATCTGTGATCGATCCCCCCCGTCAGGTGTGTAAGCAGTTTACAGAAGCTGGTTTTATGGCGGATGCTGACCTAGACTCAGGCTGTCTTCTAAATAAGAAAATCCGTAACGCTCAGTTGGCCCAATATAACTTCATTCTTGGTGAGAAAATTTTTCTGCCCTGTGTACATTCGTAGCACTGACTGACCACTGATTGGAGAGCATTTGCATCCTTTTTTTTCCTGCTCTGTGGTTTGCCTGCAATCACTTTAAATGTACATTTAAGTAGTTACTCCCACAATATTAACTGTTTATTTTTGTATTATTGTATTTTTAAGGTAGTTCAAGTGTTTTTTTCCTTTGCGATACTGATTGGGTAATCCACTCCACTTTTAAGTGGTCTGTTTTTAACTATTAGTCTCGATAGAGGATGTATACTATATATGGTTTTAGTGGCTGTAACATTATGGGACCACTCTTTACCAAAATATGCTTTGGATCAGTTAAGATGAGGCAACTCAAGCAAGACATGATGCTGTTTTTGAGAAATGTACAGAATGTGTGATTTGTAGTAAATGGGCTAAAACATGAAAAAAAACTATTATGGTTCTTTTTTAAATGTGGAGTCATCAGCAGGCTCACCATTAGTACAACAACAATAATAATAATAATGAGTCTTAATTGGCTGAATATAAAACAAAGGGACCTCCAAGCTGGCTTACCACCCACAGTTGTTGAATTCAGCGAAGGAAAGCAGAGAACGTGTTAGGGTAGCTGTGTATGAGTGGTGTGACTTGGCCCATGTCAAGCTGTTGTGTCTTCTCACATGTTGTCAGTGGTCGGAGAGAAGGAGAAGATGACTAAGAGCGTCAATGTGCGCACGAGGGACAACAAAGTCCACGGAGAACTGTTGGTGGCCGAGGTGCTGGCTCGCCTGACCCTGCTCAAACAATCCCGCTGTCAAAACGCAGAGGAGGAGTTCTGATCAAGACAAAGAACAATTCAGACTTTGGCATTTGAATACCTCAACTACAGTGAGATGAGCAGTGAAGGGACAAATGATTGTTCATGTCAAGATGGTACAGTGAAAGTGTAGTACATAGAACAGAAAGCAGACAGGGAAACTGATGAGTTGATGTTCTGTAAGTAAATGCAATAAATGGAAATGACTGAATGTCCACATGATCATGTGTGAAGGGCAGAAAAAGGACAACTGTTTTTATGTGGTGTGGGTATTAAATTATGGCCAAGCAGTTTAAGTCTGTCTGAAGGGACGTTGCTTAATAATTAAGAACACAGTGTGATCATTGTCATAATAAAGATTGTGAATTTGGCACTGATTTTTTTTCACAAAGAGGAAACTCAAAAATAAAATACTTCTACTGAAAGTGAGTAATTGTTCTTTTACTTTCACACCAGAAGAGATGACTGTTTCTACCAGAATGAAGTGTGATGATAAAAAGCCGTAGGATTGTTTTGTAGAGACATGCAGCCTTCCAGGAGTTTGCAGTGCCTCACTGGTTTTCTCATTCATTGGAAATATAACCTTGATCAGTGATTGTGGTTACCTGCTGTGCAATACAGAGCCACATCCTTACACAGCATGCAGCGATGACAGGCATATGAGTGTCACACAGTGAAATTTATTTCTCCATTTTTCCCTTATTCACATTATTGCTCTGTGCGCTTATGAGAGGACTGTTACTGTCGTTTGCAGAATTCTACAAGCACCAAATTAAAAGTAACATTCAGACCAGAAATGGGACATTAAAGGAAAAACGTGAATAAAATGTTGACAGTTTGTAATATATAGATCACAGGGTTTTGTGGGTGGAGCGTGGTGGGCGTGGCAACATGAGGACAAGTCTAGTTTTTCTATTTTAAAACAATTATTTTGGTGACTCAGTTTTAGCAACTTATTGAATGCTGATTCCACCACCCCGAAATCATAGATGGAGATAAAGAAAATATTATTAAAATGGACAGTCACAACAATGAAGTTATATTAATAAGATCACTTTGAAGATGTCCATGTTGATCTTCTTTACAATAATTTTTGCTGGAGGAATTCATGTCAGCGGAATACTTCTTCACTGGAACAACCACGGCTTTTTCGATCAAACAGCCGTGAAATGGTGCCATATTCACGAGCTCTTAACTTCCCACGCCTCAGACTAGCAGAGGATTGATCACAGTTCTTTTTTCCTACATGACCTGAATGCAGCTTTGCCTAGCCCAGCAGCAACAATGGCCACTAACTGTCAGATATGGAGACCGGATCGAGGACGGTGCTTCAAAACTTATGGAATCATTGTCGTTTTGTTTATGGACCTGGTCTTACAATGTGTTAACGGTATGTTTTTGGAGCCGATTATAAATTTACTACAGCTTGGCTCACGCATATGGCTAGCTTACATTTGTGCTAATTGTCGTTAGCTTCCTTCCACGGCGTTAGCAAAACCTGGTTAGCTAGCAAACCAATTGGTTAGCAACGGAAACAGTGAATAGTGCTGATTGAACAGCTGTTTATTTAACTCAACAGTCAACTTTGTGTCTAGGATTTAATTTACAGGAGAGGTACACTGTTAGCTAACTGTCCCCGCTAATGTTCAAGAACTACTGCTTAACGCTTCGCCGTAACGCTAAAGTTGCTGTGAAGCATTAACTAGCTTAGATGTTCCATTAATATAAGCATCTACATCTGCAGTTACTAACACACGTTCTTTGCTCATTTACTGTATTTACAACTAAGTTATTGGCATCTCTGCCTCGTAATACGCGAATGTGATGGCCCTTGATCAACATTTTTTCGCTGTCACCATAAGGTGTCTATGAATGATTTGGATTTTTTCCTTATTGAGTGAGTTTGCTTGTCAGGGTACCTGAGCTCTCCTCATGTTGGCCAGGAGCCCCCCTACACCAGAGATGCTCAGCATGGACCTGTAATCACCAGTCCAGTAGTCCCTGCTGCAGCCTCAGGTAAACGCCAGTCACTAATCAGCATTCATAATACTGACTATAATCTGTAACTCATTTGTTCCCCAGGCCATTAGACTCCACAACACATCCAGTGTGCACCTTAACTTAAATGTTTTGCACAATTAACCTGTGCTTTATAACTCATTTCTGGGTAGCAATCCGTTTACATATGTTTACACTGTAGCTTTTAGTCTCTTGTTTTATACACACAGTCAATCTGGTCGACCTGCTTTCTTTGCACTCTGTTGTACTTTATGTAGCATGTGTTAGTTTATTTAGTGTATGGTTAGTCTATTTTTCCTACTAACAGTTAGGCCTTGTTTGTTTGTTTGCTTACTTTTTGACTAACCTACACTGCTGTAATGCGCTACTGGATGCTTGAATTTCCCTCAGGATCAATAAAGTATCTATCTATCTAACAAGAGTTTGAGATACAGTGACAAAATATCAGAGGCCCACTGTTACATTGTAGATGAGAGAGTAGTAGATAACCTAACTGTCAGGTTAATAACTTGCTGACATTTTACAGATTTGATTTTTTTTTGTTTTCATGCTAACAAACTCCATTAAGAGCATTTTCCTACATGGGAGGTTACAATAGTATGGACAGTGATTCCTCATGTAGATGTCCTGTGTTTATAAACCGCAAATCTGTGCATATCTATACCAGCGCTCTGGTTATCGTACCTCTGTAATTGTATTTATTTTTTAGTAATTTAGTTGTCTTACTTGTCGTTAAACTTAATTTGTCCATATAACAACATACAAACAAGACCTGAGTATCAGTTAGTAGTTAGAGTTGAATTTCAGGTGCATTTTTTCTGTTTTCAACTTACAATATGTTTTCCTCATTCCCCCGTATCAGATCAAAGAGAATATCACTCTTGTGTCAGCTATGAAGAGTTAAAAACAATTTTCTGGTGCTAGCCAACATGTTGCCACAATGGGGCTATCCCTTGCTCAAGGCCTCCTTGAAGACCTTTTTCGTTGACGGCAGATTGTTAGTCATTTACGTCCAACTGCCTTATTTTCTTTGTTTGGCAAGAGATTCAAAGGGTTGTAGTCCTAAGCCTGTTGACATAAAGTCATAAAATTGCCTTAAGTAAAAGTTTTGTTACATCACACAGATTATATTAGATAGAAATGAAAGAACTTCTGTAACTTTATGTCAGCTGTTTTGCAGTGTCTCCTGCAGATGAAGAGAACTACACGTCCAAGTGTCCCAGTGGGGGTTTGTGCAGCCGTCTGCCAGCTGATTGCATTCACTGCAATTACCAACACAACTGCACCTACAAGAAACCAGCTTCTTTCACTTGTAAACCCAAAAAAGGAGTTCACTGTATAGTGAGTAACAGTTCATATTGTGATGATCTATGCTGCCTAAAGGTAGAGTAAGGGTGTAAGATTTAAAAAGGGGATGAAACATGATGTTATGTCATGCAGACATTTCTTGACAAAAGTCCCTGCTACACATACAGTAGTTGTGTGTGGTCATAGAATTAGAGATGTTAGGCAGCTGCTGAGGCTCTTTGTCTTAGTGATAACTGTGCAGTAATAGCCTTCTGTGTTTTGTGTTTTTAGGGAGAGTCAGGACAGCAACAAACCAGCTTCTCTCTCTCCATCTCTTGTCAATTCTGCTGGCAACTGGACCCATCCCAATACCGCTGCTCAAACTCTACTAACTGTATGACAGTGTCCTGCCCACGCAAGCGCTACAACGCCACCTGTGACGTGTTAGACCACGTACATTGTTTAGGTACGACAGAGGTTCTGCTGTAAATCCTGTTGAGTTTCTTTACTTTCAGTGAGGTGACTATCTCAGTCAAGCACAACAAGCATGGTTGTTTTTGGAAGGGACTTTTACACACTTCCTCATTCGGTTTAGAAAGTGTTTTTAAACAGAAAATGTGAATTGTTAATCATTATGATTCATCATCGTTATGACGATGTCACAGCTTCATAGGGAAGTGCACAACATATATGCAGAACAGTATGGTAGGTAAAACAGTTGTTCTGAGCGAAAACATTAATATATAGGTGTATGTACAATCACAGATATTTATGATGCTGTGGTATCTAAAAATAATACTCAGTTCTGAGTAACTATTGCCATGCTGTTTTCAGTCCTTGTCCACAAGAGTGTTAGTCAGTGTTCTTTTCTACAAGCTTGCTGATGGCACTCCTAAGGTGTACAAGATAATAATTAGCCAGATCACTTTTCACATTTTGCATGTCGATTTGGCAACAGTTTTTGTACTGAAGTATTTTTGTCGTGAGTGTGCCATCAGCTGATTATTTGAACAGGAATAAGACATGAAACATAAGACATGTCCTTGTGTTGATTAAAGTGACATGTTTTGAGAAAAGGACACTTTTAGTTAGTAGCATTAAGAAAAGTTTAGGTGTTCAGTTCATCGTAGCTCCTGAGCTTATCTGCTTGTCATTATTACACAAATCCAACTGAAAATCAAAAACACAGTATTTACCAAATTTTTACAATTTTACAATTTTTTCTAATTCCTACATATGTTGCACATTTGTTCAGGGAAATATGTCGTCAGCCATGCTAATTTGTCTTCCTGAAATGTGGTGGTGGCTTTAGATTTGTTCATTTGTTTAAGAAATGTCATGATCAGGACACCACTGTCTGTCCACTAAATATTTGATCTTCTGTAGGTAGAAGACGATTTCAGAAACGTCTGTTTTGTAACTGGACTGGTGGATACAAGTGGTCAACAGCATTAGCACTCAGGTAAACCTGTCACTAATACACACACAGAGTTATGATCATCTTAGATCCTGGAAACTGTCTACAGGAAATCAAGACGTGTCCACTAATGCACCTGTTAGTTTTGTTTCATCTGTGTTTTCTCCTGTGTCTTTCTTTAGCATTACACTTGGTGGTTTTGGGGCAGATCGGTTTTATTTGGGCCAGTGGAGAGAGGGTCTGGGCAAACTGTTCAGCTTTGGAGGCCTGGGCATTTGGACTCTGATAGATGTTCTCCTGATCGGGGTCGGTTATGTGGGACCTGCTGACGGTTCGCTCTACATCTGAAGGAAAGCTCTGGAGACATGGCTATATGGTTTGTGCCCTCTTCTGCTTCACACCGCTTGACTCTCAAAGACTGAAGATCTGCGATGCTGTGTTCTTAGCACGTTTGCCTGTCCAAGCTCACTGTGCAACACGTCCTCATCCCATCTGCTCAGGCAGGAAGTGTTTTCCTCACTACACCAACGATGACTCTACCCACACAACCATCAGATCTATCCCAATCATTCTGCGTCCGTCTCCTGTTGAGATTCTGCAGATGGAGCTGTGCTGGGGGATGAGGAGACAGTAATTATTGGCTCTCTGGTTGATTTGACTTAACTGGTGGTTAGACTCCTTCATGCTGATATATAGATAGGTTTGGTTTCCTGTGCAGCATTGCTTTCATGGACATCCTGTCACCTTGGAGCTGTGTGTTGCCTCTCGTTTATTGCAAGGTAAAAGCACTGATGGGGTGAAATGCTAACCGTGGCTACAGAGCTATTTATGATGATACCAGACACAGTAGAAAAGCTGAAAGGTAATATTTATGTCTTGAAAGTAAGCATGAATGTGGAGAAGGGAATATGTTCAGGTGTTCTTATTCAAAACAAATAGTTGTTCTTGGTGATGAACTCAGTGGTTCTTACTTAGGTTTTCCCCATACATTTAGTCAGCAGTGCAGGCCACGACCATCAGAAAATTGCTCTCAAGTCTAGATAAATGATACTGTGGCTTTTTGAAAGCTCAAATCAAATGTTGAAAAAATGAAATTTCATTGATACATATGTTATATAAATAATATAAGAGCTACGTTATGTTCAAACTGGAACTGGTAGAGAATCAGAAGTGCAGGGGCAAGAACTTTACTTTCTGTCACTTGCTGCAACGTGTAATCAGATTGTTGGGAATTGCAGATACAGATCATTACAGATGATAATTTCTCTCAGTATGTTTGTACATGATAAACATTGCAACACTTCAGTGTGTTGCACTAGCAAACTGCAGTTACTTGCCGTTTCCCGTGTTGGAGATATCGTTGTAAGACTGTAAGATGAGATTGAGAATGCGTGGCACAAATGCACTCACCTCTCACGTCATGTAAATATGTTTTCTTTCTTCAATGTGTGGTCATTATAAACTGTTGAAACACTGTAAATGACCTTTTTAAGTTATGTAAATAAAATTGTGAAATATTGTATGTGTTTATCTAATTGTACATGCAGTGCTAACAGGTTTGGCAGTGGATATATGAGTACCATGGCTTTTTGGTGGCTCGAGTACACAATCTGGTCAGACTTTGCAACAAGACCAAGGAATTTTGAAGGGATTAGAAAGGGTGAACAAGCCATCAATTGGGACCTAACACACTACTGTCTCTGTGTTGAAAACAACATGCTGACAGTTAAGCTATTTCAGTACTAAATTCAAAAGAGCAAAAGTTATGACTAATGCAGCCTTTCTTGTGTTAATTTAAGAGGAAGGAAGGAAAGCACTATTGTTTCTTGAGCTACACGATCATCCTAGACAAAACGCTCGTTTTTTTTTCTCTCTGAATCTGTCAAAATATCTTTTAGAAAGAGATTAGGATCATTTAAGTAGAGGCAATTTGTGCAGGTGCTCTGTTTCAAATAAGCACAAGGTTTTTTTTTTTCTTGAATGCTGCTCTTCATGCAGTCTCTGATAGGTTTTCATAGCTCTATTATTAGCTGAGGTCATTTTCACAGACATCTGTGCTTTTTCTCATATTAAACACAGTGAATTGTGCCAGAAGCCTACGTTACCCACAGGCGTCTGACAGAAGAAGGGGGGTCAAGACCAAGCTGGTAAGGATCGTTCCTTTTAGCTATAGTGTAAGGCACTGAAATGCCAGAGACTGTGGTTAAACATGAGAGAGTGACAGTGATCCGTCACAGGTTTCTACAAGAGCACTATTTAATTCAGCAGTTCATGTAGACACATCTGAACTCATCTTACGTAATATGAAGGGGCAGAAAAAAAAAATCATTTCCTTTCTAGTAACTTCTTGTGCTTTGTGTCGACTTTTCCAATTGGCTACTTTGATGAGACTGTTGTAAATTTACTCCACCCTAATTCTAGTTCCTCAAATCTGACACCGCCCACTCACGGCCTCCCTCCCACAGACTGATGCAAGTGTTTGTCATGTAATCTGAGTTAAAGAGGACACTTGAAATGCCCACTTATTTTCTGCAAGAAGACCAAAGTGATTTTTGTCATCTTTTGGTAACCTGTAATTCAGTTCTGACAAAGGGCTTTGTTCTCCCTTACTTTAGATACTCCCTGTGATTTTTGCTCCTGCCTGTGCCAGCATGACTTCAGTTTGTCTGAAATATAGTGTATGATTGTGTTTGCACTGGCAACTTTTATTACCTGTCAATGTGTACATTTTAGGCTTACTGATTGTGTTTGTATATGTATTTGTCTATAGGCTTGTAAATATGTATTCATTGTTTTACGGTACATGCATCTAAAATTGTATGATAAATAATGTAATGATGATTTAGTATAGCACAATGCTGAACACACAATGACATGATACTAAGTAACTAACTTCTACAATACTAAGCCCAAATACAAATCTAGACAATTCTGCTCTTCAGTTTGTAATCTGACCAACACCTCTTACTTATTATGTTTGAAAAAAAAAATCAAGTCTGGAGTAAATAGCTAAATTACTGCACTACATAATTTTTTATTCATACATCAATGGGTACTGCCCAATTATAAGTAATAGCCAGGGTGGTATTTGGTTTTGCTATTATCTGTCTCTGTGATATTCTGGTTTGCTGCGACTTTGAAACTATCCTCAATTATAATTATATATAACTTTTTCTTGTGAGAGTAATAGTTTAATTTTGTGGTACTTATCCCAAACAGTCATTATACACAGTATTAAAATTAAAATTATTAAAAATCATTGGGAGATGAGCCAATATATTGTCTGTCAAAGACAGACGGTATCACGACTTCCTAATTTTGAATTGCTAATCATGCAAAGAGGAGAACAAAAGTTTATTCATCTCTCTCTTATGCAATCCCACTTAGTCCCATCGCAGCTCTGAATTTTAGAGCACCGGTTCTGACCCTGTATCCAACACCGCCTGACAGATTGTGTCCTTCCATTATGCTCACTCCTACAGGAGATAGCATATCTAACAACAAGTGGATGAACAGAATGCCATAACCACATGAATTCAAAGTCTAACCACTCTATAAAGATCCTGCTCTGTGTTCCTTTTTCTAACACATGCACAGTTGCTAAGGAGCACTTGAAACCACCAGGACTTGACAGAAATTTGAGTGTCTATAAAAAGTGTTCACCACCTGTGGACCTTTTCATGTTGTTTTGTAACACAACATTGAATCACAATGGAGTAATATTTTTTTTTACACAAGTCAGGAGGGCACCATTTCATGACAAAGTGAAAAGTGTTCAATCTAAATTAAGAACAAATATAAAAAACAAAAGGATTGATTATGTGAGTGCCTTTTGCTATGACAAAATCATCCTTAGTGCAGTCATTTATGTTTTAAAGGCTCATAAGTGGAATTGTGGCGTTTCTGTGTAATTCAACAAAGCTACACTTTATAGACAAAAGTATCCAGACACCCCTCTTTATGAGGCCGTTCTTAACGGGTTGGGCTCGGCCTCTTACTTCCAGTGAAGGGAAATCTTAATGCTTCAGCATACCAAGACATTTTGGACAATGCTATGCTTCCTACTTTGTGGCAACAGTTTGTTGAAGGCCCTTTTCTATTCCAGCATGACTGTGTCCCAGTTCACAAAGCAAAGTCCATAAAGACATGGCTGGATGAGTTTGGTGTGGAAGATCTTGACTGGCCCACACAGAGTCCTGACCTCAACCCCATCCAGCACCTTTAGGATGAACTGGAATGGAGTGCAAGCCAGGCCTTTCAGTCCAACATCAGTGTATGTCTATTAAGTCCCCACTGGTGTAATGTTCAGGTGCCCCAATACTTTGTCTATAAAGTACCAGTTTGTGGAAGGACACTGGAAAGACTGAATATCCCTCAACAGCTGTCCTGAACAGCTATATGCCTCTGCAAACAGAGCTTTAGTGAACAACCACCAAGAAGCCTGTGGCCACTAAAGGAGCCAAAGGGTTGCATGACTGTGCAAGTGTTGTAACTGGCTCACATCTGGATAAGGGTTTGCCAAAAGATGAGAGCAAGAGAAAGTAAGATGGTCTTCCAAAACTGAGCTTTTTGTCTATCATATTTACTTAATCCTATATCTGATGTGAGACAAATCCAAGGAAAGTCTGATGCGCTCTACAAGAATACTCTTAGAGATTATTTATTTTTTTATACCAAACAGCAACTGCAAGCAAAGCCAAAACCAGACAGGAATGTACTGTATTCAAAATGATATGCCCTGTTCAGAACCCAAACCTCAATCAAATCAAGAGTTTGTGGCAAAAATATGAAAATTACTGTTCACTCAGTCTCCAGGCAACTTAACAGTAGAGTGACAATGAAAGAATATGTCCAGATGTCTAAACCCGACACAGACCGATCCACATAGACCCCCAACTGTAATTGCTACATTCTGACTGGAGGAAGCGAATACTTCTGCAACAGTTGTGTTTTATGTATCTGAAGTCAGTCAGAATCATTTGAAGACATGGTGACAATACCTTTTACTACACTGTTTACACTACAATCAACATTGTAAAACATGAAAAGTCATTTGGTAGAAAATGTCAATTTATTTCCATGGAGGGTTTATACAGCTTGTATTCCAACTTTCCCATCATCCTCCCATCTGTGCAATCCATTTAAAAAAAAAAAAACTAACAAAAACAAATAAATAAAAAGAAAAAAATATGTGTGCCAATTCTGGTTTCCAAGTCCGGAAAGCTTCCAAAGTCTTGGCACAGCAACAGTATCGCACTTAAGTCTTGCTCACATATTGAACTAATAAATAAGATTGTTTCATGTCATCATGACCACCTTGACCACCTCAAAATGTGTCACAAACAAAAGAAGTCAAGCAAATTGCAATTTTAATGGTTTATTTGTACAACTGGAATCTGCACCGTACAAATACCCCAGCTTAGATGCATTTACTCTGCCAGACCTGATCCCTCAAACCTCACTGTGAGTTTAGACTGACTGATGGAAACAGATATGTCAAGAAGAGAACTAAAAATAATCCTAAAAAATAAATAAAGCAGCTACCTTCTGAACAAATTAACAGTTACAGGGCTTAAAGAGAACCCTCCCAACCAAGTGTACTGAAAACACAGAAAATTAAAAAAGGCATAATAAAAACAAAGCAAAACAAAAAAATTATATCCAAGTTTAACTGTCCAACCTGTATGGCAGTGGAGCATTTATGGCCTCTGGTTAAAGAGCGTGTAGAAATGGATCTCACAGTAGACAAATACAGAAAAGGCATATGGTGATATATCTATCAAGTCCACATGCCTCTACCACTTACACATTTATACATCATCCACAGACAATGTGAGCTTTTACACACAAGACAGAGGACACTTTTCAATTACAAAAAAGAAAAAAAAAAAAAAAAAAAAAGAAAAAGAAGTGGAATTCCCTCTCCAGTCCACACCATGTAGAACAAGTTTAGAAAGCGATGGAGGTGACATGATCCATTTCAAAGCAATATCAATTTACCTCACTCAAAATTTCCATTAGTATATCACTAATGTTACCATGGTAACTCAAAACATTGTATAAAAATATAACAAAAGACTGAAAACTGATGCACTCAACAAAAATATATCTACACAGTCTCAAATGTGGGGTTTGGACTGAGCGACACGGCCGAGAACAGCTCATATTTCAAATCTATTATTTTATTTCTGGGGGATAAGGAATGCATAAGGATGCTCCACATATCAAGTCTGAGTGGCAGCAGTCTTTCCCCTCTCACCAACAGTGACACAGTGAAAGCCCCGGGTTCCATCGGGACCACGTGGGAGCCTCATTACGCCCGGCGGCAGGCCGTCTGCATTCTGGATCTTCCTACCCAGCATTGGGCTGCCCACCGGGCTGCTCTCCTGAGATGCCACTTGCTTGCGCCGCTGAACCCACGGGCTCCCTGAAGGGGTGAGGCTACTGTCTGAGGAGTAATCGGCCCAGCGACGCCCAGGCTCAGGGCTCAGTCTGCCCTCACTGGCTAAGGGAGACTTATGGGAATGAGGAGATTTCCGCTGAGGACAGGGGCTGGCACGGGGGCTCGACCAGGGACTGTTACGTGGGGACATACCAGGACTCAGGTGATTGTTCTGGAAGCAGATGCCTGCAGTGGTGGGGCTGAGCTTATTGCAGGACTGGGATTTTCTGCCCAGCCTAGGGGATGTAGGGGTGCTCTCAGTGTCTGAGGAGCTGCAGGCAGAGTCCTCCCCGTGGTACTGAAGCTCTCTTACTCTGCTGTTGAGTGAGCGACTTTTGCGCATCCCTCCCTCCTCACGTGGTCGCTCTTTTGGTACCTTCTTCTTGGGTGGCTTGGTACCAATCAGGACTACTTTCAACCCCAGAGAGCCTCCGTCCTCGCTCCCCACAGCCTCATTGGCTTTCACAGCGGCCTCCACCTCCTCAAACTCCACAATGGCACATTCCTCAGTGCCTAACTGAGTGTAGCGACCACTCAGCCTCTTCAGGTCAGCCGGCAGATCCTTACCAGGCTTCAGGACTCTGACGGAGGCAATGGCACCGTATGTTCCGAATGCTTTGAGCAACAGCTTCATCAGCTGCTCCTGCTGAGTGGCTCCTCCCTCACTGCCTCCATTTTCTTTAGTGAGAGCAGCCAGCTCTGGCCACCTCTGCAAATCACTTAACAGCAGCATGCGGCTCGGCAACGACTCACTGGCAAAGACTGGCACTGTGGATTTACGCCGCACCTTACGCCCCTCATCGTTCAGCTCAAGTATCTTTGAGTGTTTCAGAGCATAAGCAGTTGTTCTCCAGTCTCGAGTCAAGTGTTTCACCTGAAAAGAGAAAATACTTGTGTTACATTCGTGAGATAAGTGGTTTAAAAACGGTACATCTCAAAACCATTAGGTCAGAAATTTGATCTCTGCAACACCTTCTCTTTGCGAGTTATGAAACCCTAACTTAGACCTGTCAGCAGGATCGGTCAGTCCCTTTCAGTTGTACTACCTGCATCGATATCTGTACTGATGGTATTAGAACTGAGTCCACACATCCAAACATCCTGGCTTCACAGCACTATTCAATTCATCACTGTATAATTTGCTCGTGTTTAGAATGTGTAATCTCAGTGTTATCAAGCTCATATTTAACTGCTTGTTTACGTAAAAAAATGTGACTACAGCAGTACCAGCTGTTGGGAATCGGTGTGACAATTTCATGGTATCCGCAACAGTTGACACTAGAAACAGTCAATCATGGTTATTCCATCCTCAAAATCACTGAGGACTGGCTTGGAGCTTTATCCAAGTTCCAATTTTAAAAGGTTTTTTTTTTCCCCCCTCAGCCTTGCTTTAACTGTACATTCTGGTCAGTGTTCTAACAGCATGGATGTGACTACACCTTACATTTTACTGTTAGGAATATGAGTACAGCATAACACTTAAAGCACATGATAAGTCACTGGCCAACCATTAATACTACTATAACAGGGAGTTCCAATGATTTCCAATGGTTTCCGGACTATATCTGAGTGCTTTGCATACTGGTTACCTTTTTGAATGAAGTGAGCAACTTGACGCTGACAAACCCGAGTTTGTTGCGTCTGACATGTTTGAGCAGGAAGGCATCGTGCTCCAGGTTTTCATCGGATAGGTAATACTCGATCTGAGTAACCAACTTCTGGATGAGCTCTGGATCTGGGGGCTTCCAGCTCTCCTCCTCCAACTCCCCTCCACTGGTCCCAGCACCACTGTGTGTGGGGAAACAATATTATTGTGTGCAGAGACTCTTAATGAGCACATCATGGAAACAGTAGAATCTTTCATATCATAAACTGCCAAAATTACAACTGTTACACATTTCACTTTCACTAATACAATAAGCCATCAGCTTACAAGTTGTTGGCAGGAATACACAGTCATTCTGCAATTTCCCTCTGCAGTTCTCCTTGCAGTATTTGACAAGCTGCGTCTCCAGCCACAGTGACCATGTCTCAGTGCCAGACCGCAACACCACAGTGTCCCACCAATCCCGAAACTGCCAAGACCTCTCCATCTGAAGGGCGTGGAGTCACAGGCTCTCCCTCCCACACAGAATATGGCCAAATCAGCTTCACATAATTTACAAAAACTGCCACCGACACTGCATAGCAGAGGCTTTTAGGCACAAACTGATCTCAGAGACCTGGCTGAAGCTGTGGAGCAACACAGTCAGGTAGCATTGCAGATTAGAGTGAGGGTCTGAATGAAATTTTGTGGATGACTCATCACCTCCTCCAGCCTCCTCCCCTCCCTCGCACACCCTCAGTCAACAGCTTTCCATTCGGCTGACAGCACAGCTGGCAAGAACCCACTGTTTCCCCAGGACTTTGGATAAAGACAACCAGGAGCTGAGCTTTTAGAAGATAACCCATCACTATCAACACATCCATGAGTGAGTTTAAAATAGGTGAATTTAAGAAACGTATCACGGAGATGTTAGTGATACTGGGACATTTTTTAAACAGGTTGTGATGAACTCACAAGCCACTATGAAGTACTGCATTGTCAAGTCTCTGAAGGAATGTTGCAGGAATAGAGGGTGAAACAGCCTCACGTGCAGACACCTGACAATCTGCACGTTGGTCTATCAGCTCCAAACACGCTCCACAACAGATTAGAGATCTTAAAATACATCATGCGTGGAAAACCATACCACAACGGACCGGCGTGCGCAGGTGTTACAGACGCTCGTTATGCCAGAGAGTTAATAAAGGTGTGAACCAGAGGCAAAATGAAACGCTTGGTATGGCCATTTATTTTCCCCTTTGGCCTTTCTGTCACTGAGTCATTCTTTGCGTACGTAGTCCGAGTGAGGAACTTATAGGCCAGAGGATAAAAATAGCGGGCCATGACGCAGGGGAATTAGATTAAAGTGAGGGTGCCATCTTATATCTTCCTGTCGCTCTCTTGGGTGTCTGGGTTCACAGCACTGTTGCGGTCTACAGGTGGTTAATACTTCCCTGTCATTTCCCCCACGAGATAATAATGTCTTAAGTCTGAAGACTTTTCAGTTTTCAGCACCCCTTGTCCTCTCGCGTTATGATGCTGATCGCTCTCTTTTGTTGTCATCGAGGTACACCTGACGGGATTACAGATCTGTTTGTACAACATCTCTCTACACAACTGGCATTCTTCCAGTGAAACAACAATCCGACACACTGCTCATGTGCTGGCAGTTCACCAACTGAAGTTACGGGCCAATACAAGAGGCTCTAAAATCAGACGCAGAAATAGACCTGTAGGGTTCAAACAACCTTACCTCCACAAGAAACACGTTTCATTCGCCCTCCAGCTGCACCGAGCCCGTTCTGCTTACTACTCTGGCCTCTTTGGGGAGCACACTTCACTAACATTAATCATGCAACACAGTTTTGATAATTCCATGAAAAGTCTGCCAAGGACATGAAACAGGTTGTTATCTAAATAATACTAATATCACTTACTTATTTTTATAGTTTACAAACCTTGCTAGCACAAGCGCCACTTGCTATTAACAGAAGTAAAGTAGGAAATGACTCAAACCTTGATTTATCATGTCTTCCTATTTCGTCCTCACTACAACTGCCGCCAAGAAAGTCAATATTATTTGATGACACTTCTTCGGGCTCCTCGTCCTCCGCCGCCTGAATGGCCACTGTTATCGTCACAGTCCCCATCTCCTGCGTGTGCTGATCCACGGTGATTACCTCATCGAAGCCCTGCTCCGCCGACGCATCTGAGGCGCATTCCCCAGGGTTCGGATTGGGTATCTCCAAAGACCCACTCATATTCCTCGAATAAGTTAAGGTGCCGTCAGCAGCTCCCTTCACTGCCTCGGTTGTAGTGGCAGCAGCAGCGCCTCCCTGGAAGCTTTTAATCTTGCTCGACTCGCAAGCACAGACAGGATACGGGGTGCGTAAAGCTGTTCGACGTTTCTTAGGGCACCAGTGATGGCGGAGAGGGACCCAGGGGGCTCCGAAGACGCGCTCCACGGCTCGCCAGAGACCCCCGATCCAAATCCGACCCGACGGAGGGCCCTGAGGAGCAGCGGGGCTTGTAGCAGCCAGCGAGACACAGCCTGGACCTGGTGAGACCGACGGGCTGGAGCCTCCTTGGGCTTCTACTGCTGCTGCTGCTGCTACTGCTGCTACTTCCTCATATGTAAGAGGCTTTCTGCTTTTGAAACGAGCTCTGGGATTGGGCCGCGGCAGCGTCTCTTCGCACTCGCTCCCAACCCACAAGCAAAAGCTGACACAAAGCCAAGAGGGAGGCAAGAGGAAGGAGAGGCAGCGCATGAAGGCGTTCACTAAGGCGTGCATGTTTCTCCTCTCTTTTTCCACACACAAGATTTGTACACACACCGTAAGTTGTATTTTTTTCTGTGAAGACACGAATGCCCCGTTAACGTGGCTCTAAGTAGTAGAGCAAATTCACGTGCTTCTCTCTAATTGGAAAATTGCCGAGCCAAGGACGACCCCGTCACTAACGCCGCTAATTGGATAATACGCTTTCAGCGGCTGGTTGCGTGCGTTAGTCAAGTGGTGTATGTGCCTGAGGAAAGGGAAAAACAGATGAATAACAGATATTCCTGGATGTCAGGTCAGAGGTTGTAAGCCTTTAGGAGGATATCAAAACTCAGCTAGAAATCTTAGAAATTATGCTTCCTTTTAATATTTTTAGACATATCACAAAATAAATAAATAAATTCTGAGGTCACAAGTCCAAATTCAACCCCACCACAACACATCTGACAAACGTCAGAAAAACTGCCTTCAAAATTTTGTTTACTGCACATTTTAAACATTCATTAACTGCTCTATGACTAACTGCTTCTGCCAGGTTAATCCCTCTGCACACTGACTAAGAGTTCTCTTTAATTTACTGAATAAGATTTAGGCCTCAAGGCCTGCAAGACATCAAAAGCCACTAAAATAATTTTTTCTGTGTAGGCTGATACACCCCCCACCACCGGCACACACACAAAATCAGAATAGCAAGGACAGCATAGTGCACTCTATAGTACTTGTGATTCTGCTCTTGGTCTATGGGACCTGGGGAATATCACTAAAATAAAACTTAAAGTAAAGTTTTTGTTTATTTTATTATTATTTTTTTTTGTCTAAGATATTCTCACAAAGAATGTGTTCATTTGTAGAATTGCTGGGTTCGTTGATGTTGAATATGAAGGTGTTTAAGTCAGAGCATTATTTTTGCAGTTATTTGGCTATTTCTCCGTAGGCTATACCTCAGGTCCATTTTCGTACCTTGTTGCTGGCCTCCATCCTAATAGACCTGTAAATCACCCACACCAATGTTGTTGGCTGTTGCCTGCCCTGCATGAAATATCTGTACTCCTCCCTACTGGCAAGCCATGCTCACAGCTGGTGGGCAGCCTGACTCATTCTCTGCACCACATGCCATACAGTGCTCCAGTTTGCGTACAATGCGATGTGGGGAGGAGAGACGATTTGAGTGAGAGAAAGAGAAGGGGGGGTTGGTGGCGGTGGTGACCAAAAATAATCTGAGGCATTTACTTTCTTATTGAGGATTTTCTCAGATCGAGAGAAAGAGTGTGCCAGTGAGGTTAGGGTAATATATATATATATATATATATACATATGTATATATATAATCACACCATAGTATCCATTGTCTCATTAAATTAAACTCCCCAATTAAAACACCAATTTCTAGAAAATTAATTAATGAATATAACTAAGGGTGACATGGTGGTGCAGTGGTTAGAAAAGAATTTCCCCTCAGGGATAAATAAAAGAATTCTGATTCTGATTCTGATTAGCACTGTTGCCTCATAGCAAGAGGGTTCCAGGTTTGAATCCCAGTCTGGGCCCTTCCATGCGGAGTTTGCATGTTCTCCCTGTACTCCCTGTGGGTTTTCTCCGGGTACTCCGGCTTCCTCCCACAGCCCCAAAAACATGCGCATTAGGTTAATTGGCTACTCTACATTACCCCTAGGTGTGAGTTTCTGGCTTTGTGTGTCAGCCTTGTGATTGACTGGCAACCAGTCCAGGGTGAAGCCCGGATGGTCTTCTTCGGCCGTTCTTCAACCATCTGTCAAAAATATATACAAAGAAGTACACAAAATGTACAATGAAATGTCTATTATTTGTCCACCCTTGATTATGTGGGTTGGACAAAAATTAGAAGCTTCTTTTAGGTTAGATTCAATAAAATTTAGCAGCGCCACATACAGCCTACAAAATGACCCTAGAGTTCACTCAGTATCTCTCTGGCGCGTTCTTGGCAAAAACTACATAAGATGAATTTATGATGACAGCGTTTTACAGGGCTGTTATTTTGAAATTAATTACATATATCTAGGTGTATGAATAAGTTGGAAACTTTGTGTACGTGAGCTTTAAAGCAGCCCTTCTATAATCCCTCTCTGGGTATTTTCCTCTAATTCTCACTATAACACATTGTTCAGTTTTCATAATTACAATTTTCCCACTTCTGGCAGCTATTACACCACCCTGCCTCCAGTGAGACAAAGAAGATTTTTCTTCATCTTTTTTCCCCGTTCTCTGTATCGCAATATATGTTTCAGTATTTTTTCATTGTTAAAACACCAGTAAATCAGGAGCTGCAGACATGGACCCTTAATCCTACTGCAACACCAGTCTATACAAATAAACTCATCATATTGGCACATTTCTCATAAACAGTAAAACTGAAACCTCTTAGATGACCTGGAGGTCTGACAATCTCCATATTTCTGACATAACCCCAAATAGTGTGTTTAGCATTAAATTATAATATATGAATTCACTGGTAGTTCAAAGAGTAATTAATTATTGAGTTATTATTGAGTATATCTCAATGCTGGGACTGCTGCATCAGTCCCTCATCATCCCTATTTGGTCAATATCAGCCTGTTGGTCTGGTCATGTGCTCGGTCCACCACTTCTACACTGTAAAATTTAAATCACTGTTGGACAGACTTTCGCAGATTTTGCACAGACATTCATGGTCACCCTGAGGATAAAGCTTAGTCACTTTCAAAATCCCCTGACTTTCCCTCTAGTTTTGAGTGAAAAAAATTATTGGATAATGCCATGAATAATGTGATGAAATCTGGGTTTAAAGTAGGCCCTGATGAATTTGGTTCATGACCGAATGCCTCATGAATGACATTTCCATTTTATTTTTTTCTGATTAGTAAATGTTAGCACAGATGGTGAACATGGTACACATATGTACAGGCATACCAGCTGTCTCAACATGTTAGCGTGCTAATGTTAGAATTCAGTCCCAAGCAGGGCTGTGCAACATTTCAACCTCACAGAACCATTGACATGGCAGTAGACTCTAAGTGTGTGTTTTCAGAGCAAAAAGCACTAGGTTGTTGTGACATCAGTTGGGTAACTATGTGACATCAACAGTGAGAGGTTTAAATGCATTGGACACACCCACCATCGCATATTGTGAATGAAGACATTCTATTATTAAAACCTGCCATGCCACTTGCATATCTGCAGTCACCTAATTATTATTGTAAGCAGTAGGTACAGTAGTTAACAATGAGGGAATATGCTGACATGAGCTCCACAGTGTGAAGTTGTTTAAGGAATCTTTCAATACTTCAGGTCACTGAAAACAATGGTTGCATTTCAGTCACAGAAGCCCTCCTTTCTTTGGCTTTGCAAAGCTTGATATTACTGACACAATGTGACATGGCAGATGGAATCTGTTTTCCCCTGCCTGTCGGTTTCTTACTTCCATGTTTGAGGGATGCTGCCAGAAATGGGGGATGGCTGTAACCCTGTGAGGAATTGTTTGCAACCCTTATTTCTTGCAGCCATCACAACAAGTAGAGTGATGTGGGCATGTGAATTTGTAATAAGCATAGTTCTGATTATTTTCAGCTAAAGAGAGAAATCTTACTTTAAATTAATCCAAACAAAGTCTATTCATTTTTCTTTTCTCACTGATGTTTTCTTTAACCACACATCCTTTTTGGCGTTGACTTAACGTGTAAACATAAGGTTATCAAATTACATTGAATTACTGTGAATCTCCACATTAAAACTATTACCTGAACCTATTTGCCTTTCATGTATAAACATACTGAATATCTAACTCATTCTAGTTTCTTACCACTTTTACACAGAGTGTTGCATAATAAACTGAAGCTTGAAATCATTAACCCAGGCCTGTCAAGCAATCCATTTTTTCCTCTGACTGTGAATGTCAGTAAGTGAGTAAGTCTTTTTTATATGGCACTTTTTAAAACGCAGAGATACAAAGTGCCTCACATAAAGAAAGAACAATAAAACAAATTACAAGTAAAAGAAAACACAGAGCGATGTCACTAATCTTTTCAGCTGCTCTGGATAAACAAAAATAAAAATGCTTGATAAATAGACTGAGTGACAGAGGAAACCAGCGTGCACACCCTTGACACACTCACTAACTGCCAGATGGTGGAAAGCAGCACATCTATGTACATTACTTACCTGTAATTTTTCCCTCATTTTTAAAGATCAGAATATGTTTACAACTTATGTCCCTGTTTCTACATCTACGTGTCCTCTGTCAGTCAAAGCGGAGGTCATGCTGTGCGGCTGCCAACAAATCAGCGCTGCTGCCTGTACAATTACACCATGTTTATTTTTGCATTTCTTAGGCTTACTCTTTTTTTTCCCGCAATCAACAGAATATATATAACAAATATATTTGTTATGCTGCATATCAGCATAGGGATCAATGCATAGTCTAGTCATAGTATTTTTCTGGTGTCCAAAGTTAATTTACACTGCTCTCATTGCTCACAGATCCTTCATACAACTGGGTCTAATTGCATGAAAAACATATATTGTAGCGTATTAAATGTCACACATAGACCTTGCTAAGTAACAGTAAAGGGTCTTTCTAAGGGCAGAGGGTGGTGACATAATTAAGATGCATTACTGAAGAAGTCAACACTATAGACAGACAAAGACATGAGGTGCAAATAAAATGAGACGCTTATAAGAAAATCACATTTTATTTGCTTTAGCTTTGCTACATATGCAGATCTATCTATAGACAACTGGAATTTACATTGTGCTTTTTCAATATGGCCTGTCACACAAACTGTTGATGATCGCCTCCCATAATATGTGTCAGCCTGCGCTTCATGAATAGACTGTGACAGGCAGTGTGTGGGATGTCCTTTTGATGAATCCGGACTTGTGTTCTCTGAGCAACTGCTTATTACTGCCAGAGTAAAAAAGGCTGAAAATACACAACAGAATCTTTTTTATCACATTTGATTAAATGGGTAGCCATCAGGGTTATATGGTAAATAGAGCAAAGAAAGAGCATCAAAACTGCAGATGAAGACAGTGTCCAAAATCTATGACATGACACAAAAAATAGTCCTTACTCACAGTGGACATTTTGACTTGTCTAACACAGGTAATCCAGAATGATCATAATGTCATTAATCTAACTAGTTAAACCAGTGCCTTTGCTGCTATGACACGTCAAAATGTTCAGTAGGAGAATTCAATACACACGTATTGCACTATGTCATGTCAAACATTCTGACATGACATAGTGCACAATTTATTTCAATGCATAAACTGTGCATTGTGAAATTGATGTTTTGTCATCTAGCAGAATATGTTTGAATTAACTTGGTCAAATACACCAAGTGGCTCAGACAGGGTTTATTTTAAGATATTGCAAACAGGAGGATAATAATAATGTATCAGCATAAGACAATTGCAGGATATCCAAGAAATGCAAGTGAGTCACCATTAGTGTTGTTTTGTTGCTCCTGTGCCTTTTCCTGTAATGACAAAATGTTAATTATGAGAGGTCTGTTGTCAGTTTTCTTGTGGTCATTATCATAGCAATCACTTTCCTCAGCATGGCATCAATTTTATCTGGAGTAAAAAAGTAGGAGCACGGAACAAGTGAAAATAAAATGTTTACAGGTGCAGGTACAAGTAATTGGGCCTACTTGCTCTTTGAAGTGTTTATTTTTATTTAAGTTTAACATTATGCTAGAAAATAGCAAAATGCTATTATGCTTAAGATATATATATATATTACTAACAATTTATCATATACTCTAGCCCTATCTAATTTCCTTGTGAATGTGGCATGATTATTCTATTTCATCTGTGCTGCTGGAAGAGGCTGACTGCATCTTCATCTCAAAGGTCTGTGTGACTGACTATAGCAGAGCCAATCATGTTTACTTAGGCTGCTGTGTACATGGTGTTTTTTTTTTCTGCATACCGTAGGTGTATTCTCGGAGGCACATGTGCGATTGGCTGATATTTAACCTTGACTTGTTTACCTGTGGGCCTCTGGTGACCCCTGGTATGTCCTACATTTTATATGTACATTGTCAAGAACAGCCCACAGCAAAGGGTACTCAGAAACCAATCAGCGCTTCTGTTTAGTGATGTGTTGGTCACAAATGAGTTAGCTCTATCAGATGTGTTTCTGTCACATCTGATGTACTGCTTACCACATCTCGATAGAGGTTGGTTAGGTTAGGTTAGGGTTAGTGTTGTCATCTGGCAGTGAAATAACATTCTCTTCTTTTCTTTTCCTTCTACTTTTTTGAATATATTAACACCTAGCAGAATAATACAGTGGTCCAAAACATATTTGTTAAACCATAAATGATCCACTTTGGCAATAATATTAATTCTAAGCTTCACGTGAATTTGTATGTTGCACTGGTCACTAGTAAAAGTTAATTCAGTATGAATAAAAAACTGCTCGGCATGCTGCCCGGGTCATATTTTGTGGCTTAAAGATCATTGGCATGAATACACTCAATGATTTAAGAGAAAATTTGCAGAATTTGCACGACATAAACATAATATAAACGTAAATTTAAAATGTGACACAGGTCGCTTGTATAAGACTAAGACAGAATATAAGGTAATGAATGATAACTAATTAAGTTAAAAACCAGATGAACCATGTTTTAGCAAAAGAAACATGCACTAGTTTCCCTACGGACTGCTTTTTAGTGACACGGGAAGTGAGCGTAACCAATCAAGCCACCGTTGCTATGGCAACAGTGTTGGTCTCCAAGGAAACTTCTTTAGTTCTCTCGCTTGTCTCCAGGAAGTTTGTAGCGCTTGAAGTAAAGATGGGTATCGGTTTTGGGAGCAACAAATCTAACTCAGCTCTAGAAACAGCTTACTGTGACAAATGAGTTCTTTTCTTTTAAATATTCGCGACATTTATAATGGAGCTTTCTGTTGTTTAAACGTCCAAGGTTGCCCTTGTCTCTTAACCTAGCAAACCGACCGAGAGCAGAAACATGCGATCTCAGAAACACAACTCCACCGTCAACGATAGATGGGTGTTTCTCACCCCCATGGTAAATACAACATTTAATAGACTTTTACCATTGCCTCACCGTATATTACTATATAGGCAAAGTATTATTCTATTTCTATTGTTTCAGCCTAGCTAACGTCGTAGGCTATGTTAATATTTGAATAGCGTTTAAGTGTCTGTGTCGTGTTTAATGCAGCAAAGTTATAGGACTGTAACTAACAAATATTTTCTATGAATTGATTGTCGAAACAGTTGTCAGCTAATTTTCTTCCAAACAATCAATCAGCTAATCATTGCAGCTCAACACAGCAGACCTATTAGTCAAATATTTTCGCAGGTCAACAGCTGCAAGTTGCACCTTACAACTGTCAAATCATTTGCACCGGAGGGAGCCCAGAGAATAGTGAGTAATGACAAAAAACACACTAAAAGACAAGCTTTGTGCTTCATTGCTTAGACTGTCCAGTGCTTCACAATTTATTATATGTACGGTTTTCCAGACTGACTCTCGTGATCTTGTAAAAGAGAAACACATGAACAACGCCCAAACAGTTGATCATTCTAATCCAGGTAAGACTGACCCAGTTTACTGATTCACACACTAACTTCCACCATTCGATCGAGAGCTTTTTGTGTGGTTCAGTATTATATTATATATTTATGAAGTATTTGAATAATCTTAAGGACTGTTTGCAATCTTTGTTTCAGCCTCTGTAGAAAATAGTTTCCATGCATACCACCAGAGAAGCCTTGTGCAATCACCTCCAACGTTTGTAGGTGACTGTACATATTCTTCTGCACATAATCTAGTACCACTAGCAAGTGGTACTCAGAGTGGTTTGGGTGCACTTACACACGCTGCACAAGAAGCTAGAGCCAAAGGTAGGAGGCCGATCCACAGTGCAGGAACCACTTACTACCAAAACTTCCCCAAACCTGCAGGTAAATATGGTCATGTTACTTAAATACTGTGGTACTGGGAAATTGTTTACTTTCATTGCTGATTTTTAGAATTTTAATGCAATGCAGTGTGGATCTTGAGCTATGTGTGATGTCCATGTCAGGTGGTTCAGGAGGATATAAGTACAACACTGTCCCTGGTTTTCCGTTCACTCGAATGCATTGTGACAGTTTTGCATCCAGTTTTAAACGGATCGACTTGGACAGGTACCTGTGGTCTCTTTTTGATTTTCTAACAGACTAGAATTTTATCTGTTTAGATAAATCTGTAAACTGGATATTGACACATCATGTGTCAGGACAGTTCCTTGTAATTTTGCTTGCAGGGTTATTCATATTTGTGAGTCATCCCTATCCCGTTAAGGTTTGTTGGTTTTATGAACACAATCTGACTGTCTCGGTAAGATGTCAGAAATGTGAAGACGTTCACCTAAAATGGAACTTACGTCAGATTGCCACTAGGGTGCAGCAAAGTCCCTTAAAATACCCACCCTTTGTCTCTAAAATACAAGTGTTTGCTAAGATTCTTAGAAGCTTCATTGGTTACCGAGCAGAAACGATTCAGTTGAATTTTATAGTGAAATGCTAAGTCAGTCATTTGCATCACTTGATTGTGTGGCTTGAAGGTGAAATACAGTTATTCTGTCATGAAAATTGAAAAGTGCTGATGGGTAATCATCCATATAAAAACAATATTTAATTTCCCAGGCGCTGTCTGGAGGAATGTCCTCAGCTGGGTGTTATGGATGGACTACAGCTTCTCAACCTCCAGCACAATCTAATCACAACAATTCAGCATCTATCACATCTGCAACAGCTTGTTTTCCTGAACTTGTACGACAATAACATCTCTGAAATGACTGGCATTGAGGCTCTGAGCTCTCTTAGGATCCTTATGCTGGGGAAAAACAGGTTGGTTGTCATCAGTGCATTTCCAAATGAGCAAACTCAACAATATGTGAAAATTGGCAGTCACTATATTGTGCAGTTCACATTTGTGGTAGTGTAAGGAGATTTTCAGGGTAGGTGACAGTGTATAGCTATCAGATGGAGCATTGCTGTTCAATGTAACATTTTGAGGTTTAATGTGAAATACATCATGTTGTCAATTTTACAAGAGGACCAACTACATCCTGATAATGTTATTTATAGGTGTATCAATAAATCCAGTTTTATTTGTTTTTAAATACTTTTTAATTTGTGTATCAGCTGCTGCTACATGGTAAGATTCAGAGTTTAGTGTTATTTTTGTTTCAGAAGGTCAGCAGGAAGAATATTACAGCCACAAATCACTGTGAAAGAAATCAAGGTCTTAAGGACATACTCGGGCATTTGTTTCACTTTCTGAAAAACATGATATGTGTCTTTTATCTCCTTCTAGAGCCACATGTTGGTCTTGAAAAGTAAGGAAACCTCACTGATCTGGCATTGCCATTAGCATTTTTAAAGAGACTCCAGCCTTTCATCCTTTTGATCTAAATCCATATGGACACTCCTGAACAACAAGTTACTGTTCACTACTGTATGTACGATTTCCACAGGGAATGTGACCTTTTAATACGCTTCTTGGCCAGTTGGCTGTCCTCTGCCTGGCATCTGTTCAGTAGACCTGCTTTCCCTTTTTCCTCTACTTTTTTAGACCTGGCACATTTAAAAAGGGACAAAGTGTGTTTTGATTGTTGGGGTACATTGTGTCCAATTATATTTCACATTCTTATTTTTGTCACTTCTTCCTGCTGTTTCTCAGAATCCACCAGATATGCTGCCTAGAAAGCCTGTTGAAACTGAATATCCTGGATTTGCATGACAATCAGGTACCATTCTTTCATTGTCCTTCCACCCACAACAAGTTTGTGTGTTTGATCTTGTTCATTTAGCTTCTGATACTGTAACTGGAGGTCATGATTTTCTGCCGCAGATTTTTGCAGAAGTGGATTGTTTTGTCAACCTCCCCCACACTGTGGCTAAATAGTGATGTGCTGTGTGATATGCAGCTCTATAAATGCTAGAGTCGAGCAGACATGACAGCAGGAGGCCAAGCATGAGAATTCACATCCTCATGCTCATTCGAAACCCTTCGTCTTAGTTCACTGGCCTATAAAATCAGGTCTATTCAGGTTGGACATTATAGCCAAATTGTCCAGTTTTTTGCTGTCTAATTCCTTTTAAATAGAGTAGTTCTATTTTTAGTGTCCTAAATAGTATTATGGATACATGTCTAGTTTTCTTACTCTGAAAACTTAGTAAGTAAGTCGTAAATCTGAAAGGTGTTGTTAATTTCATTTTACCTAAGTCCAACTTAACTTCAGCCTTTGTTTTAATTCCCAGTCTTAGAGAACAAAGGACTGAAAACATCAGAACCCACAAGCTCTTGTCTCGGGTTTACTGTACTCCCACATCCATTTCCACTGTGACCCTAGCATAATTTATTCAACAGGCACAACTCTTTCTATGTTTTCAGCACTAGGAATGGTTATGAGCTGTAGCAAATTATGCCGTTCTATTGTTGGGGGATGCTTGTTTGGCTTATTGATCTTAAAAGCCTGAGAAATCAGCTGAGGTTAGATGAAGATTTTAGCAGCTCCTGGAAAGGGAAGATAGAACAGAAAGACTTCCCTTGGTTAAATTAGTGCTTTGCCAGCTTACCGCCTACGTCCCTCCTCAGAGAGCCACTCCAGAGCCCTGGTAAGACTCCTTCCCTCTCTGATGTTGGCTGCTCTTTTCATGAGCAGGCGTCCCGATTACTATTCAATGGCCACTACGGTGTTGTGTTGTTTTTCACGACAGAGGATAGTTTATCGCCTCAAGCTCTGTCCACATGTTGTGTTTCCTAACTACATATCTGCAGTTAGTGTAAACACTTCTAATGATGTGACAATTGAATAGTGAGTGACGTTAGAATAAACTAATAAATAGAATCTCTGTGCTACCCTGTTCAGTAATGAGTGCACATTGTATTCAGAGATAGTCTTTCATTGGCAGCCACCTATTTAGGAGCAGATGATGAATCTATTATTCCGACCAGGATGGGTTTCTTTTCACTCACTTACTTCAAAACTCCCCTTTTATATGCACTGAAATAACTGTTCAATAGCCTTTACTCAACATTTTCCAAACTCAACAGAGACCCGACCACCCAAATGTAATGTGAATTGCTGCACAATGATATTACAAGTCGATGAAGTGAGTGAACTCAGCGAGGCACTTATTGGATGAATGAATTCAAATAATGTTGAAGTCATGGCTATCCTACCCAGTTGGGGGATTGTTTAGTAACAATCTGCCATAGAACACCGGTTGCTTGTTCTCTTTCCTTTTGTGTGTATGCTATAACCACAAGCAATACATCACTGTCATTCTTTCTTCCTCCTGTTCTCTAGCAGGGAGGCTCACATCACTCCCATGCTTTGCTTTTATCCACAAATTTTTCTAACAGGATGTTGTTTCGTTTCCACTTTGCAGGAACTATTCAAAATGAGATATTCTCTTAGGGAGTGTTCATCCAACCCACATTTGTTCTCATTGACCAAGTTTTGAGGTTTACAGTGTGACCTGACACTGTTGAATAACCAGTCTTTAGTCTTTAGTCTTTAGGCTCTGATGTTTTCCACGTGAGCTATTTGACTTGAGTAATCTCAGAAGACAGTGGAGAATGCCCTACAGGGTCTGTAAAACAAAGAAAAAGTATCACAGTTAGAGAGGTTATTTAAGCTCACGTCCGTGGTAAAAATAATATCCCTACTACAAACCAAATGATGATTTTGATTAAATCTGTCATGTGTGGTTAGCATAGTACTGTAGCTTAGGCTGAAGCTGGAAGAGACTACACAAAGATGTACTAGGTTTTGTTGTCATTAATGACAGCTGTAACATAAGGTTATCTGTGGTTGTGTCCTCTTCTTTTACAACACAAAGCTGTTATATAAAATGATTAAGATATGATTATTGTTTACAAGATACGTGCCAAGAGCTGATGTTTTTGTCTACACTTCTTGACATGCCCCTCTTCACCATTGCTCTCGACTCTCCATACAAAAACAGGCTTCTGTCCTGCCTGTAAAGCAATTTTTTTTAATTCGTTCATTTTTTTCTAATAATATTTAACAAACAAACTAGGCGTAACAGACATCTTCTGCACTCTCACATCCATGTCCTATGTTCATATCTCAAATGCTTAGTGAAATGAAATCTTAGTCTAACACAGGTCAAGCATTTAAATGTAAGAACTATCTTAATATTATGGATTCCACTGGAAAGCACCTAATTCATGGGGTGTAACACAAGATCCTCATTTACAAAACATTTACAAAATTATCCAAAATCTGTTTCAGTGTATGTGGAGATACTGTGTCTGTGTGTTGACAGAGGTCTGATATGCTGACGCCTGCCTCTGCTTAGGACAGGGATGCCCAAGTCTGGGCCTGAGATAATGTTAACCTTGTTAAAGTGTTTTTTTCCTGTTTGGGCAATGAGTGTTTATTTTTTTCTGACCTTAATTTATTCAGGGAAGGTTCACTCAGCATGTGGCTGTTTTCCATCTAGTGAGTGCTTTGCATTCATGTATTTTCCTTCTTGATATTTGAACCAGAAATCTGTCACACACCTGACTCTCTAACCTTTTAAGTACACATTGTCCTGTTAGTGTGTTGACTGAAAGTATTCACAAGCTTTTACACCACAGTGAAACTATAGTAAAGGCCTTTGAATGCAGTGTAGTGATCTCATGCTGTTAATCCATCACCAGATGAGACTGCTTAATGGCAGTGTTTGGGGTGGACTTGATGCACCTGTATATACAAGCCCACTGTCAGAGCACTTGGAAAAATCAGAGCCACATGTTTGATCCCATGTTTGTATTTTCTTGCAATCTAAACATCCCAAGTAGAAGTTTACCCTCCCTTGTTTTTGACCCTGAACATTTGATTATTTAATGCTCTGTTTAAGCTAGTTTATATATGAACTTTCTAAAATAAGAAGTCTATTAAAGGACACTGGTCAGGGGGAATGTGAATGAACGTATTACTTTCACATTATAGTGTGAATGACACTTTGGACATGTATGAGCCTGTGATATCTTTCAGACCATGTGGGGGGTGCCAATCCAAACAAGTCCAAAGCCCAGAAACTTATCTTTTTTGGGAAAGAAGAACTGAAGAAAAGTGACAACAACAAGCACAAAGCTGAAATTTGAGATACTTTTATTGTCTAATTATTAATATTTAGCTCAATTCCTGTTCCAGTTGACCTATTCAACATCTGAACTACGGTGAACCTCGGGTATTTTATTTTGACAGAATTCTTGAAGCCCTGCTCTTTTAACCTTCTACTCATATGTACAGTGTGCCCCACAGGGGGCAAACACATCATTCCCAGGGTAACAGCCACCAGGAATTCCTCTAAAGTGGTTTAACTGTCATTTTAACAGGGGCCCCTAAATATTCTCTTAGTATTCTCCAGAGAGATGAGGGGAGAGAACTGGGTATCATTTCATTGAGAGTGAGTGCTGAATGTATACAATACCATATGTGTTCTATTCTGCGGACACTGCCTCCCTCTGTGTCTTTTTGTATGTACAGTCTAATGCTGTTTTGCATAATTTTATGTTCTGCATTGTCTTTGTTTTTGTCTTTCTTTCGCTGTGCTTTTCATACAGATCTGCAGGATAGAAAACATGTCTCACCTGAGCGAGCTACAAGTCTTGAACCTGGCAGGAAACAGCATTTCCAGAGTGGAAAAACTGCAGGGTCTGGACTCTTTGACTGAACTCAACCTACGGCACAACTGCATCTCTGTGGTGGTGAGGGACCTCTTTCCCAATTAGCGATAATTGCTTGAAGCATTTGATTAACCATGTCTTCACCATTCACTATACACCACTCACACATATAGATGAATGAATGAATGAATAAACACTTTCATGCTCACTTACAACTGTAGGAAAATGTCCTTTTTGGATAAAAGAGCCAGTCACATGCTTTATCTTTCATCTCCATGTCGCTCCTTTGGGCCAGTTCACTGTTCCCTCTGTTATGGGATCACATGTGACAGTTTATAATGTCTGACAAAATAACAAACATGGAAATTACATCAAAGGAATCTTTGAAAGACACTCTGATGAAACTCTGGTGAAATGTGTCTTGATGGTGTTACCTAGGGAGACGTAGCTCATTGCCCACAACCTCCCACCAACTTTTTGGCGCAGTGAAAGAGAAACTGGATGTTCTAAACATTCACTCTCGTCGGTTTCTATAGTTTTAATCTGATAAACAGACCAGAGCATGCCAAAACAGGCCCCTTCATTTGTATGCAAATCCCCAAAGCCCTTTCCTGCTTTATGTGGTAGAAAATACAGTCAAAATCCAACATTGTGCTGTGTGAAACCTCTTCCCATCACTCAGTCTGTCCTCTGCCTACAAGTTCTGATCAAGAAACACTTCCAGCCTTAATTATCAGATGCAATGTTTTATTTGATACACAGGAGAGGAAAAATTCTACCCCTCAGCAGATTCTCCGGTCTCTGTCATTAGTGGTGTCTGTTGCCAAGTTCTTGTATCACGCACAAAATGAATAACCATCCTCCAGGTGTCTAGGTATTCCCTTTCATTTAAGGCAGATGAAAAGTGAAATTCTGATCCAGAAAAAAATGCTCTGACTATCTTGTGTAAGTTTAAGTGTAAGTTTAGGAACTGCTTATATGTCCGGCTCAGTCATGCTATCCATATTATTGTATAAGCATTATATGTTAGTTATGCCTATTTTCTACGTATTTCAACAATTGTGTTATTACAATTGTATCTATTACATTTTCCTACACATTTTATTAAAATGTAATTCTTGCAGCACAATACCTAATAACACAGCTGTGAATCAACATTCAGTTGCTGCTGTTCACACACTCTCAGGTGGGTCTTCCCATTGAGAAATTCTGTGGCAGTCATCAAGTGATGCATTTTACATTTTTGGCAGCAGGAACAACAATTTGTTTGGAAGAGCTGGGTATTCAGCATGAGCATTGTTAAAACAGACAACGTAAAAAGGCGTCACCCAGAGGCAGACTGACTTAATGGATTAGCAGGAGTTTTTACGACAGGCTTGTCTTGTTGAGGGGGGGCAGTAATGAGTCAAGCATCGCTAAAAAAAATATTCAGATTAGTCACCTCTGGTCTAGTCTGTGCGTTTAAGTGTTCACATCTCCGGTATCCATAATTTTTCCTTCTGCTAACATTAAGTAGGGTTGTTCTACCTTTTGTAATTGTTTAAAAGTTTCCGCTGAGGGGTGTGTAAAGTAGAAATATTGAAATTCAGACAGGTTTTCTGTAATGTCCAAGTCCTCAGAATGTGTTTAGAGAATAAAAAAGTCAATACAGAGCTGGCTAACGTCTGCAACTGAAAATCCAAACTATTGAGTAATAAGTGATCTCTGTGCATAGCAGTGCAAAAACAACACAAAAAGGCACACTTAACACCAGACTGTAGTCTCAACGTGTGTATGCACATAATGCACAGCATACCTTTTGCTAGATGTGTGCTAGCTAAGCTCTCACCTCAGGTCTGTGCTATTCAAAGAGCAACCACTAAATCCAGCTTTTAATCTTTGGATCCTCTTTAGGATCCACATGTAGCTGTGTGTTTTTTGAGCAGCTTTCATGCTTTTTTGTGGTGCATACCACAGAGACAGGGGTGATGAATGGTAACTTTTTGTTTGTGGAGAAATGCCTCTGTCAGAGCTCAGTATGAGTGTTAAAAATTAAGACACGCACACTGTTAGTGGGAAGAGGGTGGAGTCGCGATAAAGTGGTGGAGGCACAGGCACACATAAATACACACCCACTAGCGCACCGGCAAACACAGCAACACAACTGTACCCAGTCTCGCATCAGGTCCTGTCAGCCGATTGGTTCTGATCAGTCGTGCTTTTTGAAAAACAGACCACATTGGCGGGCGATTGTTAGGCAGCACATCAGCTCAGTGATGACATCATTCTGTCTGAGACGTGGCTGCTATATTTAGTCTCAGACAGTGTGCAGTGGCTGCCTCTTCACCAGCATCCATACAGGGATTGGCACAGACACAGACTCTGGGAGAGTGGTGGAGGGTCAGCCAGCTTGCACATGACTTGCAGTTTTTTAAAAGACGGAAAGTGAACATGCGCCAGTCTTGCTGGGATGCACAGTGGAGCATGACCAAGCCAATCAGAAATCCCTACTCATCCTTAGTCTTATGACAAATGTATTTATTCGATATGTTCAATATGCTGTTTTCATGAGAATCATACTTTTTGTCTCCATACATCAGAACTGACTGTTGTAGTAATTTTATTTTACTGCCCAGAGAGCAGTAATGCTGAATTATTGAGTTAGACTTGAGCAATTAGATATTCAGGAAACACATTTTGTTTGTCTTTCCACATAGTCCCATATTCCCTTGAAAAATGAAAAAGAGAAAAAATATCTGGGTTATGAGATATTGCTAGATGTTCAGCTTTCTTAGCCAGTCTCTTGCCTACCTTGTCTCACTATCATTTTGTGCTGGACAGGGACTGTTTTAATGCTGGGAAAACAACCACCCAACTAACTGTCATATTACAAGGAGACCTTTCCAGCCTTACCAGTTATTATGCGCAAACAGTTTTTTTCTTTTTGGAATCTAATAATGTTGAGAGCTGAGGAAGGAGACAGTATAATGAATGCGCATTGTAAAAGAGTTTTCAGCAAAACAGATCTCTTGTACAGTCTATGGTGATCATAGATTGTGAGGTGTGGCTTTCTTCCATGCCTACCTTTCTACCAGCTCTAACAAAGATAGTAAATATCCATGTGATCTGCATCACTAAAATCTTAATCCTTAATGTGTGAGTGTATGCTCTTTGAATGGTAGAATCTCACCATGAAAGTCTGTCATTGGTCATAATCACATTGTCATAACCTATGGCATGATGTATTCCTTCATATGAGCAACCCTTTTTAAATGCTTACAAAATGTGTTAAAAGTGCACGTTCACTGATTTACTCCAGACAACCACACACTAGACACATATAAAATAGCATAAATCTCAAAATGTTCTGAGATATTATGCAAAGTTTTTTTATTCACACAATGAGGCTGAAATACACAGAAAAAAGTGAGGCATCACTCATTGTATGCAAGCTTGTGAGCCAATGATAATTAATAAATAATATGAAACTGCTCTCTACTGTGAACTGAAGATTCACATGTAAAATGTTGTCCTTATATTAATTCCATAGACTGATCATGAGACAACGTAAAACAACAGCCTCTTTTGAGCACTGCTCTTGATGTTACATGGTGTACTCTGGTGAGCATTTTGGCCACTTTAATAGATGAAACAAATATGGGTAACCGTGTCCTATATTTAAATAGTTGTGTGGATGGGTGTTGTAAAAATGATGAAACTGCAGTGTTGTACCGCAGAGGAGCTAGCATCACCTTAATGCTAGGCTGATCTCACTTTTGAATGGAGACCGCCAGCAGTTCTGAGGGAGGCTGTGAGGTGGTGGCTGCGATATGGGCGGACACTGACGCAGCTCATTCAGACTGCTGCTGGGAGGGTCCTCTTTGCTTCCAGCATGAGCAACACTAGCCATCCACACACAGAGGCTTTGACACTACTGAGCGTGATTTCCTTGCACACTGCCGTCTGATTGGCTTGGTTGTGACATTACCGAGATCCCTGTGTATCCTCTTCAGCTTGCCAGGTGGCCAGCTGCTGCTCCTCACCCCGCCCCCTCGCTACATTCTGCATTGATTTTGATGCTGAGCCTGCATGATGAAGACGCAACCCCCATCCTACTCAATTTTCAGTGAATTTTTACCCAGATTTTGTTCTTGTTCGTGAGGTATGGTAGCTAGCTACTTTGATTGTGTGCGACTGGATGTGTATGTGTTTGCGTGAGTGTGTGTGTGAATTCGCTTCCTGCAGCAGCGGTTCTCTGCATTAGCGCAGTACACACTCTGCTCTCTTTCCCCTCCCCCCTTCCTTCTCATGCTCTCTCTCTCTCTCTCTCTTGCTCTCTCCGGCCCCTCCTCTCCATGTGCAGACAAGGAAGCCTGCTGTATGTATGTGTGTGTGTGTGTGTGCATGCGCAGAGTGGATGGGGATGCTGTATGCTGGAGCTGAGAGCTGCAAGGTGACTGAGGGAATGGAGAGGGATACAGAGCTCTGATGACAGTGACGATGCAGTGCCCTCTCCCCAAGCACCTTCTCCTCTTCACATCCCTCCATCTCTCTCTCCTCCCTCTCCCTCTTTCTCTTTCTCTTTCTAGACTGAGGTGGACCGCCTGCCCTGCTTGCAGCGCCTCTTTCTCAGCTGCAACAACATCACCAGGTAAGAGCTCGTACTGCTTAACTCCCTCCTCCCCGCAGGGCAGGGACGGGGGTTTTGGCTGGACAGTTCCATGTCCATTCCCTTGGCTCTCGGCAGGCCCTTGCCAACAAGCTGCAGGCAGACTACACACAAACATGTACAGCCACACACACACACAGACACAGGTTTGCAGTAATGGTCAGTTTCTGTAACCTTGAAAATAATAACCCGGATCTGTTCTTTATTGTTGGTAATTAGTATGCTGTTACCTAAGAAATGGGCACATCAATACTTAAAAGTTATCCAGACAAAAGGAATGCTGACTTAAATTTCCTTTGAAAATTAATGACAGATTTGAAGACTGATTGAATTCAAGAGTAGAGTTGCTAGGTAAGGGTGTGTAGGATGAGTGACAGGTGTGTTTTGTTCCTTAGTGTAAATGTCAGTCTTGACACACTTTTTTCCAATATCTGTAGTCTGTTTTTCCTTTACTTTTCCCTCTCTGAGGCCAGAAATCAAGATGTCAAACAGTTAACTTGTTAAAGTGACACAGCCTTCTAACTGAATAAGGCTGCTCTAAAACTACTTTGTGTTTGCCTGGAGGAGGGGCCTATGTGGGATTCAGGGTGGGACAGTGCTCATTAGCCTCCTTTACCACAGTCACCTTGTGCTATGATAGGTCTGACCTGACTCTTCAAGCCAGACACTAGAAAAGTGTGGCTGGCTTGAGGAGTCAGGTCTAGTGAGAATCGTGACAAAGAACAAGCAACGGATATCATCAGAGTTTAAACAGCATATATTCATCCTTATGACATTGTAGACTGACACTATATTCTATGTATATCATGATTATTTGATTTCCGTCACATGTATACTATTTTTTTGCTTCTTCCTCTTATTATTGCTATTACATGGTTTTGGTCAAGACATTTTAATTAAAGCTAACTGTTTTGAATGGATGCCTAATATGACAGTGCAGAGACCTGGTGTGTGTATCCTTTGATAGTGTTCAAAGCTGATAGGAGAACAGTTCTCTGTTGCTAGGTAGAGTGATAGAACACAGCAGTCTGCATGGTGCAGTAGGTTTACTCAGAAGAGAATGTTGGAGCAGAAAAAATTCCTTCATTATTCTTTCCAGTCATTAATTCATTTATCATAATTTTGCTTATTTGACTGAGTCTGCCTGAATAAAGTTTGACACCTTATAGAACCAGAGCAAGGCAGAACTAATATATGAAGTCAGTGAAGACAGAGGTGCAAATGAATTTGGAAACTACACGGTTTTCAGCCACACCCCACACAACACACTAATATTTTTGTTATTCATTTCTTCTTTGAGCTTTGACAGCATCTGGGGATGGATGAATGATGACTTTTCATCACTGTGACCATTTTTGAGTGGTCTTATCATAAGAATACCTAAGAGAACATTGATCACTGTGGTTATGAAAGTGGTAATGATACAGAATGACTTAGACGCAGTCAGACACCATGGGAACTCTCCAGGTCTCATAATCACTGTAAAAACGCACTTGTCATTATTGCTAGACTATAATTGTGTCTATTAAAAGTAATTATATGGCAATGACACAAAATATTGTACATGTAACAGAATTAGTAACAAATAAAAATGCCTATGGTTACTAGGTACTGCAGACTGGTGCTCAGACTCACACCATCTCCACACTATGTTCCAGTGCAGAGGAGAAGTCTAGCTGTCCATGTCATTCATAAACCTTCAATTGTGACATTTTGCACTTGTTAGAGCACCAAGTATACTAGGTTTAATAGTTCATTACAGGCTCATTATCTGACCCTCTTTTACATCCAGAGAAACCTCTGGCTAACATCAGGCACAGTACTGTGTGAGCAGTTCCAGGCAAATGATTCATAAGGACTATTACTACAAATTAGCAATAGGAGAACTGTCTTACATAGCACAGCTGTGTGCCTTCATGTTTCCCTTTGCCACAGGGCAGCAGTGCAGTGGATTTTTCTCTCCTCATTGCCCCCTGAGTAATATCAGGCTGCCAGTGTGTGTGCCAAATTACCAGTTATTCATGTCTTCTTTTAGTTTGGTTCCATTCTGTCAATACAAGCCTAAATTAAAGGTTCAAGAATCTAAACACTGATTGTGGAAGTCGTCTTGTGTGACTTACCCAGTGGATGACTCAGGAGTTAGGTCATCATGCCTCTGTATCATTATGAAGCATTCAGTGTACCTTGTTTATGTGTTGAAAACATTTGTGCATTTGTGTTGCTTTATATCTTCATCTCTTCATCCCTCAAAATGTCCTTTCTTTCCGTCAAGTTTTGATCAGCTAGCCTGGCTTGGAGAGTTGCACTCCCTTTCCGAGCTCACCCTGGATGGGAATCCTGTAGCCCTGGAGACATGGTACAAGCAGGCCGTCCTGCGCTGTGTGCTTCATCTGAGACAGCTGGACATGAAGCGCATCACAGTAAGTCTGAAGTGTTTCACTGTGTCTTTGTTTACAAGAGGAGGAACTGACCCCTGGCCAGATTCTGCGATTGGTAGCCGTGGCAGTAAAATTTAGTTTATTTTCCTTTTATATATTTTTTCAGTATTTCTACAAATTTTGGACAGTGAAGTACATGACCAGAATGGGAGAACCTCATATCACTATCATGCCCTATTTCAATAATCAACATGACTTAAAGCTGTAAACCCTCACAACTACTGCTCATTTTGTACTTTGTATTTGCAAAAGGTAGTGTCACATATTGTATTTTGATCAAATTTTCATGTTCAGTTAATGGCACAAACCTTTTTGTCAGTGTCTCATAATGTATGTCTTATATATCTGACAGCACTGAACATGTTGATTCTTGAGCACGACTCTACTTGACATGAACTTGATTGATGATAAACTTGATGATTTCATAGTTCAAACCGACCCACATAATGATCTCACATAGTCATAGTCACATAGTCTCCGATTTACTGTCAGTGGGCCATCTCTCAGATCCTATGCATTTGGCAATGCAATACTCTTTGTCTTTGTTCTTTGACATTGGTGCAGCATTCATCATATTTCTGGTTACATATTAGAAACAAACATGCATCAATAACTAAACCATAAACTAGTAGTATTTACAATTTACAGTAATACAGATAATGTATATTTGGTGTAACAAAACAACGATTATCTTCAAGCACAGAAATGAAGTCATTGTCATTGTATATAGTATGCGAGCAAATTGCCACAGTGAACTATCAGCATGTTCTCAGAGGCTGTCAAGCAGAGAGCACCCAGGTCTGAGCTTGTTCTTTAAAGGAATCTGTAAGTACCACACACCTACCCCTCAGAACGTGCTGTGGACAGTTAAAAACAAAAGAAAAACACAAAACACACCTTGTAAATTTTTACTTTAATTGTTAACATATGTATGGTCCTGAACAATGTTAGTACGTTTCCATGTGATCCTATTAAATCCCTCCAACTAGCTACTGTCTGTAGCTGTCAATCCTGAAAAGAGGGATGGTATTTTATTTCGAGGAAAGTTTATTTTTGGGAGATACAAAGGTATGATTTGACAACAACAGCATCAGCCTAGGACAGGAGTTTCCATCTTTTCATTATATTGCTTTGAGCAATCTATGTAGTACCCACTGAAGGTCTAAATTCTCCCCTCCAATTGATTTGGAAAAACTTGCCCCCAGTACACTATGCTGTAAGTAGAAGTTAGATCAGATTATCTGAGATAAAATCTTTGCCTGACATGTTGGCAGATTGGCCATTATTTATGAATGAAATGAGAGTTAATGCTGTAATTGAGGAGATACAGTACTGCTATTCTGCCTCGAGCTAAATTAATAAATACTGCTTGTGTTTCCTGCGGGGATATATGTGCCAGAAAACTAAAGTCCCAAACTACATAAATGAAGTTCAAACAAGACTGGCGTAGACTGGAGCTGTCTTTGATAAAACATATGATCAATTGGCTCGTAGCCATTTTATTTTATTGACAGTCCCGTCCCACTTTGATTATAATAATTATTTGCAAATAAATTTCAGGAAATAATTGAAATATGTTTAAAATGTTTGAATTGCAGTGGAAATACTGTGACTGAAACCATAACAAGCAAGTAGTCAACTTAACAAACTGTATGGAGACTGGCCAAGCAAAGACATTGTGATTGCTATAGCATCCTTTGCAATCAGTAAGCTATTGATCACTTTCACAGGTTAGCACTTTGTTCATCTTTCTCATAAGAAAGTCTACAAATTTTACAAATTACAAGTTTACAAATTACTTTAAAGTAGTGACATACAGCCCTGGCACCTTAATCTGTCTCCACTAGCTGACATCAGTGCCTTGACTACACTGAAGCTAGCGTTTTGCCTCTATTGATCAGACTGAGACATCGTCTGTGCTAGCTTGTCACAGACAGCTGAATATCCCCCAGCTCTCAACTGGCACACTCAGATTGTGTTGGCAGCATTGCATTCTGGGAGTTTTGGCTTTCCCCAACAGCTGGGCTCAGTTGATCTGAGACTGAAAATCAGACAGATAATCCTGCGATGCAGCCGGCTGGTGTGAGAATCTCTCCCATCCTCCACAGTGGTCCAGTTCTGGTGTAGAGAATAGTCCTCCTGGCAGCATCTTTTGTGATTCCCCTCTCTGTTGAATAATTCAGAACTCATGAATGGAGCGACACTTTGATTGCACAAGCTATCTTTTTCAGGACGAGGATCGGCGCATGGCTGGTGTACAGGCTCGAAAAGAGGAGGAGAGGAAGAGGGAGAGTCACAAGCAGACCATTCATAAGGTACAATTTGCTTCTGTTGTCCTGGATTTAGCTTTAATTATATAGCAAATACACATGGCGGTCTGCATGTCAGAGGGTAGATTAACAAGTGTCCTCTGAACCCACTGGTGCCCTTTGTCATATATCTGGTGCTGTATGCTTAGTTAATCTTAGATAAAAAGATGATTATTAGTTGCAAAAGTAAAAGTACTGGATGGAGCTACATATTGTCATTCTAAAAGTACCACATACTGTATTTCTGATAAATTTTATGTATCTCATAGTATTATCCAGCATCAGGCCATTATAAGTTTAAGTGTGAATTTGTACAACCAGTGACCTCTTGGCCTCTTAATGATACTTTTGTGTTTTGATCAGCTTTCTCTTCAAAACATGTTAACTTATAAAGTTCTAAAATATTAAGGTCATGCTCAGGATTTGTTTGTTCATTTTCCCAACTCTTTCCCTCTTCCAACATGTCTGTGTTTTAGTGGGACATTAAATACACCTTTTAGATGCTGACGTGGACTTCATACTACTACTACTACAAGTGCCCTTTGGAAACATTTGTTAATGTATGGAAGGGATGCACTGTTCACAGAGATAGTTAATCTGTAAATAGGTCCACTGACATCTGTTTCACAGTTAGCGTGCGTGTGTGTGTGTGCGTGCGGCGCACGCGTGTGTGTGTGTAAAAGGATATATTGATGTGCTCCTGCTGTGTCTGCGTTGCAGTGGTTACTCTTGCTCAGTCTCTGCATGGAACACATTGCCTGTCAGTAACCTAACTCCTGCTAATCCTTGGTGTTGAAAAAATGTCATATTGAATGCTGCAGCCAAGAGTTTGTAAGGGTGAAGTGTTCACAATGAATTGGTACTGACTCACCTCTGCATCAGGGAGTGGCACATTCCTTAACTGAGCATATCGAAACTAAAGCTTGGCCAGGAAATCTTCTTTCTTGTAGGGTTGAGATGTCATTTTTACTGCGGTAAGAACCAACTGCAGTAAAATTAACATGTTGTAATAACAGAAGCAAATTCAGTTGGACCGACATGTAAATATAATTTCAAATCTATGGGAGGTGATTATGTCATGAGAGGTTCAGTTAGCTTAGTATATGCTATCTGAGTTCCGCTCCAGAGAATTGTCACTTGAAACCTTCTCTGTCTTATCTGTGTGCTTGCATGTATGTGTGCATGTGCATGTGTGTGTTTGTGTTGTGTTCATTAAGGAGAAGCGGCGTCTGGCCATCCGCAATGCAGCGCAGCAGTGGGAGGGTGTCAGGGCCTGCCTGGAGCTGCCACCAGCAAATGGTGCAAAAGAAGAAGTTAGTCCAGAGAACAGCCCTGCCCACAGCCCTGCCCAGACCAATGGACTGGCACAAGAGCCTTCTCCAGATGAGCCCAGGTTCGCAACACTTCAGCAAGAAATTATGTCATTCTTGTCACATTTCATGTCACATTTCTAGAACTAAGAGTTACTGGCTGATAAGATATCAGTGTAATATGTCAGTTATGTTCCTCTTTGGTCCAAAGTGAACTGTAGCCTGTCTAAAGGTCACAAACATTCAATGAAAGATAAATCAATAAGGTAGAAGAAGATAACATTTAATATGACAACCATAAAGAGACATCCAGATTTTATAGCTTTTTAGTTTAATTGACCGAAATGTGTATTTCTTGAAAATAATAACATTTTATTGAATATGAAATAGAGAGTAAGTGGTGAGTGTGAGTAGTATGTGATTTTTTTTTTCTGGTATGGTAATCTTAACAATTTCATGTCTTTTATGATGATTCTAATCCTGTAATGAACGTTTGTAATTACGGAGCAGAGAGCCTGTAAAATCCCTTCTTATGTTTGTGATTCAACTGATTTCAAAATTGGTTTGGATTTTAAAACTCCACTAATCTGAGCCTGGCTTTACAGGCTTTCTTCATCTGGTTTATGAAAAGAACAGTCTGAGCTGATGTTGAGTTTTTTTGTTTTGTTTTTTTTTTGTAATCAGACGAGTAAGCCCGGGATCAGGACCAGAGCGACCGTTAGGGGGAACAGAGAGCAGACTCCGCACCAACAGCCGTCCAAACAGCCCACGGGATCCCAAGTAAGAGAAAAAACATATATATATGTATATATATATGTATATATATATATGTATATATATATGTATATATATATATATATATATATATATATATATATATATATATATATATATATATATATATATATATATATACCCCCTCCCTCATACATCTTTCAAACTAAGACTAAAAAAACATGCTCTCTTTTAAGTACCAAAAAGTAGTGTCACAAACTCATTTTACACAAACTTCCAAAAACATTTCTTTCTCCAGGTTTTAAATTGCCAAGTTCTGAGACATCTGCCACTGTGCCACCTGTATTATATTGCAGTGTTACAAGAAGTAACATTGACAGAAACTTAGACAGACAGATAGACACTCTTCGATACATACATACAAAAGACAGACCAATGAAGAAAGCTAATTATGTCATTGATGAGAGAAGGTTGCAGAATTGTGTTCACTAGCCATCAACTTAAATATGGAAAGCTGTAAAAAATAGTATAGTATAGGTATAAGTATAGTTTCAGGGCACAGGACAGTCACAGTAGAGCTCCTACTGTTGAAAGACCATCTTGGTTACAGATCTGATCCCCCAGCAGCTGGTGCATCAAACTCATCTTGAAACATTCTTGATTAACAACGTGACCCCTTCACTTACTCCAGGGAGCAGGCTGCGACTGCCCTGAGCTCTGTGAACTTTCTGGTAAAATCAGTCTGTGCATGTCTCAGATATCTGAAGACAGTTTTCTTTTTCCGCTGTTCATAGCAAGATTGGAAGTGTTCTAAATCAACAGTCTGTGTTCAGTCTAATGTGAGCATAGGGCTCTGATATACTCTCCTACACAGACTGTGATCATGATTGAATTATGAGGGGGAGGCTCAGATGAAAGTGGGGGCTGTATCAAGGACTATTATTACATGTTTCAAAGATGGCTTTTCCTTCCTGCGCCAGGATATGAAAATGGCCCTGAAGCACAATCCCTCAATGGCAATGGCTTTCCTTTACAAGATCTGTTATCACTCCAGCCATGTGGCTTAACAGGTTGTAGTGATGAACAGGGCGATTCAGCCTGCCACGTTCGTATGAGTTGGGAGTTGTGATACTTTAACTTGTTTCAAATGAGAAAATAACAAGGGCCTTTACAAACCCTGACAGCAACAGTAACTTGAAAGAGAAGCAAGATCTTTGACTCAAAAGTGAAAGAAAAATGCCTGGATATACATTAGGTGGGAATTTTAGAGGTTGTTTTGTTCAGCTGTGTGTGGGTTTATTGAAGGGTATCAATGCACACACAGTGTAGCCCAGATGACCTCACATAGCTGTATTAGATACTGAAAAAAATTACACCATCCTCCCCAGTGTAGAGAATGAAGGGACAGATAATGATGGAGGACCTTGTCTCTGTTTTTTTAGGCCAATGAGTCAACACTGCATCAGTAGTGTATGACATCACGTATCAGGTCCTTACAGGTGTGAATTCCCAGGAAATGCTAACACAGCAGGAGGAGGTTTATTCTTTTGCACACTGAAGAGACAGTGTGTGGTTACAGGTCATCCATAATCCTGTCAGTCCAGGATCTCAACAGCTTCTTGGTTTTCCATTTAGGTCAGGCACTGGACCTGGCACATCCTCACATGTGGATCTGCTTAGTGGCAGCCTGAGGAACAGGGCAAACACTTAAAGCGTGTGTGCGTGTGTGCGTTTGTTTCCTCCTGGGTAATTAACTAACTCCCAGCCCTCTGAGGACTACCATCTCACTTAAGGACAATTTAAGAGTAAAGCACAACTTTAATTGATTAGCTTTACAAAAGTCAGGGCATTGTATATACCTATTCTCAAGTTTTGAAAGATGTGTTAATGGAGATGGTGTTCAGATGAAAATGTAAGAATTCTGAATAAAACAGCATAAAAAATTTATATAAATTGACATTTTTCCAAAATGATGTAATCTGTTACTATTCAACCTTACTGTTTAATCAGGATTTCTAAATACAAAAAATCTTGTTTCTGCAGTTGCTAAATGTGCAATGTTTGCATCATTTGAATTCTGAAAATTACAGCTTGGCCAGTGTTCAGGGTCAATGTTTGTTATTGATCACTATGGTGAACAAAATGTTTTGTGTATCGCAAAGGTTTATAAAAGAATTAAATCTTAAATTTTTAAATCAGTAATTTAAAACATTTTGTTTACCATACTGATCAGTAACAAACATGATGTCATTTGTGGTTGCTGATAGCAGTCCCAGTTTGGTGACAAATGGTGAGGTTCAATGTTGTGAATACTGACAACATACTGAGCATGAGTGTGTCAGCGTGTCTCTACAGCAAGTTTTGGGACAATAGCCTGTGTCACTGCCATACTGTGACTTTGATGCAAGCCCAAGTTCTGTGTGATTTTAAGATTTATTTGCTTTAATTTCCCCCGAGAGTTGGGAGTGGAGGTACATGGCAGAAGAAGAGTTATTACTCCGAAATTCAATAGTAGGGTTCGTCACCATGTGGGGAGATGGAAAGGCCTTTGTACTATTCATACATACATAAATCAGTGAGTTATCTTCATAATTCGAGTGGCTCCCATAATGAAACCTGAAATCCAAAACCATCACATACTACCCAGACACACTTTACAGTAACAGTCTGCAGCACTCAGCACCCAACAAGCCTGACATCTGCACTGCACCAGTAACTGCCACTTGAACCATTTGTTTCCACTTTCTACCAAATGATGAAACGCTCTTTTGAAATGACAGCTCAGAGAGTAATGTTTCATACATATTGCTACCACACAGTATTTAGACAATGGGAGACATATGTATACTACAAGCCACGTCTTTGGGCTGGGATGTAGTTGTTGAGAGATGACAGATGTCTTTTTTTTAAACTCCTATTGGATTATGTTAGATAGCCTCAATAGAATCAGATTCAGAATCCAGTATGCCAAAGCAGGGCCCGTGTAATTGTGATACATTCTTCATTTGGTCCCCCCCCCCCTTGTTCACGTCTTCTCTCAGCTTTATTTGCTTGGTTCATGTCAGAAGGGGATTCAAGGCCACCTGGCAGCCTTTCAGCTGTGATTATGGAGGAACAATATGTGACACAGTGCAGAGTGTGTTGATGGCACATTTCCAGGTACACAGAAGTTACTCTCTTTGCGTGACTTATCTACATGTTACACTCCGTCTCCTGCGCCTCTCCAGAGCCTCCTGATTTACTGCCTTTGGCAATCTTACATCTTGGAGGCGTGGCATATCCTGACGATTAAACTGCCTTTCAGCGTCTGGAACCTCCCCGTCTGTTGTTGGCTATGTCCCATATTCTTGTCCATGTGTGTGCTTGCGACAGGACACAGGTCTGCTTTTAATATTTCAAGTATTAAACTGGCTCCCAGTCAGTGCCCATTTCATTATCTGGAAGAGTACACTCATTGTTTAGTGTTTATGTATTTATACCTGCTTTTGTAGCTGCAGCTCGGATCCACTGTTTGGAAGCCATTCCATATCTGTCAATGCCCACATCAGTTCTAGAATTAATAGTATAACACAAGCTTTCTATACTTTCAGGGAATTTTTTTTAGTTGGAGTTGGGGCAGTTTTGACAGCATGGATGACTGAGCCATACCATATCCTTTTCTCTTAATATATCATTGGCATCCCTCCATATTGTCCCATGACATTTAATGAAGAATAACTTTCATACAGGGTGCATGGAGGATCACCTTAGGTATCATGGAAGAGCAATGTGAGTGGAAACAAATGTAAATCATTAGATGGGATATTTCCTGACAGTCAGTGGTCTACTGAAAGAGGTTCAGACTGTATTACATGATTAATCCAGTTATTGTGTTTAGCAGTAATTTGTGGCTTTATTTGTTAGGCTGAAGCTCTCCTAAAGATTATTTAAAACTAACTTAATTACTTAAAACAAGACAAACTACAGCTTCAAACAAGACTTTCGGTTACGTCACTATGTACAGACACGGAGTACAAGCAGACCACACACAAATACAAAGTTTCCAAAAGGTCTAACAGCGATAGTCTAAACTGGCCCTGCCCTTTGCCATCTCCCCTGAGGCACCTGACCATTTGCCTGCTGTTTACACAAGAATGAATCAGTTAAAATGATTCGAGACCAAAGCATCACCCACAGAGAATGTGGAGCTTAGACATATGATGTGGGCTGGTGGAATATTCCACTATGACTGCAGATTCAGGAGCACACATCAACCATCCCCAGTGTCTTCACTTTTCAATCACTTGAATCCAGTTGTGAGGATTTGTTGATTTGTTTGACATACGTGATAGTAAATTGAATATCTTTGGGTTTTAGACTGTTGGTGGAACAAGCATCTTTTTAGAGCAAAAGTTAACTTATACTTGAATAAATAATCTATAGATTAATCAATATTGAACACTAAGAAGCACCAACCAATTAAGATCAGTATGATTGGGTGTACAAAAAACCATGATATTTTCATCTTTCAATAAATTATATTTAAGACTTTATAAGATTTTCAAACTGATGACAGAGTTAGGGTCTGAAGAAAATCAGATTAGTCTGAGCATCGATCGCTCCTCTCTTTTTTTTGTCTGTTATGTTTTCTTTACCTGCGCCTCTTTATTACTTCTGACCATGCTGCAGTCTACTATAGCTCAACACTCCTTTAGAAGATGGCTTTTAATAATTCAGTATATACATTTGTCAAATTCTCCAAATCTTTGAGCCTGTTTTTTGCTGCTTGGTGAGAAGAAGAAATGATTCAGAGAATAGTCACCTCTGAGGATCAGTCTTTGCCTCCAACAGAGGTGGTCTTTCCAAAGAAGCTTTAGTTACAGTGCAGCTTCATTTTGTTTCTGTATGTCTGTACCTCTGTGTCTACAGTATGTTGACTGCCCTTTTTCATCTCCTTTTATTTTTCTTTTCCTGACTCCCAGTCTTTCTGTCTCTCGCTTCACTTCTTCAAACATGCACTCTCTAAAAATCAGTCTCAACAAGAATCTTGGATTTGAGTTCTGTAATCAAAGGATTAGTCTTCTAACCACTATGGCTTTCTGTTGTGGCGAGATTGGGAGGGTGTGAAATATGAATAGGGGTGATTAGTGTGTTGGCGGGCTGAACCCAAAATGATCAGTATTGAGTAGCGTGGAGCCAGTAGCCATCTGATGCCCTGCTATGCATAAAAGTCCCTTGAGTGTCAGCAGACCCAGAAGGCTGAGCACATGGGCTCGAGCAGGGAGATTAGGTCTCCTTGAGACTTGCCCAGATTCTCCACTCTCACGACTCTCTTATCAGGGAAGGGCACTTCAACTGTTGTATAGAAGAATAGAAAGCAATTAGGCATGACAAACAGGACATTGTCTGGACCACTGCATATTCTGTAGCAATGGTGATTGTTCCTACTTTTAGCACAATACAAAGCACTTTTGGTTCAAAGATATTCCTCAGGTTGAACAAGGCAACAAATGTGCATTCACCATATCAAGATTGATTTACAAAGACTGTGTTTCTGTGTGTGTGTGTGTGTGTGTGTGTGTGTGTGTGTGTGTGTGTGTGTACTTTGCAGACTTGTGGAGGCAGGGGGCGGCAGTGTTCAGAGCTTGTCCCTCTCTGACAGTCACCTGGCAGAGCTGGATGGAGACACCCTGCGTTTATTTGGACTTGGAGCCTTGGAGGCCCTGGAGAGGGGCTGGGGAGTTCAGACTGCTGGTGCCGTCACTGTTATAACCTTCCGCTACATCAACTTTGATGCCATTGTACCAACACTGCCGCGAATAAGGGTCAAGTTTCCCAATCTATCGGTAAGGGAACTAGCAGGACACCATAATGAGCCATTGAAAGTTATGATAAAAAGCAAAAAAAACTTTTAACTTTTTACAATTTATCCATTGAACAAATTCCTATCTTTGAGGAGCACCAATCCAATGTACAATATTTTTCCCTCAAGGCTAATCTAATGACATCCAACCTCAGCAGAAAGGATACTCTTCTTGCTTCTGCAGAAAGAAACAAGGGAAATACAGAGAAAGAAATGAGCTATTTAGTTCTACCACTCTTAAGCCAACTTGCCACTTTTTCTGCAGCACCTGATCTTCTTGGAAACCAACATCAGTCGTCTGCCCCAGCTGGCAGCCCTGGCTCAGGTGAGGCGTCTAGACCAACTGACCATCCATCCAGAGGGCAATCCAGTGGTCAGCCTTACTCTGTGGCGCTCCTTCATCATTTACCGCCTCCACCACTTCAATTTGCAGAGAATTAATGGCCTGGAGGTGAGGACCAGCTCACTTTTTAATGCATTCCTCCTGCTGTAAAGGTGATGTTTCCTGCTGATTTGTCAGGCACAAATATCACAACCAATAAGAACTTTCACATGTTATTATATGGAAGTGAAAACACTGGTCTGGTGTTCCCAATTAACTTAATGGTAGCTCAGGTCCACGTATCCAAGGACTACAAGAGACAAAAAGCCAATAAAAATACAGGAACAAGACTATGGTCCTGTCACAATGTACAAGGAAATAGAATTAGTTTTATATGCTGTTTTAGAAGCAAAATATTGTAAATTGTCAAATTTGAAGGTTTGAAGAATAGTTCTTTTTTTGGAAGCTATGCATTTCTTCTCTGGAGGAGAACTAGATGAGTAGTTGTAATGAGTAAGTTGGTTAGCTTGGAAACAGGGAAACAGTGAAACAGCTACCCTGGCCCTGTCATGCCCATCCAAAGATCACTCTTTAGCACTATATCTTGTTTGTCGAATCCGTTCATAACGTCAGCTCTCAATTGCATGTCTATCCTAGGTGACCATGAATGATGTGATTGCTGCAGAGCGTGTGTTTGGCACACTTGGTCATGTAGCAGCCACAGAAACTCCACGTTGCCGACTCCTCCTGCTGCTGGAGGAGTCCAGGTAAAAACTTTCAGATACTTAAGTATTTCAGATACTTAACCACAACAAAACATTAACTACAGTTTAACGACAGGTGTGTGTCGTGTCCTGGATAGTGTATGCTGTTTGTTTTGATATGTCAAGAATGTATGGAGTCTTAAATGTGAATATGTTTGAGGTGCAGCTTACAGCTTGTGAGTGTGTAGGCTAGTGTACATGTGTGTGCATGCCTGTGTGTCCTATTTTGCGTGTATACATTTGTATGTGTTCATGTTTGTGCGAGAGAGCGAGGCAGAGCCTGGCACTGAGGAGCCAGGGGAATTAGACTGTGTCTCAGGGTTAGGGTGGGTACTTGGCACTTGGACACAAACATTCCTCTCTCTCCCCAGCCAAAAGTTCTTGAGATCTGTCACTCTTGGTTAATGAAAAACATCCAGGCAAGACAAAGATCTGCTGAATTTGTCACGCACAAGATTTTTTTTTTGTGGTTCTTAGTATTTCTAGTTCTTCAAAGATGGGAAAACTGCCCGGTCAAATCATCTGACTGGTTAAAATGTGTTACATGTGGTGCTCTAATTAGGGAAACTAATTGCTCTGGTAGAGTTATTCATTTAGAAGTGGACGACAGTGATGTTAATGTGCAGATGTAAATGTGGATTTTTTGTTTTAAAAGGAAATGTTTAGTGAAATGTAAATAAAGTTCATAAATAGTGATTGAGCAGTATAGCAGTAGGTAAGTCTAGTAATGACTCAGCTACTTAAGTGTCCTCATTTGCCATTTCAGAATGATATTGAAAGTGAACTAGTAAACTTTAGGATATCTTGGCTGCAGCTCACCCTGATTCATTCACTGTTATGGATAGATATTACACAACAGCCCGAGGGTGAAGATTATTTTCGCATCAGCACTGAAGTCTTAATCACTGTTATGTGCAGGAAGAATCATTACCCCTTTTGTAAATGGATTCATTTGTTACACTAAGTGCTGTTAGGTTTGATCTCATATCTCTTTAAACCTACTGAAGACTGCATTTCCATATATGGTTACCAGGGTTGTTTGATTTTAACCTCAGTTGATCCCTTAACCTTGTCCCATTGTTGAGAATGAGAAGAGCTCATTTTTACTCGACACATTTCACCACTTGAGGAAGACATCAAAGGAAAAAAGTGTTTCAGTGTGCAACTGACTGCTTAAGGCTCTTGTTGCATTGAATTCTTGTGAATCTTCTAAAACACAACAATATTGTACAAGACCTTTAAATAGAGTCCATTGTCTCCATGTTTGTAAAACTCATTCAGCAACTAAAGTACCAAAATACATAGTGAAAAATTACCTCAACAAATAGTGTTGCAAGCATTGTTAAAAGCTGATTATATGTACTGTTTTGTCAAGGGGCTTTTACACTGAATTACATTTTGCTTTGCAGATACATAGCACTTATTTGTTCTGACGCCATCACTGACATGCACACACACACTGACATACAGCAGTTTTCCTTCCTTGAGCTTGTCTTACCTTGTTAGTCAGCATGATATGTGACTGACACACACTAGTGCACACAGACACGCGCATGCATGCACACGCTCACACACACACACTTTACAATCTATCTTGTCCTATATGGAATGTTTGCCTCCAGCGTCCTCTGAAAAGACTATTTCAGCACCCTGGCACAGGCCTGTGCAACATGTTGGTGCAATAGTGTATCACATGAGATTTCATACTGCAACTTTTGATGTAGTTTACATCACCTTTAAAGTTCTCTGCTGCTTTTATAAGTGCACACATCCTGCTGCTGAGTGATAGTTGTAAAAATAAAACAGTTACGTTCATGTTTACACTGACACAGACTGCCATCAGCTCTGATGGATTTCGTCTTTCTCAAAAAAGTTCCGTCAAAGTATGAATGTGGCAGTGTGAAATTTGATAGACACAAGAAAAAACTTTTAATGCCTTAGTGTCACTCACTTTTTGCCACTGTTTCTCACTTTGTGTCTGTGTGTCTCTTCACTCACTGTCTAACTTGCCCTCGTTTCTCTTCACCCTGAAGAAAGCGACAGCTGCAATTCTTGTTGGAGGGGCGTGGCCGACGGGCAGGGTTGAGTCCAGAGGAGTTGCGAGACAATGGGAAGCTCCTGGGAGAAGGCTTAAGCAGAGCACTGTTCAACTACCCAAGCAGAGACTGCAGTGCAGAGAGCCCTGAGGTCAGTTTTGTTGTTTTTTTTAAACGTCTTTTTTAACAACAAGGCCAAGTTGTCTGAGAAACTGCAACAACTCTTGACTCAAACCCATCTTTCTACCAACAGACAACATGGCCTTGTTGAGTTGTGGAGTGACATACCAAAGCCCCTCTCTACATCAACCTGCACTCTCTCTGAGTTTAACCAAGACGTAGAATTTGATGTTCCCATTCATTTTTGCAGCAATTCATGATGACTCTTCACAAAGAAGTTGAAAGCCTTGGTGGCTTTCAACTTCTTTGTGAAGGGTTTGCAAAGAATAAGACTATTTAATTGTTGTTTAGAAAGGTAATTCAACAATACCAAAAATAAATAATAGCAGTATAGCTTTAAGCATTTTAGCTACTATGGCCTTTAGGACTAATGCAGTCTCAGTACACTTTTCAGTTCAGTCCTGCCTTCCCCCAAGGGGTTGTGGAGTTTGATAGATAGATATACTTTATTGATCCCAGGCTGGAAAATTGCAGTGCAGCAGCAGCAATACACACAACAAGCTAAACAAAATGTTAAAAATAGCAAAATAAAAAGTGGCATATATAAAATATATATACAAGGCAATATAAAAAGTATATATACAACAGTAAACAGTTGTATATGTGGTTGTAATTTTAATTGATGGATTAGGCTAGCATTATTTGAGCATTTTGTCCAGTTTCATAATAAAACCAATACCATTCATGAATTCATCGTAACTACAAGTATTGTCTTGTCTCTGCGGCTGAAGCCTGAGACAGCTCATATTTCTGCGACATGAACAAATCCACTGTTGCCCCTAAACTATCGAGATACAGACTGAGGGTCATAGTGCAACATCGTCACTGCCACAAAGATGGCAAGTTAATTTTAGAGGGAACGAAAGAGATTTGCATGCACCATATGTTTTAGGACTGGAGGTTCTGTTAACTGCAAGATGAAAATGTAATCAGTAAAAATTAAATCATTCTGATGACTTATGTTATTTCACATCACTCTTGAAGGCATAACTTTGTATCAGCATGTCCTGGATGGAAATTTCAAAATTGGACACCATCTAACACTGAAAGCATATGTTTTCTCCTGTGAAACAATGCATTTAAGATATTACTTGTTTGTGCCTAATAATTCATGTGTCAATCATTTTGGTTTTATTGCTGACAACCAACTGAATCATTATGCTGCTTCAGTAACCATATTTAACACATGTGCTTTCATAACTTCATTATCATATACATCTAATGACATTTGACTTTGACTTAGATCAATATTGGTTCAAAATGTTGTCAGTCATAATACCAAGTGTGCAAACTTTTCTTTTTCCTGCTGTGATCATCCTGCCACTGCACATCACCTTAATGTACTGATGACAACTGAATCAACATGAATGATATTCTTTTCCTCACAGGAGGGCACTGTGGAGTCATCGGAGCGTGCTGCCATGATAGAGCAGTACCTCCAGGAGTTGGTCCAAAGGGCATCAGACACCAATCTGAAGGGCGAGGCTCTACACAAGCTCTGGCCCTCCATGTTTGCAGAGATGGTGAGGGACTGTGTGTTGGAGATGAGAGACCGAGCAGCCTTCCGCCAAGCCAGCCTTGCAGAACTCTCTGAGACCAAGTGAGGAGGACCAAAGGATCACTCTCAGAGACACACACACATGCACATAGCTTGCCCGGGAGCCTCCAGGACTTCATCTCAAACTCCCTAACACAAACACATCATCACTTAGTGACTTACCACTGATTATTCAGTTAATAAAGTATGGAAGCTGAAGGGTGTATTTCCTTAGTGCGCAGGAAGCTCTTTCTTAAGATAGATGTAGACTATTCGAAAGATGAAGAAATGATCATGACGTAAGCATCTTGATTGAATGTAGATTTTTTTTAGAACAAAACAAAAACAGTTTGATTCTTCAGTGGTTGGAGCTGTGACATACTTGAAGAAAGTTTAAGGGACCTATTGACTCACGGTTTATTGTAGTCCCTGTGGAGCCTCCTCTGCACTTTAAAAGCCTTCTGAATGACCCCTATTCACCATTACCATCATTAGATGAAAATGTCTGGTGTCTCTTTGGTCCAGATTAGAATGATTTTTCTGTGTCTTAAATCTGGTTTCATGCATCGCTCACTCACTTTCTCCCACCTGATATGAAAGAAGGGCACGAAAAAAGACAAGAACTTTTCTTTGTTTACTGCTGATTTTCTGTATTGTACTTAGTATTAAAATATTCTGTATTAACTCTCAAGTTTGTGTATATGGTTTGCATGATTGTCTTTTCTACAAAATCTGTTCACAGAAATGAAGAAGTCATGCCTTTCTTTAATCAAAGCTGTTTAGATGAGTTGTTTTGTTAAGTGTAAGTTTTCACGTATTTAAGTTCATCTCTCTCCAGTTTGCTCTCTTGGGCAGTTCACACTTGAATTATGAACACCTCATAAACCAATGGTCTCCATGAGGCAGAGGCTGTGTGTGTGCTAAGAGGTCCAGAAACCATGAAGGGTCCTCTGGGTGGTGTGAACTCAGCCTGGAATGTCCCTGAAGGCATAGAAGCGTCACCAGTTTCTCACCACCTGTTCCAGCTCCCCGTACCATAAAGAATTTTTTTTAACCCTTATTTAATCAGGCATGTAGATGGAGAATGCAACACCAACCTGAAGGAGTAGCTGCAGGGCAATGGAGGGTCAAACAACTCCACACACACACACACACACACACACACACACACACCAAAGAGTTGACAGGGGCTGACCAACATCATCCACTCAGCAATGCACTGATGTCTACCCTGGAGATCAGTGCATCGCTCAAAGGTGACAAGAACAACAAGTTGTAGGTTAAATGAGTTTTTCCTCAGTCCTGGAATGTTCAAATAGCTATCTGTCTTTAAATGTTCATGTTCATCAAAATCATCAAGGTTGTACATTATCTTGAAAAAACTGAATCCAAACATAAACTTTTAAATGGGCTTGTGAACAGCTTCAGTGCCTGTGGCACTTTTTGCAGAGATATACAGTTAACACCCACCTTTTCATTTTTTTTTGAAAAGGGGTGTGAGCGGTTAACTTAAAAACGTATTAATGTTGAAAATGATTTTCTCGAGGTGTGGTTGCTCAGATTTTCCTGATGGTGCTTATTTTTCTACCACTGGTTTTTCTATCTATCCTCCAATAGTTTGGCTCATCTGAATTAGATGACAAAGCCAAAAACCTAAACATGTTGCATATGAAGTTTGACTGGATAAAGTGTTTCTTTTGGTATACCTGTCCCCTGAAGATCTCAGCATGATCTAAACCATCTGAACATAGAAACTTTGACAAGAAGGCCCCTGTTGCAAATGACTGCTGTCAAAAACCTACAGCAAGTTTATTTTGAGCAGCTCTGATAAACAACATTGCTTTGTGCTGACACACATTATTGGAAACATGGCTGTCAACACTGTGAGACAAGTGAAGTCCCAAAGGACCGACAGAACTTCATGACTAGTGACAGCATGCGGGCGCAGAAACAAAGAAAAAACTGTTTCTCACAGTTGGAGTAACAGTTTAGAAGTCAAGACAGTGCAGTTATTCCTGAGGCCCCTACATTTATGAAGTCTACACACATTAACACAAAGACCGTATATCTTGGTGAGTATTAATCCACAATCGATCTGTTACTTAAATGAGTTTTTCTTCTGTTCAGAACCTCAGGTTGGTACTCATGTTAAATTTTTCCCCTTTCTGGCAGGGTGAAGGCAGCGCCCCAGACAGCTATGACTGCAAGTGCACGAGAGCCACTGTATATTTAGCAAATTTCTCTTCTTGAGGCTGAGTTGGGGCTTACTATGATGATGATGTCAGGTTCCTCCATCCATTTATCCACCCAATATCCACCCACAGCAAGGTATTTTAGAAACTCCATCCATCCATTTTCTATACCGCTTATCCAATTTTAGACACTCTATAAATTCCATTCTTGTCCTGCATTCAAGAAAAATGCTTTTCAAATAAGAGACCCCAAAGTTAAATATGGAGATGACCATGCTGATCTGATACCCATGCTGAGGAAAAAACAAAAACTGAGCTGCAATGCACATTTCATTTTCTAGTTGCTGATGTATTGTGTCCTATACTTATGTTGATAGTTCACTGTTTTGGCAGGTAGTTTATAAAAAAGGTGCTATATTACTTATACAAGAAGAAGAGTATCCCAAGACAACATGCCTGATTTTGTTGCACCAATCTGTAAGTTTTGTAGCTGTACTTTCTTAACCAAGTCATTTTTTACACACAAGGGTTAGAGTAATAGCAGAGAATGAGTGATGCAAAGCAGCATTATTGCATAAACATGAACTTTGAAAAAGACTTCACAATTTGTATTTGGGTGAATGACGAGTAATAAACCTAAGTGCTGGTTTGGAGGCTGCAGTGTTGATGTCCTCGACCCTCTGGTAGACTTCTGTCTAGTCTGGAGACGAGGCTGCCAATTCGTTCCACCTCACAGGACCAACTATTAGATTCTCCTGGAATGAACCAAGTGCATTGTTTATTGTTAGCCATGCACTGCAAAAAGTAACCATCTGAAATTATAACTTCAGCTTGCTTGGCAGTGGTTTACTTAAACGAAGATCAAATCTGATAACAGTGAAGAGAGCAAATTACATTATCACAGTTACCATGGCACTAATGTGACTGGTTTGTATGTTTCAAACAAATAATCCTTCACTGCAGCCAAATTACTTAGTATTGACCCATTCATTTTTGCAAATACTTAAGTAATACAGTAAAATATTGTAATCTGTTGAAGTGCTGGATAGATATGTTTTTACAGCACATCAATGCATGTTTTTGTCCAGTGTCAGAGAACAGCAACACCCCTCTTAATGGGTCATTCAGAACAATGCTTCATTAGCAATGCTTTCATTGGAGGCTTGTTTGCCTGAGAAGGGTTTGGAAACACTGGGGTTAAAGGCAAATTCCTGAGCAGCATCAATATACACACAGCAGTGAGGACGGTCAGTAAAGGCAGCCCTGCGGATACATAGAAACATATACTATTTTCCCATATGGTCCTGCAGCACCTTGGTGAGTGGATGGGCTTGTAGACTCATATTTGTAGACATATGAACACATTGATAGATTTCACAGAATTCAGGCTTTATGTGTGGGTATGAAGCCATTGACAAGCCAGTGTGTTTACAGACAATGGCTCTAATGAGCTACATACTGTATGTCCCATAGTGTGGTGTAAACCACTGAACCATGGCTCTGTTTTGTTCTGTCTAAACAAACTGGCTCAGCACAGCACTACACCAAGTCTTTTCAGTTTAGAAAGTGAATATTGATTTTGTACTGCAGGCACATTTCTCCCCACTCTCCTGCTGGGGGCTGTAAACACTGTGGGACCACCCTCATCACTTAGAAGGCTTCTGTATAAACCATGTCTTATTTTCATTTAGGTTGAAAGTCTATAACTTTATCCAGTTTAGCTTATTGTTTTGGAACCTTAAGTCAAAGCTGATTCGGAGTGATATGCTTCCACTACATGACTAAATCATCATGATGGTGCCATCTTGTTTGTATAGCTGTTCTGAGCTGAATGCAAAGAAAAACTTTTATGTCGACTGAAAAGTGTGAGGAATGCTGGCTAATGTGTCATCAGCTACACAACTTATTTTTTCAAATTGCCACAGGGGTAAACTGACCCTCAATTATAGGTGTAATATAGATGTTAATAATATTTTCATCTAATAATAATAAAGAAAAATAAGTTTACTGGCCTCTTTGTTAATCCGTTACGGAGGGGTGACACTGAATACAGTTAACTGATGTCTCAGGATTTTCAACCAACAGAGATGCCAGGTACAATTTGAGCTTTGGCTTCTCTTCAGCTGGTAAATGAGATCACTTACCTGCCTGTGGCTCCAATATGGACGTTTTAGCGAGAGAGATGAGTATCAGAGAGATACAGTGTCTGAGCATATTAAAAACTCTCTCTCTCGCTCTACCTACCACACACTAGCACAGCCGAGCGCACTACACACGGGAGTGGGGAAAGGAGGAGAAACCTATATATTTACATGACACACACACACGCACACGAGAGAGAGAGAGAGAGAGAGAGAGAGAGAGAGAGTGTGTGTGTGTTTGTTGCAGCAGGGGGCGCAGCGGGATTGTTGTCTGTCGGCCGCGTCGGTTTCTAGCTTTCTGTCCTTCTGCGTCTCCGTGCGTAAAAGCAGAACCACCGGAACCACCATGATGACCGATGTTCGGAATTTCCTTTGCGCCAGGATCTGATTCACATCTCAGGGTACGGATTTACTGTCTTAAATGGCTTAGCACCAAGTCTCTGGCGGGAAACCGTGCAGTTGTACCTGTATGAATGTTTCCACCATGAGGATACCTGCGCTTGGAAATGAGTCTGTGAGCGCTGCAGTGTAAGTGGATACACTGGTTAAGAAGTACAAAGCGAAGTAACAAATAGTTCACCATACGCCCATCAGTAACCTACAGGTACGTCGGCAAGATTTGTCGGATGCTCTAATAATGATAATAATAGTGAAAATAGTGATGTGAGCCGTCATCACGTATGCTGTGTAGTTTGTGTGTCTTCCTCCTGGGTTGAACACTATAATGTGCCTTTTTGTCTACGCTGTCTGGTTCAATGAACTTAATTTATACAAGGTGGAAATAGGGTCTGAGTTATGCGGTCTGGGGTGAGGGGTGAAAGTCCCTCACTCACTGGACCTCAGACCTGCTGTCTAATGGGGTTGCACTTTTTCAGCAGGGGTCCTCCCTCATTAGGAGCCACGGGTCAGAGAGGTCAACTCACATGGTCAAGTGGGTTGAAGTCGTTTATTTTTTCCCTGAGTCAGTGTCTTAAGGCAGTGTGTATGGCAAGGAAAAGTGGCAGGATGTTGACATTGGTGGGTTATTTAGGGCACACAGACACAGCTACCAGTTGAGTCGTATAATTTTGATATTGTCAGCTTTGTCAGTTTTACTTCAGTGCCTTTAAACTGAGACAGTATTTATGTTGCAAATGTCATTTCTACTCAGTTGTATGCTAATGTAAACGTCACTATTTTCACTCAAGTGTCCAGTTTTAAGAATCCGGCAGCTATGCAGGGAGCCCGTGTCTGGATTTTCAGGTAATATCAGAGTGATTGTTTCAAATATGTATTGCATATATCCTTAAAAGTTTCTGTATTAATTTGTGTTTCTGCTTTTCGCTGAACGTTTCATTCTCTGAATATCCGTCAATCTTTTCTTAGCATCACACTGCTATGTATATCATTGCATATAAATCTTACTTGTAATGCTATAAGTAAAGCTACCGGTATCACAGCTAATCAGCTCTGCCTGTTTTCCACAGAGTTTCTGTCTTCCTGCTGCTGCTTTGGTCGGACCCCCTGAACTGCCAACACACAACACAGGACCACAGGAAGGTGAGCAGCAGGTGGTGCAGCTGGGAAAAAAATTATGTGTCCTAACATGTGTGATCTGTTTGACACCGTCATGCACAAGGTGGTAGACCTTCCTTAAATATTTCCAGGAATTTTCTTTTTGTTGTTTTATCTATTAGTATAATTACATGGTTGGCACAGGCTAGTGGAACACATGTCTAGTTGAAGGTGGCATGCATGATCCCGTCTTGTTAGCATAGCCAAAATTGCAGCTTCATCTGTGCCAGTATGTGTAAACAGAGAGTGTTTTCCCAGGAGGAACCTGACCAGGGGAGTTAATCTGTTAATTGGGGAACATGAGTGAAAAGTTGTGTTGATTGCAAAGAAACAGAGAGGGCATAAAGTCAGCTGTGAGAAACCAACTCTTGACCTCTGGAGCCATAGCAACAATGTGGGAGAAACTAGTGGATGTACCTTGTGGGTGAAGACTAATGACAGATCAACCATTCAGTGAGAGCTCAAGGGGGCTGGAACAAGTTTGTTCCATGGGTTTTCACTGGATGTCGGTCTGTGTGACCTATGGCTGACCCAAGAGATGACAGTGGCATTGAGTTACAAAGGCTGAAACAGGGTAGAAGAGGTGTGTGTGTGTGTGTGTGTGTGTGTGTATGAGTGAGAGTGTGTGTATGTGTGTGTGTGGGTAGGGGGGGTCTGAGGTCTCTTTGAATAGCTACACAGGCTGATTGACAGGAGAAGAACTTCCTGCCAACTCTCCCTACTGCTTCTGTATTCTCTTTCCATCCGCTAAAAGTCAAAGACAGCTGAGCTTTTACTACGGCCATGTGTTTGCCCAGGGAGGTTGCTGTAAATGGAGACAAAGTGCTCCTTAAAGAGCAGGATTTCCATGTGGCTTCACGGATAAAGCCCACTTGGCACCAGGCTTCTCCTGGCAGGTTCCTCAAACAGAGAGTACAGTGATCACTGCTAATACATCCATGGCAAAGTTGCACAGAGGGATAGAATCAACAGTGAGAAATGTAGGTAGCCAATAGGGGATAGCTTGCTTACAGACACCCACCAATCGGCCAAATCAGACCTTTATAATCATGAACAGAGGTCTGTTTCATGGACAGTAGTGGGAGGCAAAGGGGCAGGATGGTCACGCTGATGAGATGAATTCAGTGACTTGAGCCTTTATACAAGGCCACGATCTGGGGAGATTAAAGTCTCACTGATGGAGGCTCTCCATCAATCCTTGGCATTCACTTTGTGTAGCACTAGCCCACGTCTTTGCACTCTGTGGTGCACCTAATTGTGCCTTTTTCATCTCCTTACAGGTTACTCAGAAGGCAGAGCCCCAGCAGGAGTTCAGGGCAGAGCATGGAAAAATTCACGGCTCCTGGGGTGCCTGGGGGACCTGGTCAACCTGCTCGAGGACCTGTGGAAGAGGGGTTCAAGAACAGAGCAGGCCCTGCCTCCCTGTATACACTCAGTCCCAATATCCCTCCAGAGGAGCTGGTGTTCACCCTCAGAAATCAGGCCATGTCATTTCAGCCCTGCGGCCAACGGTTCCTCTGCACCGCAACACAGGCAGGTCCTCCAACAGCAGCAGTCGTGGTGAGCTGAGGGAGGAGAAGCAGAACCGGCCTGGTGGACGCAGGTACTGGATCAACTATTGCGGTGATGGGATTGGTTTTGAACCATCAAACAAACTCAGATGTTGAAATCATTGTACAACTGGAATTTCCCAATGCTTTGATTTTTTTTTTTATTTAGATGAAGTATTTAGATAAAATGGGTGATAAAAGGAAACACTTGAATAAATGAATAAATGAGTGAATAACAAATGCAGATGCTTCCACACAGGACATGAGGGGTCAGTGCATCGTTTAATGAGTATGGAAATGATGTTTGTGATCGCCTTCGCCAGATTCCGAAACAGTTGAACACTGGTGATATTTTTGAGCCATGCTCTGAGCTTGAGCTTGAGTTCCAGAGACATAGAGGTTACCGGTATGTTGGATCTTACTTTACCTAGTCAGTTGCCTGGTAATCTGTAACTTCTGGCACCAGGTGTTGTGCAAATAAGTGCAAAAGAGTGAATAATTATCTATTATATCTTTTATTGTAATCCATAATTATTAAACCTGAGTTTTACATTTTAAGAAGTGAAGAAATACTGGAAAAAAAAAACATTTGTCTGTTGAAACTAATTTGACTGTCATGTGGGTCACTGAAGAACTTCTTTCAGCATTACAGCTCTTGTCTTTGTTGAGAGCTGCAAGTCCTCAAAGAGCCTGTATGGCTGTGCTGCATGCTGAGCAGCCTAGTCTAAAAGTGACTCTTTGGAGCCATCACTGTGGGCCATCTGACTGCCCTTCAGCAGAAAGCTAATCTTTTATGGATGGAGTCAAAGGCTCGGCTTGTGCTTGGCAGCATTGTGACCTCCTTCCTGTTGTGCTTGCCTTTAAACAAATAACACTGACAGCTGAATAATGGGAGGTTGTTTGAGTTGGAATCTAAGGAGCCAAATAATTACAAAAGCTCCCAGAATTCTGCTACTGAGATCTGGACACTCAAAAGCCCTAATACGGGTGAAGGTCCAAGATAGCTTCCTCTGTAAAAGAAAAAGATTATCTAAAACATCTCTAATTAAAAAAGATATTGATCCCAATATGGCCTGTGTTGTATGATCCCTATTTGGTTTTAGCAGCAGGGACATCTAGGTGATAATCTGTACACAATCATTGGTTTATGTGCTATTTTTGTCTTTAGGAGGGTCACTCACATCATCCCGGGGAGGTATGGCTACGGGAGAGCTCCCTATGTTGCTTCATTGCAGACAGATAAAGATCAGGGCTCTGGGACGGCTCGCCACAACATACAGAGACGCTCTGCTGCAGCTGATGCCCACTACCCAACCAGCAGAGACTACAGTGGTCGCAGGTCAAACAACCTTGACCCCTCCAGCAACCTCCAACGCTACAGCAGACCCTACATGCAGCCTAGGGCACAGCAGCCCCAAAATAACCAAGTCTGGGCCCCCCTATACCAGCCTGGTTCAGCCAGCCAGGGCCAGCAAGAAACACAACCAGGAAGCCAGACATATGGACAACAGCAGCGAGAGAGACCGTACAACCCCCTGCCTACTTCCTTCTGCACAGGAGAGCATGCTCACTACAGAATCTGCAGTAGTGATGTATGTTAATCTGCACCTACTTGTTGTTATTCTTTGACATGGGTATTTAATGGATTCATTACATTACTGAATTTGCTTCTTGTTCTGGTTTGTTATGGACTTCTTCACATTTGCAAAAGAGTAGCTTTACTAGTATTCCATGAGACAAAATCTTAGAGCAAAAGATAAAAATATAATACCTTTCTTTAGACTTTTCCTTTCTACTCATCTTGCACATACAGAAATCATCTCAGAAGTCCAGTTTTTGGCACAAGGTTTGAAACTGAAAACATCTCCAGAATCACTTTCAGTTAGAGTATGGCATATTCAGGTTAGTCAAATACAAAACCAGAGCCTTGCAGAACATCATGTAGCATTGGCACGCCCATTGTAATGACTGAAAACTGGCAGGGATGATTTGTTCACTTCTCGTGGATCATTTCCTTTCTTTCACTGTTGCATAGAGCTCTATTGTTGTCCAAAATTGAATGAACTGCATTAATGGTTCACGCTACTGTACAAACTACATGTCTGTGCACTATAAAGCACATCTGGAATCGGCCATTTGTCAGTTTTTGCATTATTTTGGAGTGAAACATTTTAAAGCTATTTAATACTTAAACTAAATATTTTCTACTGGCAACTCAAGTAGAAAAACACTGCTAGAGCTATTGGCTTAGGAAGCCTTACCAGTTAAACCCCAGCTGTAGTGCACAAGTTTGTGGCTGGGCTTTGCTTGTCTGATCCGAGGTTACGGAGTCCATCCTGTGCATTAAAATAAATTCAGAGTCTGGTTCTGTATATTGTCTCTGGTGTGTGATGACACCGATATTCAAGCAAAGTAAAGCAGACCGGGGGATTGTTTAGACAAAGGAGAGATGTAGAGATTGAGGTTGAGTTTCACTGGCAAGCCTTCATAAATATTGGAATCCGATTACTTTTAGCAGGAAAGCCTGAGCTACAAGCACAGGGTTACAACAGTCAGTCTGGCGTAGGAGTATGACAATGACAAATGTGATCTTGCTGCAGTTACAAGAGGATTTATCTGATAAACTCTCTCTATATGTATGTGTGTGTGTGTCTGCTTCATCCTCAGGCCTGTCCTCCATCCAGCAGACACATCAGGGCTGTTCAGTGTTCTTCATTCAACAACCAACCCTTCATGGGAAGAATGTACGAATGGGAGCCTTTCATTGAGGGTAGGTCATAGGACACTAAATGAAGTTCAAAAAGCAAAGTCTTTACTGATGAACCTGGCGACCATGCACAGCAGCTGTCAGAAACTATTTGGCTTTCAAAATTCTTAAATGCTTGGATTTGGTAATGATCATTTTTGATGAGTAAATGAACAATTTTTCTTGATGTGAACAAACTAAAGTGAAAGTGAATATTTTGTCTTCTTTGATTGGAAATTAGGATAAGCAGTTTAGAAAATGGATGGATGGATGGATTGGAAATTAGAGCTGTGCTACCCTTTCATTCTTTATTTTTCTTGGAATATGCTCATTGGACTTTGGATTTAGCGCTCCACTCAGAAGCCCATTGCTGAAGCTCAGCCTCCTGTTCCAATTCAGCAAAAGAGTCTTTGAGTTTCAGACTGTTGGTTGGACCAAAGAAACAAAATGAATACATCACTTTAGGCTCCATGGAACTGCGATAAATTCACTTTTCATTGACCTAACAATTAAATTTGTAATCATGAAAATGATTGACTTATTAGTCAGTAATGAAAGTAATTATGCTTACAGCCCTATTTGCCATCCCTACAGCCATGCCACATGTATGGCTATAAAAAAAACTCATATAAAACCTCAATATAAGTTTAAAAAGTGAAAAGAAATAGGACGCAAATAACAAACCAACAGACAAACCTTAACAGTCTGTTTGTAAAATTGTGTTCAAGAAGCAACATTCAATGCATAACCACATGGGTCCTACCCATGTGTCAGAATCCTAACCTGAAAAGTACTCTGCACAGTCTCAGCACACACTGACAGACACACACATTTCACCATTAATCCCATTTCTGCTGTCAGTTACATCTTTAGCTGCCTGACCTATGACCTACATGAACTAAGGTGTGTTGTGATGTAAGCACTGCAGTATGTCACCTGTCTGTAGACTCGCTGATGAATGATCTCTCTGACCTCACTCATCTGAGGTATCCAGGCAACAGTCAAAACACCTCCTGAAATGTATTTTCTCTGGGAACACTAATGGAACTAACAGCCTCTGAATTAATATCCTGTCAAGCAGATGTGTATTTTGAGGTCTCTTCTTTGTACCGCAGCCTTGACTGAAAGGTGACGCGGATGTAAAGATTAAAATAATCTCAGGTAAATATATGAGGTTGAGTCTGGATTATTTGACACCCATCTTGAACAGTGCTTAACATACTCTTGTACATCTGTTTAAGAAATCCCTTGCTTTGGGGCTTATTGTATATCTAATTGATAAAGCACCCGAGCAAAATGTAAAGAACAGGCATCAGGATTTTTTGTGGTTGCTCACTGCTGTTTAGTGCCATCAAATGAAATAAGGAATCTCATGTTGAAATCAAAGAGTTTAGCATTTTGAGGACACGTTTTATTGTTCGTTTTATCGAACTAAGAATCTGTACTATTAAGTAGTTCATAACTTATCAGACACTTTCTGTAAACTCAATTTATCTGCTACTTCAGGGCACTTAAACATTATTTCTGATTAATGCTGTGTTTTAAAGTAGTGGTTGAAGCATAAAGCAACAATAAATATTATTTTTATTTAAATAAATGATAGAATATAACTGTTAGATAGCAGACATGTGTTATACCTAAATAAAATTTGAAATCATTTTTGACCTATATACAATTAAATACAGTACAAAGAGAAGATATTTAATGTACAAGTTGTATACATACACTCACAATTTGATGTCTACAGCACATTCCAAAAAGTAGGGATAGGCTATATTTATGGCTGTGTTGCATCAACTTTTCTTTTAACAACACTCAGAGTTTGGAAACCAAGGACACTAATTGTTGAAGTTCTGAAAATGGCTTTCTGGTGCATTCTTGTTTGATATACGACTTCAGTTGCAAAACATTCTGGGGTATCTGTTGTCGTATTCTGTGCTTCATAATATACCGCATACTCTGTTTTCAATGGGAGACACATTTGAACTGCAGCGCATGCGGTATCCGCACCCGTTTATTACGAAGCCACTCTGTTGTAACCTGCAGAATGTGACTCGGATCTGTCTTTCCGGAGTAAGCTTGGGAATCCTAACAGAGATGTTGTCTGGCTGGCAGCTTTTGTTGCTCGAAAACCTGCATGTACCTTTCAGCATTAATGGTCCCTTCACAGATGTGCAAATTACTCGTCTCATGGGCTTAAACGCACCCCCAAACCATTACAGATGCTGGCTGTTGAACTGGGTGCTGGTAAGAATCTGGAACGTTCCTTCCTCTTTAGCCCAGAGGACACAACATCCATGATTTCCAAACACTATTTGAAATGTGAACTCGTCACATACAGCCGCCTTTCAGTATGTTGTTGATTTTGGGTTTTCACTTTTCGTGGTAGAGTCTTAACTTGTATTTGTAGATGATCTGTAATGTCTTTTATACAATTATGTTAGTTTTTAAGGCAGTGCAGCTTGAGGGATCAAAGATCACAGGGCATTCAGTGTTGGTTTTCAGCTTTGCCCCTGAGGTGCGGAGATTTTTCCAGATTCTAACAAATTATCAACAGATCAGATCAGAATCTGTTGATAATATTACAGACTGTAGGTGGTGAAATCCCTGAAATCCTTGCAGTCATGTATTGACAAATGTTGTACTTAAACTGTTGGACTATTTGCCTGTGCAGTTTTCCTTAAAGAGGTGAACCTCACCCAGTTCTTGCTTTTGATGATGCCTCTTTCATACCTATTCATGACGCTACCACCTGTTACCAATGAACCTGTTTGCCTGTGGAATGTTCCAAACTGGTATATTTGATTTCGTTCCACAACCTTCCCAGGGTTTTTGTTGCCCCTGTCCCAACTTGTTACAATGTAACAAATGTGTTTCTAAGAAACTTTAATTGTTTGAACATTAAATATATTGTTTTCATACTGAATTCAATTAAGTATAGGTAAAAAAAAAATCAAATTTTATTTTTATTTACATTTTACAAATTGTCCCTTTTTTAGAATAGGGATTGTATTAGTAACATGGTGACATAACGTATTGAATTTCAATTAATCAGTCCATCAGAATTCATTTGTATAGCACTTTTCATACAAGAACAAGGTAGCCCAAAGTCCTTTACACAATAAAACATTTTAGAAAAATGAATGTTAACATATGAAGTGTAAAGATGTAGATTGATTTGTATTAAGAAATGTCCATATGTCCCTATTGTCTTGTATACACTACTTGCTATTGAAATTTCCAGGTATTTGTCACAACCTCCTACATCTCGTTTCAGTTCCTGGCGATCAACGCTGTGAACTCAACTGCCGGGCCATAGGGTTCAGGTTCTACGTGCGACAATCAGACAGGGTGATTGATGGGACGCCATGTGGGCAGAATGATACTTATCTCTGTGTGGCAGGAAAGTGTACGGTAGGCTACTGTATAAACCATTTTTATTTCCATAAGAGAATCATCCAGGAGAGTTTTGTTTTCTTTTTCACTGGTATCATGCAACTCTCTGTGTTGACTGTTTTCTGCCAAGGTCTTTTACCAGCCAATTTACCAGCTTTATTCATTTTTATATTTCACACAGCAAGCTTTTAGTCATAAGCCAAATTCTTTGCTTCCCTTCTTTTATGTCATTCTCCATTTCTGTCAGATCTGTAGTGTTTGTGAATAGGTATACCTAAAATTTGTCTTGTCTTAGCATGAGCTGGCTCAGCTTTGTTTTTATTTGTTTAGTCCCCCTTCATGTTTAAAATCTACTGACTAGTATGCAAACTTTTTACTTAAGGCTGTAGTTCTGATGTAGTGATGACCGTGACCAGCAGAGGGCAGCACAGTACCAGAGTGACAGTGCTTTGTATTTGATGTGGAGGAGTGAAGTGGAGGTCAGGGGGAATTTCTTGCTTCTGTGGGCTAAAGCAGGAGATCTGGGATCTCAATGTAGGACATATTTGTACTTCTGACCTTGTACTTAATACACACCATGAAAACCTGTGAGCTCAGAGTTAGAGATATGAAAGTGTGTGGGCCAGCTGATGGCTTGCTGTGTATTCAGTGTGCTGGATTCACTTTAGCATTCTTTTGATCAGGGTTTAACTCAAAGAAATATGTTGCAGAAAGAGCTCATTTCAAGTTGGTCTTGCTGACCTCGCTCTGTCAGCCCTGTGTATTTCCCATGCGCTGTGATCCAGCGACAATCTTTGCTAAATTAAGATTTAATCAAGATAGAAAGCCCTCTGATCTCTCATTCTGGCCTTGATCACATTTCCACTCTGAACTCACACGACATGGTGTTCCATCACGAGGGATTGGGAGAATTATTATTAATATTGGAAACTAAATTGTGATTTATGAGTGTAATTCAACCAATTGCACAAAAAGCATTGATCTGAAAGTGTTAAACATTTATTTTCCTGCCTTAGACTTTCCTGGCTAAGTATTTGAGGATTCAAACTCAACAGCAGTTTTTCAGGGAGGAGAGATTTTTTCTCATCACTCTCCCCACTGAGATTTTTTCAGCTGGTCCTGCCATTTGAGCAGGAGATCCACCCCAGCTACATGCCAAGAGATAATGTAAAAACATCTGGATAATGGAATTTAAATCAACCTGCTCTCATCATTGAAATTAAACATTACTGTGGGAACTGATAAACTTTATACTTGGTGCTACAAGGTCTGTTCTCCCATCCAGGGGTAAAGGCTCCCAGCAGATACAAATACACAAATGGTATATACATGGTACATAATGCTCAAAGCAAGAGATGCCATTGTAAGTATATAGACAAAAACTACCATAACTAGGATGGCTCGGTAGTGGGAGTAAGCAGCATAGCCATTCATCAACAGCAGCAACAGCATGTAGCAGGAAGGAACCACAGGGAAGAACAAGGAGTTGGCAGCTCGAACAGATTGTTTGAAGTGTCAGTCATCATTGGTCCTGTTTGGATCAGCTGATGGTCAGCTGGTTTGGTGCACTCTGCTTGACCTAACATGATACCTCATAACATGTCAAAATACCAAAATAAATAGTGGATCAAAATTGGACAAAATTCTTCAGTGTAATAAATTCAGAATCAATTCAAAATACATACAGCTTCATAAGACGTATATTTATTTCTAGTGCCACCAGCAGCAAATGATGAATTTTAAACACTTGGATAATTCTTTGGCTCAGACAGAATCTCAGTTTGTCCAGTTCTTGGTGTATAACCATGTAACTGCAAAACTAATCACATTTCCCCAGCTGTGCTTAGTGTTAAGTGCTAATTAGCAGATGTTATTTCAGGTTAAACTGAGATGGTGAATGTGGTAAATATTAACTGCTAAATATCAGCATGCTGCCATTTAATTGTGAACAGGTTAGCATTCTGGCGTTAACTGAAGAACTGCTATACAGGGGAGTCTAAAGTATAGGTATAAAGTTAGAATTATCAAAGTAAAGTACAATTACACTATATAGACAAAAGTATTAAGACACACCTCTTTATTATTGAAATCAGGTGTGGTATGGGACTGTCTTTCAGGGGTTGGGTTTGACCCCTTACTTCCAGTGAAGGGAGATCTTAATGCTTCAGCATAGCAAGACATTTGCACAATGCTATGCTTCCAACTCCACAGCAGCAGCTGTGGTGTAATCATTAGGTGTTCCAGTACTTTTGTCTATATAGTATACCTCAGATTTGCACAGTACTTGACTAAATGTCTGTCCTTACATTCCACCATTGACAAAAGGGCAGTTCCACATATTCAAAGGCAGATGTAAATTATCAGGGAATGTTTCATATCAAACATCCATTTTCTATACCGCTTATCCATACAGGGTCGTGGGGGGGTTGGAGCCTACCCCACCTACTACAGAGGAGAGGCGGGGTACATCCTGGACTGGTCACCCTTCAATCACAGGATTGACACACAAAGACAGACAACCACACACGCACACGCCCACACTTAGGGGCAATGGAGAGTCGCCAATTAACCTAATGTGCATGTTTTGGGGATTGTGGGAGGAACCTGGAGTACCCAGAGAAAACCCAGACAGGCACAGGGAGAACATGCACAGAAGGGTCCAGACCTGGACTCGAACTCAAAACCCTCGACAGTGCTAATCACTGCACCGCCATGCCGCCCCAGTTTCCTTTCAGTATCATTCAAATGTGTTTGTATTTTAGACCCATTTTTCTTCGAGAAAAATATCATTATGATGAAAGTTTGCTAATTGTAAAAATAGGTGGGCTTTATTCTAGTTAAACCTTCAAAGCATAGTGATTGAAAGCATGCAAAAAGAACGTTATTAGTATTAATAATGTAACAACATAATGTTATGTTATTTTAGAGGGAAATGTCACTCAGTTATGCAGTTAATTTAACATACAGCTAAACCATAGAAGTTGTGTGCTTGTTGTGGTGCGCACTGCTGCTGAAACACTGTCTCCTACCACACGGCCCACAGTTTGTGTGGTCCCTTATACTTCTTGCACCTTTCATGCTGCATGAATAACTACCCAGTTCTGTCCATTTGACCTTTGGCCCCTGGTGCAGATCCCCATCTCATATTTCTGAATGTGACGCAGTGACGCCCTCAAACGGGCCTGTTAGAGTGACTCATGTGTGTCAGGATTTACAACCAAAACTAATAAGGCAAATCAAGATCTTTTAAGACTCGTATCCAATAGGTTTGTACAGAAGTTGTGACTTCAGTTTTTATTTCCTAGAGCTCTGGTGTGATTTCATCCTCATCTCATTGCTTGCATCTCTGTAGCTTCAATTGCCTGCTCTGTTGGCACCTCAGCGCTTGTCCTGAACAGTCTGAGGTGGGATTGACAGAGGATTTGGTGATGTGCTTTCCAGGCTGTTGTCCATCCAAAGGCCTGGGCTGGGTAGTAAGAGAAAATTGCAGATTTAATGTTACTCTGTTGTTTTTTCCATGTTGGTGTACATTGGGCCCACACAGATTTAAATGGCATGTCAAGGATTTTAATTCCATTTTAGTGCTTGCGCTTACTCACAGTCTACATCCTGAACGTAAGGGAGTGTAGGTAAGCCAAACAGTCACTCACTGTTCAGGACTCTCTGCTCTTTTTGTGTGTGCTGCTGGGGCTTTGCTTTCCTTCATGATTTGTCCTGTCTCAGATGGCTCCAAGGAGCTGCTTAAAACTGCTGAGTAGCACAGTCTGGATTGGGTGGCTCAGCACAACATAAATGGGTTTAGACAGGCAGTCAGTGTTTGCTTTTTTTGTTCACATAAAATGAAAAACAAACTGTTTTTTACCATTTGCGTTTCTGTGAGAAATTTTGAAACTGTAGTTTTTACAGATTTATTAGTTGTTATTGTTTTCAAAGTCTTCAGTCCCTGTATGCTAGAAGAAGTCAGATCATTGTTCTCAGTTGGTGGCCTCTGTACATTAGTTTAATGATCATTAAGATCCTTACAAGAAAAATACCAGTTACATACTAGATAATATGTCATGATGATGTAAGACCGAGGGCATCATGAAACAAAAATGCGGTTCTGGAACATCGTCGTTTTATCCCATGTAATGAATCGTAATGTATGACAGCAAATCAGAGTTTGTTATATGTTTTTGACCTTTCAGGCATATTATGACAAAGTCCATTATGACATATGGTGATTTCAAGGTAACTGTGTTGTTTGGTGACATAGACCAATAGGAGTGCAGAGCACTCTATTGTGCACAAGTGTAAACATGGTGAAGTGAAAGAGGCATGATGCTGTTGGTGCTACGAGGTGACTGCTTTTGGGCTGAGGGGAATCTAATCAGTTTTGTAGGTTTTTGATCATAAATCATGAAAAGTGCCCTTTACCCTCATAAAAATGTGGACAAGCTGAGAGCTGAGATTTTATTTATTCTAAGGATCACCACAGTAATTCATTCAGGGGGACATGAATACTAGTGCTGAATTTCGTGGCAATCCATTCATCAGTTGTTGAAATATTTGAATCAGTGGGGGGCAGACTTTGCCATCCCATGAGCTGTGCTGCTAACATTGCCAAAAAAAACTAATTTTGGAGTTTTAAACACATCAGAAATCAGAACCATCAGAACATCCTGGCACATTTTTCTTGTTCAGGGTGGCAAATCACACTCATCTGACACTTGATGATACAACCTCCAGTAAAAAAAGATGCCTCAAGCAATAATTATATGCTGTAAATACACTAATAATACTGTAAATATAGTCTGATTCTTACATGGCCTAACTGTAATATGACGTGATATGATAAGATACATAAGTTATAGGAAATTTTAGTTTAGTTTATTTAGAGTTATGTTGAGTATATTTGATTTGCTGCTGTCCTTTAATCATTTTCTCTAAGATCAACATTTTTTTAAAGTGGAAAGTGGAATTTCTTATGAATTGCATGTGCATACAAACATGTTGGAAAAGCCAGCTCAGAGGCACTGAAACCCCCGCAAATGTGGTTACTTATTTCAAATGAACAGTGAAAGAAAGAGCCTTTTATGCTGTGAAGCTGTGACTTTTCTCTCAACCAAGGAAGAGCATTTGAGAAGGGTGTGTGTATTTTTAAAGGGCAATCACTGACCGCACACTTTTCTGCTGGCGTTGGTGGGCCCAGCTGAGGGTGAAAATCTACCTAGCATGCATTATTCTAGACCCAGTATCTGGTTTGTGCTACTTCCTGCTGCTCTTCACAGTTGATGATGAAACACAAAACAGCAGGAAAAAGCAGCTATGAAAGCCAAAGTTAAAATTGGGCAGATGATAAATGTGCCAAAAATGAAAAGAGCACAAACGTTTTTATTCAGGTTTCATTAGCACTAATGCTTGCTGATAAGCAGTGCAACATTGAACTGACAGATTCTAGTATGGATTTTGACTTAATAAAGAAGACAGATAGAATGAGGATATGTCCGACCCAGTGCTGTGTCAAGGTCTCAGCCACCGTCTTCCTCTTGGTCTGTCATGGCTTGTTTCCCAACACCTGGAGTGCGGCTCAAGTCCAAAATTATCAGACAACATGCTAGTCCAATCTTCACTTCTCTCCTCTGACAGCTGCATCTGTTTTATGCATTCCCTGCTGAGGTGCACAGGCAGACTTGTTAAAAGCGGGATGAGTGCTCTGATATACAGCCTGCCTGGCAAAGACTGGTGGACATACCTTAATCCCTTCTCTGTCATAACGGATTCCAGCTGCATGCTCAAAGGGTGTTGTCCACCATTACCCACTGCAGGTAATTATGAGTGCATGTCAGCACAGCCTGTCTTCAGTTAATAGACATGTACAGTAACAGTTGTGATGGGCATTGACTGAAGAAACATGTCTTTACAATTAGTATATTATTATAATTACAATTATTATATACTTATTCTGAATACATATACATATACATATTCTCATATTCTGAATGTTTGACATTTTTTTAGCCATGCAAGCAGTGTGGATCTGTTGATGTCACAATAGGTCAGTAAGTTGGTCCACCAATCTTTTTATGTTATGCTCAGAAAATGCTGGAATAAAGAAGTTGTTTCTTCTAGCCGCCCTCCACAGAGAGTGACAGGTCAGGTTTAGTTATAGAGCAGCAGCCATGGAGCTAGCAGAGATACAGTACCCTGCTTAATGACACTTGTTAGGGCACTTGTCACTGTCAAGAGGGCTTGAATATGAGAATTCCAGTTGGCGGACAGTTAAGACAAATGGTCGCTGAGAAATTAGGATGTGAAGGAGATGACAGATTGATGTCTTAGTTTAGCCCAAACTTCCTGGATCTTGATGGGCCCTGTGGTCCCTCCTACTGGTATTTACTAGCCCATATCGGCCCTTGCTGGTTCTGCATGACCCGTGCAATTTCAGTAGGCCTGAGAGCTCTGGTTCAGGGGTCAGACTCTTTTCTGCACCATCACACCTCTGCTGGGCTCTGTTACGGCTCATGAAGTATATTTTCAGGACACAGGGGAGTGTTTAACCTTGTGAGTGGGGCTTGTTTCAAGCTGTGAAAAAGCAAGCTGTCTGCATTTGATTGGACTCCAACAGACTGGTCATTCTTCTGACCTTTTCATTCACTATGAAATGTATTTTTGTTCTTTTCCTTTGAATAATGATCAGATTTTCTCCACAGTCCTGCTTTGCTACACTGTATTCTGTTTTCTAATATACAGACTGTGTGAACTACTGAATGAGTGTTTGTGTGAGAGACAGTCATTACTTTGCGGCTTTGTTGATACATTTGCTCGGTTATAGTTTCATAGTAGGACAATAGGGGATTGTGGGAAGAGTGAAAGAGAAAGAAGAAAGTGTGAGTGTTCAGCTCTGTGTTGAACATCCATTTCCTCATTGTATTCTGGTGCCTCAGCAGAACAAATGCTGTTGACAGGAGAAATAATGAAAGTACTTGCACAATTAGTTTCATACTTTTCCTATCTATCCCTGTTCTGGTCCCTGGTCTAAATGACCATCACAAATACCTTCACCAGTACCTTCATTAGATAATTGGATATATATATGTATGTATTTGTAATTGTTATTGTTATTCTGCTATTCTATGATGCTTTTCCATTGTTAAGGTGCAGCACACTTTCTAGCCCAGCACTTTCTATCATGCATCATGCTGACTCATGATATTATGACCCCATGGTCAACTGTGTTGTTTCATCAAAGTGAACTGGTGTGTTCAATAATATGTGGTTCTGTGCGAAAACCTAGCTGGTGGACAGATGAGCATGGTGGCTGGTACACAACAGGTTGATCTCTGCTGTGTGTGTATGTGTGTTTCAAGGACAGTGAGCAGTGAATCCGAGTGTCCTGCCTTATAGACAGATTTATGAGGGTATACTATACGGATACAAAGTTTTATTTTTAGGACTCAGCGGTCACGCAGGTCTTCCTCAGACAGACGGCTGTTGACAGTGATTGGCTGCTATCTGGGTGGCTGTCAATTGAAGAGACAGTTGAGCACATTTTATGCCTCATCGGTTTGTTTGGAATGTCAGGGATCTGGAGCTCTCAGTGTGTGGTCAGCACTCACTGGGCGCTGGGAATTTATGGTCATTTGAGAGTAAGATAAGACGTTTAGGTGTGAGTGTGTCTGAGTGGATGTTGCACTACAGTTACAGTTGTAGGTGTTTGAGAATATTAGTCTCAATTGATTATAAATGCCAATATATTAACATGCATGTCTGCAATGTCAGCATGTGTGTGCTTGTAAATGTGTAAATCTGTTTAAACTCATAGTCCGTATCTATTCTGTGGGTTTGCTGCAGCTCACGGTCAAACTCCATTGTAAATTGTAAATTAGACTCTTATCTGATGGCATCTAACAGTTTTGTTGACAAAAGGCCTCTAGCAGGTGTACAAAGACATTAGACACAGAAATAAATGAGTGAACATGGACCTTACCTTGTCTGCTTGCTCATTGTCTTGTTAGTCAGTCACAGTTTTGTGACACTGTCATATATTTTGAAACGGTGTGTGCTTGGATTGTCAAAATTCCACCTTTTATGAGCACCTGTCAGCTTTTAAATGTTCAGGTGTTAAAATCGGATCTGTCTCCACCCTGTGAGGAATGTGATCTGCAAATCCAAGTCCAATCAGAAAAATTGTCCAAGGTGTATAGGTTAGCAAGTTTTCCTTTTTCTTCCACGGTATGTGGCTTTTATATTATGTAATTCATAACATTATCACACAAAGTTAATTTCAGAAAGTCCTGTTAAAAAAAATCTCAAAAATCATGCTTTGACAGAATTTGCATCATTCTAGTTTAATTTGAAAGCAGTTAAATGGATACACCATATAGATGAAAATTATTGGGATGGGGCTGTTTTTCACGGGTTGGGCTCTGAAAAATCTTACTTCCAGTGAAGGGAAATCTTAATTCTTCGGCATAGCAAGACAACAGTTTGGTGAAGGCCCTTTTCTATTCCAGCATGGCTGGTATGTGCTACAGGTATCCATCTGCACATTTTTGTTCAAGACAAACCACAGGGCTGCCTAGAGGTTGGCAAAGCACCTTGTGACTGGAGGGTCACAGGCCCAGCCAGTGATGGGTTAAATGCAGAGAAGAATTTTGGTGTATGTAAAAATTATACTGACAATAAAGTTTGAAGTTAAGAGATGGGGAGCTAATCGCTGATGAGCTGCTGTAGTGTTTCCTTCAAACCCCACATACATTACCTGTGCACTTGTCTCGGGATGGGAGGAGACCCCTGATGTTCAGTGACTATTGGATATTTCTTCTGCAGGCTGTGCTACTCACTGTCAGCTGTTTTTCTGTGGTGGAAGCAGGGGACAAATAGAAAGAGAAGCTTCCCTCAGCCACACCTTGCCCCTCCCAGCCAGAATCCTGTGTTGACCTGCTTTATTCATTAACCCACCTTCCTCCACTCCACTCATGCCTTTTTTCAGTCAAATACATCGCTCAAAGGAAACAATCATGGGATCTACACGCCTGGCCTTGCAAATTAATATGTATTCCAGATGCACAAACATCACGTTTTTTTCTCCCTAATTTCAACCTTTTTTTTAACTTACTGCTGTAGTTAACAGCTTGAAAGGATAGGTTAGAAGAGGTGGATAAAATGAATAGAGATGTTGGAGTATGATCGAAAAGCAAAAGAGACTTGTGAAAGGTTGTGAATGTGGCTGATGACATCTGAAAGTATGTAATGTACAACTTGGGGGCCCTATATCCTCTTTTGTCATCCTGCAATATGAGCATGCCATGCGTGAAGAATGACATAGGACCGGTTAATGATAGAGGCATTACAGCTGTCAGGTAGACTGTTTCCCTTTGAGGCCACATCTGCTAAAACCGTCTGAGGTCACAGTTTTGCTAATGAACTTCAGATTTAAATGTTCTCCTAACAGTAAATGCCATGACAGGCTGGAAACGTGACAGTGAATGAAAACGGGAGCTGAATACAGCTATTGTGTGAGTGTTTGTCTCCTGGACTCTGACAGTGTACAGTAATGTTGAGCCCACCTGCTGTAGAGCATGACTCTGATGTGTGTGGGTTGTAGACTGGAGGAACCAGGCGGCTGGAGCCAATGTTGCTTCAGGGTTGACCCATTTGTTGAAGGAAACAAAGACTCCGGAGTGTTCTGGAGAGTCAGTCTGGCCTCACCCGACCTCTGGGCGCTATGTCTCCATAATGAGATCTGTCCAGATCAGAGGCAGATCAGAGGATCAGGGGATGATGTGTGTAGGTAGGTTAGGTGATGGATGGGCTGCTGAAAAGAGCCCCCCAACCCAACACACACACAAACACACACACACACACACACATACACACACAGCTGTGCAGTGTTGACTGAAAGGACTGTTGTTGTTTCGCCACTCGCTGTGCATACTGTACATGCTGCTTGGTAGTGCTTGTGCGTATTCGTGTCACCCGTTCCAACAAAAGCCAAGCCAGTTGCAGGTGATATCTGTTTCTTACTGTTCTTGTCCTTGCACTCAGTGCCTCTACTTCCTCTGTGAAGCAGCGTTGCAAAATATTAGGAAAGGTGGAAGGCAACAATTTATATCTGCTTAGTTGACATGCTGAAAGTGTGAGTAAATACATAAATGTATAATAATAATAATATATAAAGTCCCAAACTTAGCAATTGTTTTTATGGAGAAAATTACTGTTATCTGGTGGGGTATACTTTTAATTAATTTTAAAATCTTTCCAGTGGCTGAGATTGTACATGCATTATGCTTATTTTGTATGTACAAGTAAATATTGTATATCATATTTCCTCAAATACTGGCCAGGGCCATTACTTCAACTACAGAAGATAGCAGAACTTTTTGTGAAGCTGGGTTTTATTAGAGGCAGGCCTTTATTTCCATGTAACTCCTTGTGTTTGATAAATACAGTGCAATCAATCACATTTTCATACATAGCCTTGTGATTGGCTCCCATTTGCACTGCCAAAGTTACTACATTATTTTTTTGTGAAACAACTGGGCAGGATCAAACGTGCATGAAGCAAAGTGGATCAGAACAAATTAAAAGCCACCGCTGTTGTGCTTTCGGAGGTCTCTTTGTGTAGAAACAAGTCCAGTTACAATCTCCCGGGTGTGCTCAGCCTGTCTATATAACTTTAGGAAAAAGAAACAAATAAACAATAAAACTATATGTCAGATTCCAGGATGAAGAGCATACTCCTTAACTCAGTACATCCTGGAAATTAGTGTTTAATGTCGTGGAAACAATGGTGGCGCAATAGGAAAACCATATGAAGAGCTGGGTCTTTTTGGCTGCAGCAGTTATGCTTCCAGTGTAGCATTGTGGCTTGTAATTATTATTTCAGGAGCGCAAGGTTGTTGTTTCTGTGTTTGGAGCAGAAACAGCAATTTTTTTATTTTATTTATTTTTTTTATTCATTTGTTGTAGTTTTCACCTCAGGATTTACATGAGAGCTTGGAACCTTTTTATTTTGCCCATTTTAGTGGTTTGTGTTGTTGTAATGTTAGGAAGTGTGTGAATCTGTAATTTCTATTAGTTGGCATCCCTTGAAGATGGCATGCCCACCTGCCAATTATTTCCACACAGTTTTAACCCTGGTGGTTTTGCTTACACATTCATTTCAACCCCGCAAGAATTTCCTTCCTCTCTTACTTTTTCTGTCACATTGAAAATATTCCCCCAAACTTCCTCTCTGGGTTCCAATTTACTGTCAGCAGTAGCTGCCACACTCCTTTCTCTGCCTCCTCTCCCTCCCACCTCTCTCCCCCTGCTATTCATTTTCTACCTCTCACTCTCCCTCCTCTAAAAAAGCCCCAATCCCCTCTACCTCCTTTAGCCGCACCTCCCCCAGCTCAGTTTACAAGGGGAGCTTGTAGAGATCAACTCAGTAGTGAGAAGGTTTTTTTGGCATTCTCATAGCTACAGGAGCAAGGAAGAGGCTGACAGGGGCAGCCACTGGATTCGCGTGGAAGCCTTAGTGTGTGACTGGTTGAACATTACTGTGGCCACATGAGAGAATGCTGTCAGGACTGGCTCTTCTGCTGCTCGTCTGCCTCCACATGCGTGTGCAGGGGAAGCCGCGGTCACAGGTAGGATCCGCTGCACCTCTGCTGGGTCCTAGAGGAACCTGGGAGAAAGTGGGGAATCCCATTGATGCTCACACTCTGGCTGTAAGAGGTGCATCGCACAATGCATTGCCCAGTGAAGGTTTGTTTTGGACCTTCTGCAGTGAGCTTTTAGAAGCGGCTGTCACGTGCACGTCACAGAGAGAGAATTTATTGAACTTGATGATTTGACTTGATAAAGACATCTAAATTCTCAGATGTAGCTGCAAGCAAGGTTGGTACTCATCGCCAACCAGTTGCTAGTGCTTGTAAACGACATTGGACAGTGTCACTCTGACTGTCAGAGTGATCCCATGATCCTGTGGTCCATCTACTGAGTACGAGTATTTACAGTATGGCTGTTTTCACTGTGGCTCTGCTTGCTCTCTGAGAGGTTTATTTTTCCACAGCACATTCACGAGCTACTTGTGGGATTAGATTTCCCTGCTAGTGGAAGAATTGGAGAGTCAGACCTGTCTTGGGACTATAAACATGTACTTGGAACTCTATTAGGGATAGACTACCAGCCTGAATTAGCCTGTGGCTGCTTGTGGCTCAGCTAAGATAGCTTTAGATCACCTGTGATTAATGAGGCTGGTGTGAGCTGGCTGAAGTTGTGAATGCAAACTTGTGAAGTGCCAAGGTCTTAATGAGAATGTCTGTGCCAGTTTTATATGACTCTAAACTACACAGCTATCAAGTTTATAGAAATGTTGAAATCTGTCAATGCTCAAAATGTGGATTCATTTACACTTATGACAACATACTTGGATGTTATAATTGAATCAGATTGGATGTCAGATTGAATAAGACTGGTTGTGTCTTCACGGAAATCAAATTGGCAGACTGGCATTGGAAGTCCAGACAGTAGATATTCATCATACATAAAGAACAGCTTAGCAATGTAGTGTCCATGCCCTATCCTGTGAGGTCCAACCTCACGACTAGTTTCAACAAGCTGACAGAAGAATGACTGTGTTGCATCTTGTTCCATGTGGCTTCTCATTATCAGAGGGGTCTTCAGAATTCTAAGACTATTTATTCAGTAATGCCTATTTTTTGCTTAAAATATGTTTCATCTTTTATTCTGGCCTTATTGAAGCACAATTTTTATAAACGCTTTTCAGCAGAAACTTTGCAATGAATTTAATAAAAATGACAACTTACAGAAATGATCAAAAACTGGCAAAAATTTTTTTTTTTACAAGTACGATTTTGGAGCTGTTTAAAGAAGACCTAGGGTTAAAGTAACAATCCTGGGACTTATTTTTGTCACAATCACAGCGCAGCCCATGTCAAAGTGCCCATAGAAATGTTCACTTTGATCATTTTACACTTACATTAATTACACGAAATGCTGAAAGTTCTGGTGTTTGTCGTGTCATCAATCTGTGTCTTTTTGTGGATGTTCCCTGCGGTGAAACTCATTACTTGGCAGTATAAATGCTCTGCGGAGTCCATCCTGTCACCCTGCTCCTCAAACAGTGAACCAGAATCAGAGCAGTGATGTCAGGTGAAACCCTATGCTTTTTTTATGGCTGTAGATTCGACATGCTCAGTGCTATTTCTGAGTGTTTTACAAGCACGGGAGCCTTAACGAAGACGCTGTGCTCTTCACCGTGGGTTGCGAGGGCAGTTAGTGGTGTGGATGAGACCTCTTTTTACTGCTGGGATCAAAGGTCCTGCCACTCATGCCTACATCTCTCTTTACCACTCAGTTACCAATACTATTACTTGCATGTTGCAGGATATCCTGTGGATATGATATAACATGTAACAGATTTTTATTTTGCCACTCAAAGAGTCCTGCAATATGGAAAATTCAATACTAAGTTAAGTTTGGGAAGCTTGTTTATTTACAGATTTAAAAAGGAACAAGCAGAACTATACTGCAATTTTGTTGGAACCACAACTGCCATTGTTTTGTCCTCAGCTCATCTTGTCCTGTGTTACCGTAAATGATCCCTGCTAGTCTGTGTTCCCATTTTGGTTTGACACATGTTGCTATGATTTCATGAAATGCTGTGTTGTGGAAAGTGGAAAGCTGAGTGATTACTATTGAAAATACCAGAACTTGTGTTTCTATTTGTGGTTAAAATCCATGGTCACTCTTCTAGTTAGTGTTCCTGTTATATTGGAGCCAGAAGTGAAATCTGAGGGAAAAGTACAGAATAAATGTGCCAGGATTGCCAGGAGCTTCATGAAGTCACATCTTCCACATAGTACAATCATTTACATTGATGACTGTGCTGCAACATATGGCACATAGACGTTTGTAGTTGTAATATGTTTTATAATAGTGGGTTTGATAATAGTGGGAAATTTACTTTTTAAATTCTTTGTAACTTTTGAAGCTGTTAGTGCTTGATTTCAGACAGCGAAGCAAAAGCAGATCTCTTGTTTCTCACCGGTGATGGTTTATTTTCCCTGCTGAAATGTTTTTTCACCTATAATTTGCCAACTAATTAAGCTAAAGTTAAGCTTTTTAAACTGAGCTTAAGCTAAAGCTAGCTCCATGAGCTGTTTGACAATACTGGTTGTGTTTTTGATGATTCCAGTTGACATATTATAATAGGAAAATCTTGTAAAAGGGGTCTTAAATAACCATTAAACTTGCATTTGGTTACATACGTAATAATGTTGTAAAAGACTCCAAACAGAAGTTGGAAATCATTACCAAAAATGACAAAGAATTTTCTCTAATATTTTGTACTTGTATAAACTGTGTTTATTTCTCACAAGATGTAGGAGTAAATCAGGGAGAGCCAGTGGTTTAGTCAGTTTATTAATGAGAATGTGAACTTGAAAGCAGCATGGCTTCCACAGATACAGATGTGTTTGAAGTGCTGACTGAGGTAAAAGCAGTGTTGCCTTCCCCCACTCATTAAACCCAGTTAAAGATCCACAGCATCCCTGCATGTGGGAGACAGATGCTGGTAGCCTTAGCAACCACAATGTGCACTTCATATGAAAGAGAGGGGTTGTATTATCACACCATAAACTTATTTCATCCCAAGTTTAACCTCATTTTAAAGCTTTAATTAATCATATCTTATTTTTTATGAGATGTTTATATGATCTTAGTAATTGCATTTCCACACAAAGCCTCCTGTCTTGAAGTCACTTCTGCTATAAATTTTTTGTCTATAGGATGATGTTGCCTCTGCATTCTCAGCCTACAAGACGAGTTAGATATATTGCATTTCCAGATGAGCTGGTGTGCCGCAGCTGACCAAATAACGATAACTTCATTGACCATTTGCCAATGAACATTACAGCCTGTCTACATGTGAGGAGCTACAGATACATCCAATGTATTCAGCAAACAACCCCCTTTAACCCTATGCGCATAAATATTTTTTAGATCCTACACTGCTTTACATTCCAGGATGGATTTCTACAGTAGGAACACAGATCCTAGCATGCCTTTATTCCCAGAGGTTTACAGTGGGGAGCTGTGCCACCAGCTGTGCCTGGCAGGAAGCACACTGTCTGTTGACATGAATGAGGTAAAGTCCTCAATATTGTAATGGAACTTATATGGTTATTTTCTTAAGAAAAATGTAATGGGTCTGGTAAATTTGATAGTGAAAACACATTTTGAGGGAGACAGCAGTCCGCATTTGTTTTGCTCTTTGTAGTCAGTTAGAAAGCTGAGAGGAAAACTGCCAAGACACAGGTTAGAAGGTTCTGGTGGGATCCGAGCCTCAGCCAGCATGGATTCATGTGGATTCAGGCTTGGAATTGGGGTGGGGGGTGGGGGGGGTAACCATTACACCATCTCCAGGCAAAGAAAACATCCTTTTAGTCATAACCTTCTCCATTTCATTACCCTCTTTATCATTTGCACAAGCCAGCATGTAACTATATTTGTTGTTCAGGTAGGTCTGTCAGGCCTGAGAATTCTTATCTGAAACTGCTATGAAGGGCTGTTGTGTTAAAGCCTGCACTTATATTTTGTTGAAATCCTTGGTGCAAACAGTAGTGTACTGACCTAGAGTGTTAGCCATTGGTGAGGACAAACTCATTTGGATATGAGACACATGATTTACTATGTGTTATTCTCTTTGGACTGTTAGTATTTAACAAAAAATATTTAGGGTTTTAATATTTTGAAACTCTAAGCTGCAGATGAAATGTAATGTTGATGATTATAACTTACTAAAATGCATCACACAGACAGTTTGATAAATTGTGAAGAGGACAGACAGATAGAGGTTGCACCTTGTGCAGTATGTAATGTGCACCGCTTAGGTTGTAGTTGGTGTGAAATGTTTATATGGCCCAACATGGCTGCACAAATTTGAATGCTGCAGAGGTAGCATAGCTCTTTGCAGCCAGAAGCATCTGCCAGTGTCAGTCTGTCAGCCTGGGTCTTGTTGTGTCTTTCACTCACAGATTATTCTGTCAAAGCACCCTATACACTGACTGACAGTGTTTTTAGATGCTGATACAGAAAGTGGTTGCTTCACATTGCAATCTCTCTCTTGTCTCTCTCTCTATCCCCCACTCTCTCTCTGATATGCTTTGCAGCTCTGTTTCAGGAAAACACTAGACTGTTTAGTCTGTTTTTCAGTCTGGTACTGATGAAATCTGAGACACTAAAATCATTTTAATGATGCCGCATAAATACCCGTTCTGAATAAAATATCACATCTTTCACAGGATAAACTGTGTCAAATATCTTCATTTATGATTCAGGCCAGTGTGGCAAGGGAGCAGTGATGCCCATTGACATCCTACTTCACCCGGTAAAGGGTGAAAACCTCACAAAACATCTGAGCCACAGCAAAACTAACAGAGTTCATCTAAGGTACACAAACACACTCATAAACTCTTTCTCTGCGACATTCCAGCACCAAGTTGAGACTATTTTCCACTGCATTTCAAACTTCATTTGCTACAATAGAGAGGAGTCACACGCCTACATGTTACATCTACCACTGCTGTTGATTTAAGCTTGGTATTATTCTGAGCTGTAGCTTTTGTTCTTATTCGCATTTCGAGCGTAGAGCCACAAATCAGGCCTCCTACACCGATAAAAGCGCTCTTATTGCAAGGCAACTGTAACATTATGCCAGAGCTGTCAGGAAGAGGATTAATGTCTATGCAACTGTACTTGTTGACACTGTGCACGTTAAGTGTGAAGGAATGATGTCGGATATTTGCCACTCTTTCCCTCAAACTCTCTGACATTGGTTTGGACAGTTACTCACTGTGTCTAAACCTTTTTCTTATGGAAGAGACACCTCTTTACACATGCAAGTGAAACACCAAATTGGGAGTCATTTATACAGTTACACTCTAACAGAGAGAACAAGAGGCCTGTGCAAATCATCACTTATTTTTGTGATACAATGTAAAATTCATTATTAAGTATAAGATCTATATAGCTGCTTGAAATTGTTAGAGGTAAACGGTGTACTTCATAGTGATGAACAAACACTCAGTTAGTCCTTTCTCTGCAGTTCCCCTCAACTCTTCAGACTCCAGGTGAATACTTGCTCAGTCTGTTAAATGTGTGAACAGGCAAGTGTTTGCTAAAGTATTTGTTGCATTTATAGCTCGTTTCTGTTGCCCCCAAGTGGCCACAAATAATTTATTCCTGCCTTTGTGTACTAATATTATTTTATATTTCTCCTTCTCCTTTCATAGTATGTACTATCACTCACATGCCAAATGGAAGCATTTGTGAGTGACAAAACTTATCCTAAAAATACCATGTCCTCAGACAGTCTTGGGTTGAAGCAGTTTAGCAAAGTACAAGTGAAAGCCCATTCCTTCTTTTTTTTAAGGTCCCCAATTTCACATGACCCCAGAAATCAGTTTAAATGAGTTGTTTTAATTCATTTGAAGACCAAGCACTCTCATTTAACGTGGTACAGTCAAAATTTATCCTTCAATGCAAAGTTCACAGTTCACTTGGTGGTCACAATAACCACAATGCTGACCTCTGTGGGTCAACAGTGGGGGTCAAGACCCCAAGGTTTAGTCACTGCCCAAGTCTAATTTCAGTATTCAAACATTAAACTGCGTTAAAGTGAGTGGAAGGGCTTCCATGATTGACATATAATCATACTGCATAGGGGTAAATTTGCAGTTCAGCAAGATAGAGACTAAAACTCACCTCTCAGGAAGTCTGTGTCTAATTCTAAATGTCATGTTGTGTTTTCCGGGAGTAGAAGAAATCCCCAATGACAAGTGCTGTTGGCCGTGTGAGAGTTCGGCTCGTTCCTAAAACTGCAATATGAGGAGTTCCACCCAGCTGCAACTCATGGGACAGTACCATCAGGAGTTACTTTAAGACTGTGTTTTTATTATGTTTTTAGTGTTCACAAGTCAACTGGGAGTCGACTCTACGGCCCTGACACATGTAACCATTTCCAGATGAAGGATCGCTTTGGTGACATTTTAAAAATTTGTTGTAATTCCGCTGAATTCGGGGCCATTTCCCTCACCAGATGGCACAAGCCACCCACAGAGAGAAGGTGAAAAAGCATTCAATAAACCAAGACTCCAAATCAACCACAAGGAGATTTCTGTTTGAGTTCTGCTGGGAAGAGGTAATGACGCTTTTGCCAAGCTGTGGCTGCGTTCATGTGTCCTGACAACAGCAACACCTCGTTTTGACGGGTTCACAGTTAAGGTCACATTTGTCAGAGGCAGCCAGGGGGACATATGCGACTATTTAGGGGATTATTCAGGGACAGATTAGGATGTTAGTGTTACGTGCAGCATACTACTGCAAGGCTGAAAGGTTTGTCTTGACAGTTTAGTGATTTTAATGGTTCAACTGTCCAGCTCACTAGATATCAAGTGGTCCCATAACTCTCTAATGCGTCCTGCGTAGGCGTAAAACCTCTTGACTCTACCCATATCAGAAGAACAAAAACTGTGTGTGTTTTTAAGTCCACAGTCACATGATATATCATTGGCAGTTCAGGTTTTGGGTCTGTAAATGTCACTGCTTATTCTCCACTGCTGAGTTAAAATGTTTTGTTGCAGGCATTTTCCCATCTAAATGGCCACAGATAACCTCTCGCCATGTCAGCATCTGTTTTATGAGAGGAACAATTTTCCCCTTTTCAGGCAAAGTCTGCCTAGCTGCTATAATTGTGTTGTTTTTGTGAGAAGGGATTTATGGTGAAAATGGAGCCTTGGAGGAGATAGTCCTGTCACTAATCGTCCTTGACTGCATTTTTTCGTGTTTTCCATGGTGGACTTTCTGAAGCTGGTTAAAATGTCCCAAAATGTGTATTACTATGCATAATGTATTCCTGTTACTTCTAACCAATAGTATTCCGAGTTGTTCTATATTCACTGAGAGAGTGAGGTCATGAAACACTGCAGCTTTTTCGTGAATGTTATCGTATTATACTTAATGATTTTTATCCCGTCTCTATCCAGCCCCATGCTGAACTGCAGCATAATTCCACACTGACCACAGAAGCGTTTGGAACTTTTATTTTTTTTCAGTGCTCATAGTTTGCTGTTCTTTTCTCTCATCACTTATTTCCTGTGTGGAAGGAGGCATTCCATGTTTGTTTTGGCCCAGGTGGTGTTTTGGCCCAGATCTGAGTGAGCTGCTATGGGTGGGAGAGAGGGAGAGCCAGACTCTCCTCCTGAGTTCACCCTAACTACCTCACTCCACCCCTGGCCATCGTTTTTCCTTCCATCTTTCCTGCTATACCTCCTTTTATACTGCTTCTTGTCCCTTTCCTTTAGTTTTCTCCACCTCCTTGCCCACTCTTTGCCTCTATCTGTGTTTCCACTGATGTACAGCACTGATGGCTGCTTCAGTCAAGCTAAAACTGTGAAGATGACCACATTTTTGTGACTTATGGTACACTTACACTTAGGTTTGTTAATGTCATTCATCTTTAGAGTTTGGTTTGGCACCTCATGACCACATGTAAAGCTCAGATGTCGCATATTGGTAGTTGAGGAAGTTGTTGTGTTTATTTATGAATACTGAGATGCAGTTCATGAATTTGCTCTAGGGGAAATATGTTTGCATTAGAAGACAGAGCAAGAGGCTTCAATCAGGGAGTCCACATGGAAGCCAAGAGAGAGGTGCAAACTGACTAGAAAGCTGGCAGTCTGGCTGCTGTCCAATCCCAGAAAGCCCCCCTCCACACATACACACACGATGCCCACTCTGTTGGTTTCTGTGGTGTGTTTGGAACTGACACTGACACTGCAATAGCCATAGCCATATCACAGTGCGTCTTAGTCTACAGAGGCTCACTGGGACCAGTTTTGGCTTCTCCACCACCTGTTTGCACAGTGAGTTACTTTTACTACTGGTTTGAGTGAATTTATGGACTGCTGATGTTAACTGTTCTATTTTTACTGTGCCCATGTGTAAATCATTACCACCAATATGACACAGAAAACTCACAGCATGTAGATTTAGGGAAGGAAATTCTGAGATGACAGACAAAGACAGTCCAGTCAAAATGGTGCCTTCTGTAAAGTAACAAGCTCTTTGCTAACTGGATACTCTAGTATTGTTGTTAATGGTGAGTTTATGGTTTGACTTGGTTCAGCTTTGTAAAAAAAATCTTTTATGCATAATAAGCTTTTTTATTTCACCAAGAATACTTAATGTACTTGCACACTCTCAGGTAACCCAAAGCAACTGTTTTACTGAACACTTTTACTACGTGTTTTGACTCTTGAGCTACAGGTGTTTCACTCTGTAATGCTTGGCCCTCCGCACTTCATTCAAACTCCCTTTCCTCCTCTGCCTCACAGAGCCTAGGCTGCGATGACTATCTCGGATCAGGAAAAGTGATGGACAAGTGTGGCGTGTGTGGAGGTGACAACACAACCTGCAGGCTGATCTCTGGAGTGTTTAAACACAGTTTGACCAAGATCGGCTACCACAAGATAGTGGAGATTCCAGAGGGAGCCACCAAGATCAACATCACAGAAATGGTGAAGAGCAGAAACTACCTAGGTGGGGAAACAGCACTTGTCACTATGACACCAGCTCACACTCTTTTCGTTATCTTGGTGTATGTTTCCATGTCTGCTGTCACCTCATCTGAAAAGTACATCATCACATGCTGCTTGTACTGCCACTCCTGCTCCTGCTGTTCATATAGCATTTTAACTGCCACACCTCCACCCCAACAGGCTCTTGAGTCTACCTGTCCAAGGAGGGAAGTAATCATTGTCACTCCCCTTTCCCTGCTGTGCTGAGCTTGGTGTTCTCTTCTGGGGGGGAATGTCAGTGTTGTACATATTTTGCATTTCATGTGAGAATTTTTTTATCTACATTATCTACATCTGTGGAAAATTTCATTAGATATCAGGGTCTTGGTTTTTTTAAATGAGTTTGCCAGAAATATCTACATGTGGGGAAGTCCTAATCATTGAGGCATTAACATTGACTGGTGTCCCGCTTTCATCTTCTGCTCTGAATCTGGGTTACTTCCATCCCTCCATCCCTCCATCCATCCATCCATCCATCCATCCATCCATCCATCCATCCATGACTTAAAGCATTCCCATGCCAGAGGAGATATGTAATCCCTCCAGTGGTTACTTTTATACTTGAACTTTTTATGTATAGGCACTGGAGCATTTTCTGGAGCACTTGCGTTCCTTTAGCTGTCTTAAATAGAGAGTTCCATTTTCCAGCCAGGTTTACAGTTTAATCGGCTGCAGGCTGCCACAGACCTCTGCCTTCACTTCAGCTCAAAACACACAGGGTAGAAATGGAAATCTTCATCCCCTATTCAAAAAAGTATATGGAAAGTCATTGTAGAAATAATTTAATGATTAATGTAAGAAATGTTTGTCATTTGATAAGCTGACATTTGACAATTCTATTAACTCCAGCTGTGCAGGCACCAGCTGCTTGTAAAATTAATTAGATTTGGCTGAAAAGGCAGATCAACCAGTGGGGCTGGTGTCACTTTTTCATGATTTCTCCAGAGTGCAGCCTATATTACCACCCACCACCTGCAGCCTTTCATTTAACTGGAGCCTCTGAGTGAAACACACTACACAGATAATTGGCATCTTTATAGAGGTGCAAAAGATGGACAGAGTGGTGGGTTATTTTCAGAAGTGACTACTGGAATGTCAGACATTGTTTAATGAGAGCCATGCCCCAACTTAGCAGTATGTTTGGAGGAAGAGGAGAACAAGCCTGATCCACCCCCACCCCCCTCCTACAGCTGAGGAGAGTGCATAAACATGCTTTCATTAGAGGATCTTACCCCTAAAGCCTCACCATCCTTTTTAATTAAGGCAAGGAATTTCGCCACTGTGTAAAAAAAGAACTAGGAACATACTGAGGATGGATTCAGTGGCTACTTTTCAATCCCAACTGCTTGGACCTTGCCAAGTATGCTCTGCTTTCTTTAATTTGAACTGACCATTTTTGTACACACAAGTCCACAGCCATACACACATGCATTCACACTTGCACATGCACCCTCTGCAGCATACAGTCACTCTCACGCATTACACATACTGCACTGTTGGCATCACTGTAAGAAAAAGCAAAAATCATCCATAGACAACGGCTCCGTTCGCTTTCACAACGTAAGAAACTGTGAAAAATGCTTGTGGGTTAAGCAAACGGGAATCATAATAAAATGCTGTTTCGAATTGCTGTTGCTGAATTGATGAAGAAGTATAAAAATAAAGTAGAGGTTTTAAAATGCAAACAAGAATGTGAGACAAGGACAGGAGTCTATGAGGAGCCACCTACTGTAGCCTCACCATGTCCCTGCTTTTCCCTCAATAGGCCTCTGTTCTACACTGCGCATCTCTAATGTGCTTTTACTTGTCCAAACAGTCTTTTACAAGCATGTCTAATGTTACACTTCTAATGTGTTTCTAATGGCCTCTTATACTTAATCCATGAAATCAGTGGAAAAGATCTTGGGAGATTTTCTTACAGGATTTGCATGAAAGATCTGCCAGCACAAACAGATTGTCACGCTTATAAAAGACATTTCTTTGAAAGTGCATGTGAGGACATTCGTGCCATCCGCTACAACTCCTTTTTTTTGGTGGAGGAAGTCTGTGTCAGTATACTACAGTTCTCATTATGCTTAAACGCTTGTGCTTTAAACAATAATCATGTGGAAGAGGTTGTGGCAGCATTTTCCTTTACGTTTGAGCTCAGAGCTTTTAGCTGATTGTGTGGTTGTTCTCTGTGTCTCTCCCAGCTCTCCGAAGCCGATCAGGACGATCCATCATTAATGGAAACTGGGCTATTGACCGCCCAGGAAAGTATGAGGGAGGGGGGACCATGTTCATCTACCGTCGACCAAACGAAATTAGTAGCACAGCCGGAGAGTCCTTCCTCGCTGAAGGACCCACCAATGAGATTCTGGACGTTTATGTAAGTAGCAAATCAACTTGAACGTGCAGATAGTTACAGTGGTGACTCTGCATCTTTGCTTCATACTGTCAAAACTATAGTTCACCATTTTATAATCACATTTCAGAGCAGGCATTACATTTTTCAAAGACATTTTTCAAATATTTGAAGTTGAAGATGATTATTTTGTGATTGTTACTGTCCACTTTGCCTCAGATGATCTTTCAGCAGCCAAATCCTGGTGTTCACTATGAATACATTCTCCCCTCTGAGAAACCGGTTGGCCCTCAGCAAGAAGGTAAAAGTGAGACCCACCTTGTACCCCAATAACTGTTTATTACCATAGCTTTGTGTGATTGTTTAATACATTCTCTTAGTAAAGCCACTAACTGTGAAAATAATGAACCGACAGTCCATTCACCAATGTTGCCTCTATGTGTCACGTGTCCATGTCTTAGGAAACACTGTGAATGGACAGGGTGGATATGACCATCACAGCAACACTCACCAGGAAAACTTCAGTCCAGCAGGTGGTGGGAGGGACCTTCCTCATCTCCCCGACAACCAGGTCCCCGTCGTCCAGCCACCCAGACGTGTGAGAGAGTACAACTGGAAACTGGGTGGTGCAACAGAGTGCAGCGTCTCCTGTGGTAAAGGTTAGTCAGAGTATTTGTGTTTTAGCTTTCTAATGTAGCTGTACAGAGTGATCTGAGTTCAAAGGAAATTAAGCTCAGAGTTTAAGATTATCAAAAATGAATGCAACCAGAAGTACTACGTTAAAATTTCCGGATGTTTTCCATAAGGTCATTTTGATATTTGTCTTGAACAGTTTCTGTGTTAAATGATAAGAATTTCTTGATTAGTTGATAGTTGGAAGATACGAAGAAAAAGAATCATCTTTATTGGCAGCATATTTTTACATACACTGAATTTTTCCTCTGCATTTAACGTGGTTGAACACACATGCAACACCCAGCAAATTACATGCAGTGAACACACACACACAGGAGCAGTGGGCTGCCATGTCAGGTGCCCAGGGAGCAGTTAGGAGCTTAGGTGCCTTGCTCAAGGGCATGTGAGCCATTCATAATGGATGGGGAGAGCTTTGATTATTCACCCCCCACCAATCCAGTTTTTCCTACCGGTCCAGGGAATCAAATGGACGACCCTCTGGTCAGAAGCCTCTTCTCCAACCTCTGGGCCATGGCTGCCCCCAGGTCAATAAAGAAGTTATTGTGAAATATATATTTCATACTCACTGTGTGTACTCCTTTTATGTAGCACCATGTAGCATCCTGGAGGAACATTGTTTCATTACTTTATGTACTATGCATCCATAGCTGTAATGACAATAAAGACTCCTTGACTTTGACCTGGAACTATAAACTGTTTATTATATTTTCTTATGTTTCAAATATAGGATTCAGTGCTTAAATTTAATATCTCTGGTGTGTGCTTTTTAGGATTCAGATACTCCATCTTTCACTGTGTCTCCCGGCTGAACCATGTCCAGGTATCAGATGCTCTTTGTGACAGCAGCAGCAGGCCGACACCACAGGAAGAGGCCTGCAACCTGCAGCCCTGTCCAGCCTTGTGAGAGAGCACACTCCTCTGTTTCCACATCTCTGTACACTGCTGAATACTGCTAAATTTACAGGCTTTCCACTCAGAAACAAACTTGACTGAAGAGCACACACTGCTGCTATGCGCTATACACTTCTGAAAGTTATTTTAAGAAGATCTTTAAATATGTATAGTCATATCAGATCAGGAATCTGAACTGCTGTAAATGCAGCGTGGTTCCTTTCTTGACAATGAGAAGAATGGTTTATCCTCAAGACATATTTAATTTTTCAGATTGCTAATATCAAATGATGGCATCTGCCCTCACTAGTTTGAAAAACAACAAACAACATGCCGGGTGCTCAGCTCGCTCTGTGAGTGGCGTAGGGGAGTGATGATGACACCGTCTCAGTGTACCTCACCTTACGTGTACGTTAACATTTGCGTTGTGTTTATGTCCTTGGAAGTTTTGACGTATGTGAAGAAGACCATGCCTCATTCTCATTGGTGTCAAGATATACCTTCGTATGAACAGATCACAATATAAGCAACAAAACGTACATCATATACGCACATAAATATATGTAACATACCCTGGCTGGGATACCTTCCTAACACCAAGCTCTTGTTGTTTTTACCTGTGCAGCTGGGATATTGGTGAGTGGTCAGAATGCAGTAAGACCTGCGGCCTGGGCATGCAGCACCGGCAGGTCCTGTGCCGTCAGATTTACGCCAACCGCACCCTCAATGTCCACACGAGCCGTTGTCAGGATTTGGAGCGGCCTGAGATCACCAGTACCTGCCAGCTGAAGATCTGCAGCGAGTGGCAGATACGCTCTGAGTGGACTGCTGTAAGTGGCAGCTGTCACAGTGTGACTGCAGTGCGTATGTGTGACCTGTTTATGTCGTGTACGGCTTCATCTTAAATGACATAGCCTTACAGAACTACAGATTAACTTTTCCACTGGTAGCACTGATGCTACCAACTTTCTCAGTTGATTGCACCAGCATGTGATTTGGACCTTGGACCTTTTTGTTTGTTTGTTTAGTAATACACATACTCCATTTTCCAACATTCATCAGATGGCCGGAAAAACACAATTCCAAATGAATGATGATGCCGCAGTAGATCTTGTGTAGATACACTAGTTCACTAAATAAACCAGAGTGCACTCGTTAAAAAAATATAAAGAAGCAGTCGAGTCTCTCCAGCAGTGTTTACTGCCACAGTACAGTATGAACCATGTGGCCTGTGTCTCTTTATAGTGCTCAGTGCCATGTGGGCTGGGTCAGAGGTCACGAGAGGTACGCTGTGTCAGCAACGTAGGAGACTTTGTTCCTGATGAGGAATGTAACATGAATCTGCGGCCCGTCGATGTAGAGAACTGTGACATGGGAGCCTGTGCCAAGAGCTGGTTCTACACTGAGTGGGGCAATAGGGTAAGTGTTAGAGTCAATGGGAGACATAGCAACTTTCCTTCATTTCTAACAACAGTGGTAGTCTTTTTATAGATCTGTCTTCATGCATCCAACAGCTGTTTTGAAAACTAGAAAATATACAGAGCTTTTAATATAGGTTTTGAAAGACAGCTTGGGCAAAGCTTTAGTTCTCTAACACAAGTTAGTGTTTGATGAGGATGAGGAAAGGAAATGAGAAAAACAAGAGCTAAGGAGAGAAAGAACGGGGATTTTCAGAGACAGAGAATATTAGAAATGACAGAATATAGAGGATAATGAACTGGAAAAGACTCAACAAAGGCACTGAGAGATTTTTCCTGTTTTCATTGGATGGCTGTGGTAAAGAGGAGAAAAGTTAATACTGGGAGATTAATGATCAGTAGGTTACTGCATGGAGGAAGGAGACATATGTATGATATTTGACCTGCATGTGCTCAACTTAAATCAGGTTATCATTATAAAATGAGAGTTTACTCCACAGTGCTCCGCTGAATGTGGGATGGGTGTACGAACCCGTGGAGTCCTCTGCCTGACCAACCACATCAGCAGCCTTCCATTGGAGGGCTGTGGCAACGAGCGGCCCGCAGACTCTCAGGTTTGCAATAACGGTCCTTGTGAGAATCGCATCGAGTGGTTCACAGGCCCCTGGAGCCAGGTATGAAGATGACATATAGTCACACTCGGCTTAAGGGGGCATTTTCTTGAATAGCTCAATATAAAGGATTTTCCTTTTTAGCATTTGCTTTCCTCAGACTGTGCACTGTGTAACTGAATCCATATGGTCAATGCTATTGTATGTGACCCAGTGCTCTGCAGAGTGTGGCACAGGCAGTCAGCAGAGGTCAGTGGTGTGTCTGATGAAGTCAGAGGAAGGATTCACGGTCATGCCACCCTATGAGTGTTCCTCTCTGGAGAAGCCCCTCAGCCAGCAGAGCTGCAACCTCAAGGCCTGTGGAGCAAAGTGGTATCACACTGACTGGAGTGCTGTGAGTAAGACATGAGACCAACTCCTGTCCTGCTGTTTGGGTGCCGCTAAGCACGGCATGTACTCTCTACTACTGTCAATGGGCAGCTTCCATTGAAGAAAACATTCAAAATCCTAAATAGATAAGTCATATGTCACAACAGGGTATAGCATTTAATTGTATGCTTATTTTGTACAGAATTTAAAATCTGTTGTTCAGTTATTATAAGTTAATAAGATCACAACATTAAAAGTGTTTTCAAAGTAGCAGTATTGTCAACAATAGACCAACTTTAGAGTGGAGTCTTATTATCCTGGACTGACTACTGTTGCTGACTCCTGTCCTTCCAGTGTTCAAAAACATGTGAGGGAGGTTTCCGTGTGCGCGAGGTGCGCTGCCTGTCTGACGACATGCTGTCCAGTGAAGGCTGCGACGAGCAGCTAAGACCTGCAGAGAAGGAGGACTGCAACCCAGAGCCCTGCATACCTCGCATAGGTCAGTCATCCTCCAACATGTTTGCTGCATTATTGTTGACTTTTCCTAATGATTTTATTAGAACGATTTCAGAACACAAAGGTCATTATTGTGACATCCAGCTGGGGAGGCACTGGAGCAGAAGGGAAATGTTCTGTGCCATCTCTGAATGCCTGAAACAGAAATGGTGTGTTTAGCACGATGTTGAACTCCAAACTCAAGTTAATCGTAGCACTTGAAGCAACGGGGGGAGGGGACACATTGAGAACACATTGTCATGTGTTCTCAACTCTCTCTATCAAATAGGGTCAACTATTACTTGCTGGAGCTTAGAAATATAAGATCAACACTTCCTTTTGTTTCAGATGAAAACTGCAGAGACAAATACTTTAACTGCAATGTGGTGGTCCAGGCTCGCCTCTGTGTGTACGATTACTACAAGACAACGTGCTGTGCTTCATGTTCACGAGTGACCCACAGACACTCGATTCACCGTGGCCGCAGCTAGCACTCTCTAGTGGGGTCCCTCAGCTCCACGTTGGGCCAGACTCAATACCCGCTGCAGGCACTCTGTTCCTGGGCCAGCCGGGGGAGTGACCTGGCTGGATCTTGGCTTAAGCGGACACTTGTTTTGATTGCCAAGGATGGAAACCTGAAGATGAAGGACAATTTCTGTTGGCTCCTTTGGAGATAGCTGTCGGGTGAAAATAATACCCAAGAATAGTGGAGGACAGGAATCCACTCAATGGATAAACAGAGCGCCGGTGAGAGGGTGAGTGAGATCACCAGCAAACTGAGAAACCAGCAAAAAACGTTATGGGTTTTAACCACAACGTTTAAAATAAAGAATTTAATTTGTGTTTTTTGTTTGGAGGAGGGGGGGGGGGTCTTTTGCCAACAGTGGCTCTTGCAGATGATATGATATGAAGAGGAGAGCCCCTGTAAACTGTTGGACTATGTAGAGGAAGAATCCATTTTAATATGGTTCCTATGGCTTATATGGTACACTACAATGCTCAGATTCATGGCATATGAAGTCAGTGTTGTCTCACCAGTAATCAGCTATTTACCAGTAAGTTTGTTCAACATGACCAGGTGTGTAACCGCATCAAACAGTGACAAAAATTTTTTTTTCCTAAGAATTTGCATTCTTTTTTCAAAGATGAGTTTTTTTCTGATTATCTGAGCAGTGGCAAACTACCTTTTTATTTTTTTTTGCTGCCTGCACAGCCATGAGGTGTAAATGCAGCCTATGTAATATGTATGTATATATACGTATGTAAGATAGAGTGACTAATAAAGTTTTTTTAAGGGTCCTCAGACAGCCCTTCCAGCAACTGAAGAGAAGAAGCCCTTTGTTATTTATTTGTGTGATTCCCCAGAGAGCTCACTGGTTTATCAGCGGTCCCTTTTTCCCTTTGAGAGATTTGAGATCCCCACAGCCTCCCTTTTGGCTGTGGGGATAAAATCTTTGCTGTCCACCAATCGCAGCCTCTGAAGTGAATGTAGGCATTCCACAGCCTGCTGGATGGTAGAAGCAGATAGTAAAAACAAACTGCATGTATATATGTTTTTTTTTGTTGTTGTTGTTTTTTGGTGTTTTTTTTTTTTCCTGTGGGAGATGATCATTCCACAATTGTACAATTTCTGATAAATCCTCATAAATACATTGAATTATCAATCAAATACTTTTAATACTTGATTGTAAAAATAAATCATTGCAGTATTTACAGTGATTAATCTGGTATAGTATACATGAGGTTTACGTTAAGTAAAAAGTAAGTCTTCATTTATGAAACATGCCTTTCTGCCATTTCACCCCTTTTTCCAGTTTCATACAAAACCTGCACGCTGTACCTCTCGAGTGTTCAACTGTTTTTGTATTACATGTCACCAGTTCCCTCCAGACACAATAAACTTACCTCTGATTCATAAGTACTGTATACAGTATGCATCAATGTTAAAGTTCAGGGTGACTCAAGTATGCAGTTAATTCAGTTTCTAAAGGAAAGAAAGAGTTCTGAATGTGTCATCATGATGATGTGTTATTTGATTTCACCCAGAACAATCAAGAAGAGTTGAACTTAAACCGGAATCTCTCAGTATTCAACATATGACTGCAAGTAATAAAACATCTGTTTGCCTTATTTTACATTTTAAGTGTTCAGCAGCTGAGTGTTCATGAGATTTTCTGAAATAAACAAAGTTATTACAAAATTATTTGTGTGCATAGCAGCATACTTTCCTTGTGTGTTTTCTTATGTCTCTGATTTAAGTTATTCACCTAGAGCAAAAAAGGTTAAAACATTACAAGAAACAGATTTATGTTTACAGGAGAAGTTCAGGTCCTTATAATGATACTCACTGCTTCATCTTCAAGAGAAACTTTCAGGAGATGTTCTTCTGTCAGAGGACAAGAGCTCTAATCTACCTTTGACTCACAGAAACTTTGTGGTTTTTGTATACCTGTCACTTTTGAAAAAAATATTACCAAGGAGTGAACCATGAGTTAAGATTTTTTTTTTCATGTTTTGCCACTGCTTTGTGCTTTTAATATACAAAACCTAGTTGGCCTTGTGTTTTTAAAGTGCTGATTTGGACCATGAGAGCTCAGGACTGCTCTGTCTTTAAGTGATCTGATGATGGTAATCCATGAATCTGTCAGCCTGAACTCATTTATTTTTATTTATACATGTATTACAGTGGAACATTTCCTTATATTAAGGTTAGTAAGGGTTAAGCTGCCTTACTCTCACTGGACCAGAAATTCCATATCTAATTTCCTTCAACCTTATGTTCCATCCTGTTGGGGCCAAATTATCTTTATATTTAAGATGAATTACAGTTTTCACCTTGTTTCTTGTGTTATGATATGCCCCTCACCCTCCTCTCCTGAGAGCGGCTACGTGCAGGTATCTAGTGCGTCAATCAGTGACACCTGGGAGACGCTGGCCAGACAGGGAAGTGGAACTGTTTTTTGACTGCAAAGGCAGACTGTGGAAAGTGATTTGTGTTTACCGTTTTTCATAGAAAGAAACCAAAAGGGTTTGTAATTTCAGTTAATAAATCTTTAAGTTAATCCATGGACCCGCAGCTGCCTTTTGTTTTTTGTTGACCAGCTCAGAGGCAGCTCTCATTCAGAGGCCGCCGCAACATTAAGTCAAAAAACTCTACAACGCTACAACAAAGACGCCACACGATGAACACCGAGAGGATCGGGACCGCTTGTGAGTATGACAACTAATGAATGAACTGACGCTACGAGCGGAAACACGGAAATGTTTGATCAGAATCAGAATCAGAATTGACTTTATTGCCATTGTAAGTGAAGAGGTTTCACATTACTAGGGATTTGTCTTGGTGATTGGTGCATACATAGAACGTAACGAGTAACATATAATAGTAGAATAAAATAAAATAGAATGAGGTAAAACAAAATAAAATAAGTAAAATAAATATGGTTCTGAAGGTAGTCCAAAAGTGAGGTAGTGCAGGGTGGAAGTATAGTGCAAGTAGGTGAGGTAAACAGTGCAAATGAACAGCAGGTGGATCATGACATGAGCAGAAATCAGTGCCTGTACTGAACTAACTAAAGTGCATGTTAGTCAGTTGGCGTTCAACCCACATATGTTGATGATGAATTTTGAATACTGGCTGAAAGAGGTTGAAATGTGGATGGAGATGAAAATCAAGATTTCAAATGCTTATTTGGAAAAGGCATTACATTGAACAGCCATAAAGGCTGATGATGGAAACGCTCTTCATGTCTAACCCAATGATCTTAAACCCTTTACCCCAAACCACCTCCTTCAGCTGTAAAATAAACCAATCATGCCATCAGGACTCTTTCATAAGAACGACCTGTACTCACGGAGAAGATGGAGACAGGCACAGTACCTCGCAGATCTCTTCTGGCGGAGGTGGACTAGAGAGTATCTTTCAATCCTCCAGAAGAGAAGCAAGCGGCACCACTCCAAACGGAGTCTTCATCCGAATTACCTTATCATCGTAGTGGGCGACACAGCACCTAGGAACTCTTGGCTTCTGGGCCGTGTCGTAAAGGCACTCCCAGGATCTAAGGGGCTTGTCCGGAGTGTCTTGGTGAAAACCAAGAGCAACATCATTCAAAGACCCATCGACAAACTCTGCCTGCTCTTGGAGGCAGTGGATTAACTAAAGGGCTATGTGCTGGTAACCTCTGGCCCTCAAAACAGCACATCTTACATGCATTTTGTGTATTCTGGAACTCTGGACATATGATCATATGGTCAAAGGAGCATATGAACTATTATGAAATGTTTATAAGAAGATTGTGTGATTGTATGAAATTTTACTTTATATTTAAGATGAATTACAGTTTTCACCTTGTGTCTTGTGATATGCCCCTCACCCTCCTCTCCTGAGAGCGTCTACGTGCAGGTATCTAGTGCGTCAATCAGTGACACCTGGGAGAGAAAGGGAAGTGGAACTGGCCAGAAAGGGAAGTGGAACTGTTTTTTGACTGCAAAGGCAGACTGTGGAGAGTGATTTGTGTTTACCGTTTTTCATAGAAAGAAACCAAAAGGGTTTGTAATTTCAGTTAATAATATTTAAGTTAATCCTTGGATCCGCAGCTGCTTTTTGTTTTTTGTTGACCAGCTCAGAGGCAGCTCTCATTCAGAGGCCGCAACACATCCCATGCTCTCTGCATTCACAGTACAGAGCTTCAAGTCATTTTCAGGTACAATGAGGTCACATTTTATTGTTTTTAAATCCAAAATTGGCAACATTTGGGAAATGACCTTTACATGCATTCATGTCATCATCTAGTTCCTCATGAAGCCATACAGAAAGTGCAAAAAAGATGGTCCACAAAAAAACATGGCCTGCAAAATATACCATTGGTAGGTTCCAACTAGTTTGGTCTCCTGGACTGGACTGATTTCTTTAGGTATCTACATATTAGAATAATAAAACAGGACTTTGCTAGCACCCAGTTGGATGAAAAATCTCTGTGGAAACTTTTTCAACTCCACTCTAACTTTTATAGTTGGACTAATGAATATATTTGAAGCTGACTAATTTGTTATTCCAAAAACCTGTAAGCTGTGTTAATTTACAGATGTGAATATTAAAGCTATCCTCCTGAATTATTTTAGAGGACAGAATCCAATTAAAAGCATTTTGACAGCAAACCCCCCAACTTTGATATTGAATTTTCAGTTGTTTGAAGTTCACAAATTTTGACTCGTGTTTGTTTCATGTAGATTGTCATGTAGATGTAATGTTTTGCTCCTTGCATCAAATGCCCCTGTAGTACACAGAGTTGATTTTCATTTTATACTGAAGAATTACAGTGACCTCTGGTGGCCAAGATGTGCAAGTGTGTATCTTACTTTAGCATGTTATGTTTTACCTTGCAAGTTTTTGTAATAACAGAACAACAAAGCAGACATTATATATTATACATACTAACACCACCAACCTTGGCTGCCAGTGTCACTGCCGAGTTAAATTGATACTTTGAAATAAATTACACTTAGCATTTAATAATTAAATCCCATTTAAGCCAAAGTTCCCCTGCCTAAGCCTTGGCCTCTCTTCCTTTGGGCTTAGACATTTTTTTTCCCAGTTAAGGTATCTAAATATTTTATTGATAATATTTTCTTGGTAAATAATTGCACTAAATTCATCTGCAGTAATACAGTTATAGCACGTTTGTTTATCAACCAGCATTTTGCAGTTTAACATCAGAACCTGAATACGGCACCTGCCAGATGTTTAACTGTTCATCTCAAGCAGGATAAACTTAGCTCCTCTGATCCATTAGTACTGTGCACTGTGAATATTAAATAAGATTATGATTGAATTATGCAATCAAATAACAGTTTTGATTGTACATATTGATTTAATGCTCCTCCATCTTCCAAAGGTGGTTCAATGATTGTATGATCTGTCATACAATGCTGAAAGAATACTATTAAAAAATCAAATAAATAACCAAACAAAAATCTCCAGCACAGTTGCAATTATTAAAATGTTTAATTTTATTTCACAGCTTTTAATATGAATCACTGTTTACAAAAAGAAGCATGTAAGAATAAGAATTAAAATGAATTATTTTTTTTCAGGAGTCACAGAAATGAGTACTTTTAATGTATTAAGGTAGAATCTGTCCCTTTAAGAGACTGCTGTTATCAAAGTTTTAAAATATGAAAGCTTGAGAAAGATACTATATGAAACTTTTCATGGTTTCTTTTTGCTTTTTTACTTATCATTATGTGTTAATGCAACCATTTGATAATAATACTGATTGTGTATTGTTGTATAAATGAGATATAGCTGAAGAATATTCTCTAGCTGAGCCTTCGCTGTCAGATGTCAATCAGAACTTCTCACTTGCTGGCGACGGGGCTGAAGGGCTTTTCAGAGTCAGCCATGAAAGCCTCAATCTCCTCCACGGTGCGAGGGACACAGGTCAGCAGCTCTACACCATCAGCTGTCACTGCAATGTCATCTTCAATGCGAACCTGTACACAGCAGTGACACTAGTCAGTCATACTTGGAAGAATTAATGCAGCAAATGTTCAAAGGCAAACTAAGGAATAATAATAACTGAAAAAAACTGTATTCACATGGCTGAAGATGAAATGATCCTCAAAGAAAATTAAATTAATTTTCAGTTTGTTTTTTACAAAAAAAAAGTAATTTAAGATTTCAAGAATTTTTGCTAGATATTTTTCATCATCATGGTTCTCATCTTTTCCATAAATTAGTCAATGGATATCTGTGACCATTAATGATACTTGTCAATACAGAAAGGTTTTTATGAACACCTTAAAAAGCTTGGTTTTATTGCGACTTCTACTGAGGATTTATATTTCCTGATTTCCCCTTGATTTTTATACTCCAATACATTTACTTTGTCTTTACTTTCCATTACTTGACATTTTCATGCTTAAAGTCAAATTACTTGAAACTGTTAGAGTAACAGTTGTAGATTTAGCTTGTCTTAAACCATGATAAAATAGCAATCTTGTCATTCTGTAGGTCAAATATCAAGTGCTGCTCCATGGCTCTCTGGCTTTGTAGCCATTAATCCTAGAGATAACCTGATTCATTTCTATTACTCTTCTGGTGAATCTAATGCTACAAACACTATCAAATAAAATTTTGCAGGCAGACTGACCCCTCCAAAGCCACGGAAGCGAGCCAGCACTTGGTTATTGATGAAGCAGCTCTGGCTCGGGTCGGCCAGGGCCTGGTCTAGCAGGTGATTGATGAAGTAAATGCCAGGCTCCACGGTGAGGACCATCCTCTCCTGCACCATGCGGCCCATCCGAAGACTCCTCAGCCCAGGCTCATCACTACGATCCACCCCCTGGACAACAGTACAGTTTGTTCAAACCTTCAACGCTTCACAGTTACAAAAAAAGACTGTTGCAAAAATTTTTGATAACAGTACTGAGCTCATTTTTTTCTTTACTTTGGATAGATTATACTATAAAATATCTGCATCTGAGACTAAATGTAGGTTGCACCATGAGCACAGGCACTGCTACAAGAAACCACAATTAAATTAGATTTTATGTGTTAAAATATTTTTTTAATCCCTCCATGAACCGCCGGTTTGAGTGCCCCAATTATCCTTGGAGCTATGCTGTCGGGGCAGTTTGCCCGTGGTAGGGTCTCCCAAGGAAAATTGGTCCTGGGGGAAGGACCGGACAAAGTGCAGTAATGGAGGGTTACTGGGGCAGTGGCCTGGAGTTAAGCCTGGGGAAGGGGTCCGTCGGTGAGTGCTCGGAATATGAATGGAACGGAACATGGAATTCAAATGGACCATGTCCTGCGCTGCCATTGCTGAGGTGGTTGTTAGGAGCTACAGTCAGAGGGTAACAAGAACTGGTTGTGGTGGCTGTCCTCAAACCTGCTGGACACCAGGGTTGAAGGATGCTGCTAAAACGAAGACGAAATCCTACAGGGTTCAGTTGGCTTGTGGAACTCCTGAGGCAGCTGACAGCTACTGGCAGGCCAAACAATGTGTGACTCGGGCAGGTGCAGAGGCAAAAAAACAGATGTGGGAGTTTGGAGAGACCATGAAGAAAGACTTTCAGTTGGCCTTGATTGAGGATATAGTCGGACGGTGGAAGGAATACTTTGGTCCCCCTTTTCAAGAAGAGGGACCAAATTATTGCGTTATATTGCGTTGCAACTATAGTTCACACTCCTCAGGAGAAGTCTTCTCCAGGGTGCTGGAAAGAAGAGTCCATCCATTAGTTGAACCTCGGATTCAAGAGGAACATTGTGTTTTTCGCCCTGGCCATGGAACACCGGACCAGCTCTACAGCCTTGCAAAAGTGCTGGAGGGGACATGGGAGTCTGCCCAACAAGTCCACAAGTGTTTTGTGGCCAAGACATCCAGGTGGGGCTGAGAGTAAAGCCACTGCATCGATAGGAGCCAGTTGACGTTCAGGCATCTGGCCAGGATGCCTCCCTGACGTCTCCCTGGGGAGGTGTTTTGTGCATGTCCATCTGCGAGGAGAACCCAGGGAAGATTAAGGACACGATGGAGGGATTAGATCTCTCGTCTTGCCAGGGAACATCTTGGTATACCCCTGGACGAGCTGCTGGATGGGGAGAGGACGGTCTGGGCTTCCTTACTGAGACTGCTACCCCCACAAACCAGACCCAGATAAGCAGAAGAAAAAGAGATGAGACGAGAACGATTTTTCTTCAGGATCAGTTCTTGAAAAAAAAAATAAATAAAAAAACTTCCTTTGACTGTGTTTTGGCTGAGTCCTTCAGTTTAGTGATCAAACAAATTGTGGCTCAGACTGTGATGGAAATGAATAATATTAATTCATGAAGCCTCCATCTCCTGTGGGCTTGACTGTCTTAGTGAAATTAGCCAACAGTTTGTCATTCACAGCATGAGGGAGTACTGCATTCATACTCGGCAAGCCCTGCTTCACAGTGTATTTCCCATACTCACATTCTGTGAAAAAATGAGTGAACACTCAGCAGTTCCACCAGCGCTTCGGTGGGTTAATGGTCTTCTGTATATAGCTGTCATAAGTGCAAACTGTACAGAATCCTCCACCACAATCTGAAACCATCTGTGTTCAGAGTTCAGACAGCGTTCCAACTTCCTCTCTCTCTCTTGCCCTTATCCTGAACTTGTTCCTGCAACTTGAACTTTTTTTGTTCTGCTCTCACTTCTGCACTGAGGGTCTCTCTATTATTGATGACACATCAATATTGGAGGAACAGGGCTGTGTTTTCTTCTCCTACTGTCTAGAGTATCTGACTACTACAACCCTGCTGCTTGGTTGTGATGTGGGCAATCTCAGAATTTAAGTTTTAAGTTCTCACCTCAGGGTATCCACCTACATCGTGCACATCAATGCCTAGCAGGTGTCCCAGGCCATGGGGCATAAACACGGACCCCAGGTGGACTTTCAACATGTCCTCCACGCTGCCGTTCAGCATGCCGATCCTCAAAAGCTCTTCCAGGTGAACCCGGTCAGCTAAACGGTGCATGTCAGTCCACTTCACACCTTTAACACAACATTTCACGTATAAGTATGGTTTACAAAATATAAGAAGTACTTGCAAGACCCTAGCAAAAAATTATACGGTTATTGGCTTAAGTCAAATGCCGTTATGGCTTGCACTTTACAACAGCTAAACACACTGTATGTGGTCTCTGACATGACTCAGGCAAAAGTGTTCACAGACGAGGTAAGGCTTTGTTCATATTATGTTTAGTCACATTTGCCAACTTCCCTCCTCACTCTCTGAGGCTCTCCAAAGGAAATGCAGCATTACCTTGAATAAAAATGCAGTTTCCTCTGAGTTTGAACATTGTTAGTAACATTTGGGTGTGTACTTACATTTGTAAGTACACACGCTCAACTCATCAAAGTATATAACAATGGTAGAGTCGAGTTTAGACATTTCAATGTGGAAATGTTACACATTATATCTTTAAACCTGTGTTGGTAGTACTTCCTTGAAGACAAAAGATTAAAGTGCAACTAAAAGAGGATAACCTGGTTTGATGGCGGCCAGAACAGCACGGGAGGATTTGAGGACAGCCTCATAGATGGCCCTCTGGTCTGGAGTGAACTTGCCGTTGGCTGGGAAGGAGCAGGTGATGTCTGAGGAGTAGCAGTAGTACTCTCCACCCATGTCAAACAGACTGCAGGGGACGAGACATCAGAACTGATTCAGTCAAATGTATTTTCACAGTGTTTAGGGTTTGTGTCCAAAGCGTAAGTCAGCCAAAAAAGAAAAACTACTGAAGGCTACTCACCACATGTCTCCATCTGTAATTGTCTTGTCATTTGGAGCCCCAGCATGGCCGTAGTGGAGAATGGAGGAGTTATTGCCCCTGTTGTTAAACAAGAAAACAGTGGGTACATTGACAAGACATATAACTGATTAAACTATGAAAGAAAATATTAGACTACAGAGGTAAGAAACACTTACAATGAAATTTTAATTAATGTGTTTCAATACAGCTTCAGAGATTAAAATCTTTACATGTTTCATCAAGTTTCTTTTATCTTTTAACAAGAAAATCCAGACATAGAGCATCTTTTGAAAATGTCTGGAATGACCAAGTCCTCATTTGTCAAGTTCTTAATTACAACAGGAAATCAGCTTGCATCCACGGACTACAAATCCTCAGGAAGTATTCATTAACCGTGGCCTTTAATACAAAAGGCCAGAGCATGATTAGCAAAAATGTCTCAAGATTCTTCATCCATAATGATGGTGTGAGCTGACAGTAACGAAGAATTTGATTTTGTACTGCTACAGCACATGTGGGATACTGCAGGGCCACTTTCTCTGCAGTGAGTTCAAATGTGCCACCGAGGCTTAAAGGATGTTTTGCATCGGTTAATAATATTTATGGTTTTACAGCAATGCTCTGCCTATCATGTGAAGACAGCATCTTATGCTGTGTGGTCTGTATTTGAACTGGTCACTTATGCTAAGTAACTGACTAATTTTGCTTCTCTAGGCTTTAAGTAGGCAAAAATGCACAGGTAGTACTGATGTACATTCACGTCTTTTTCTTTTATACTTGTATGCAGTGTGATCATGTTTGCTTATGTTTCCATTTGATTTTGACTCCATTTTGCCTTCCTACAGGAGCTTAATCAACTAGTCAGTTTGCTTGGCACAACACATAATTGAGCCGTGCGTATCAGCTGCTCTGTGAGCTTCTGCAACCTACAATGATGTGTTGGAGACGCATAATTTCAGTGTCACCCAGAAATGAAACAGGTAAACGTTTGTTAACGAAATCTTACGTTCCACAGATACAGGTGTATGAAGTGTGGCGCATCCCTCCTTTATTGTAGCAGTAGTGCTGGAACAGGCTGCACAGAAAAAAAACAAACTAAACAATTTCAAAAGAGCAGAGATAACAGAAAATACTAATTAGCTGAGGGACTTTCACTGCCCTCTTCCTGACTCGGTGCATTTTTAAGAATTCATTCAGCACACTTTCTTTAATCATCACACAGTCAAGCACATCACACACTTTTATGGACCTCAACAGCATCACAACGCTGATGAGATGTAAGATGATGAGTCCATGTTTTCCGTTCTTCTTACACAGCAAATTAGCATGACTGACAGTTGCTCTGGCATATTACTTAAAAAAAACACAGCAAGTAATCTTATTAAAACAGACAAACAAAAGGAATAAATCTTAAATGACCATTAAAATCAGCAATTTGTGTTTTGCTGCAGCCTCTTCAGACTTCAAAAGTTACAATCAGCCAGTGCCAGGCCTATTAAGGACTTCTTCAAGTCCCACATGCTACATACAAACACATAATATAAGTATATATAAGACAAAATGCACCCCTTACCTCTCCATTTCATATTCTTTCTGTCCAGGCTTCACATGCTTCATGACCTGCAGAAAACAAACTGGGATTATATGTGCCTAATAAAGCTAAAGCTAAAGTTAAAGCTGTTGGATAAAACCATTACTAACTCTTTCAAAGATCCGTCACCCCCTGCACATGCTTTTCCTGTAAGTTTCTCTTTTCTTCTTTTTTTCTGGGATGCTTTTGGGCATCTCCACTTTTAATATAGCACAGTGGATTGTGGAGTAAACCCTTGAGGATAGACTGCAGTGTTAACACAGGAGGCATAAAAAGTTCAAAAGTCAGAGAGACTACCCTCAAGCACTTTCTGATTTTGGAGAACACTTCCTGTACATCTATCAAAAAGGGGCTTTGGAGACTCACTGGTTAAAAAAAACAAAAAAAAACAACCTCACAAAGTCTGATGATCACACTCTTAACACTGGGGGAACAATGGGAGGAAAACAATAATGAATGCTCATGGTAAGCAATTTAGACAGACAGATAACAACCCCTGGAGAGGTTGTTCCTGGCCATGGCTAAGAGAAATCCTGTGCAGAAGAAAAATATTGCTTTAATGTTACAGCTTATTGATCAAAGGCCATCTCTGTTAACTGCTGGCCTCAAAGCTACTGGATGAAGTTAAAATTGATAGCATTTAAACAGTTTATAGCCTTAGAGGATAGTGACATCCTTGAATCCTTAGGGCAAGTTTTAAACTCAATAAGCTGCTTCATACCTATATATGTGGAGAACTTTTCTTTTCTCCCTGTAACTGTCTTTAATTGTTTCAAAATTCAAAATAACTCGACTGGAGAACCCTTGCACATATTCCGTCCAGCCAAGAAGGATCTTACCATTTTGTGGGCTTCACTGGAAATCCTGTTGGTGTAGCGCAGGACCTCGAGCTCCATATCGGTCTTAATTACACGGCTGCAGACAAAGACCACAGACAGAAATGAGAAGAGAGAAACCTGCTCTCATCGGTAGTTTGATGCACAGTATGATGACTGCAGAGCCAAACACGACAGAGAAGTCATACAACTCTCTTGTTGAGCTAAAGAAATACAATATCTGTACTGTGATGGCTGAAACAGGATATTTTTGAAATTCATCTTTCTAATATACACTAACTGAGACAGAGAACAAAGAAATGGCCTTCCACCATTCCCAGGAACCCTGAATATGAATGAAGCCTGCTGTATCCTCCAGTGGGAACCTTTCTCATAATCAACAGCTGAAAATATTTCAAAGCACAGCAGAATACATCCTTTAATTTCTATCTAAGCTTCAAGACAATATTGGAAGTTGCCTGCTGATCTTACTATTTCTCATTCATTTGTGATATGAAAGCAGTAGCTGCACCTTAGATGGGTAGATACTGCAGAATATTATGGATTTCTACAATAATAGAAACAAATAAACAACTCAAGGCAGTGGTAACCAACAGTAAAACAAATGAAAGTAGCCCCTTAAAAGAGAGCCATTCAAGCTCCGCAGGGGGGGTTCAATCAAATCTCTCTCCCCAGGAGGTGTGCCTGAAAAGCATTCCTCCTTATTTCTGAAAATGTCAATTCATCTGGAGGGTGCAAACCCTAATGCCAAGGACAACCAAGTGAACACGAAGTCCATTACATCCATGTGGACTGGCTTCTGATTCTAAGAGGGGAAAAAAAACAAGCTCCTGTTTCTGATCACAGACATACAATTATCTGACCGGGCAGCTGTAATTGACAAAGTTTGAGAGTTTGGAGTAGCCGAACGACTGAAGAAACGTTAATTCAAGGAGAGGCTACAGGACTTTATTCTCATCTTGAATTGCCTTTCTGAATATATTTTGAAACATATTTTAATTACTTACCACTCCACAATGACCGGGTGCAAAAGAGTGTTGTTCACCTGGAAGCTGATAAAAAAAAAAGGCTACATTGTAAATATAGATAAAGCTTTGGAAAAAGTTCAATAAGCAAGATTCCTTTCCTCATATTCTGCCTTTGTTGCTCCATAGGTGAATGTCTGTCAGTCCTGACTTCTACAATTACGGTATCACCACACTTGTTCCACAAGTCAGTCAGTCCTTCTTTGTTGCTCAGTAAATGTCATTGCATTCTGTGTTTCAGGTCTTCTATTGTGCAACACACCACTATGGCCTCCAGGATGATCAGGGTTACTCAGCTCCATCAAGAACCTGCTGGCTTTACTCCACCAACACCAGCATCTAGATTTGAGGGAGATCCTTTCTCACTAACTCTCCAAAGGAGGTTCATGTTTTCGGTTTCGTTTGTTGGTTTGACTGTCTGCCTGTCAGCAGTATTACAGGAAAAACAACTGGACAGATTTTCATCACACTTTGTGTAAGGGTGTAAGTTGGGCCAAAGGAAGAGCCTGTTGACTTCTGGAGCTGATCAAAAATAGAGAGCCGACAACCGCATTATTTTTCACTTCTGTTAACATAGTGAGATCCCTGAAGAAGTAGTAGAGAACTTCAGTACTGATAATACATAGCCATATTTGCTTATCATAGAAGATTAGACTCTTGGCCTTCGTGGAGGTCTGTGATCTGTGCTTTTCAAGTCTTTATATGGGCTTACACTTAATGAAGCTTCTTCATATCAAATCATCACAAAAAATGTATTTGTTTTCAACCACTATAAATACAGGAAAACATTTCTAGCTGAACTTTCCTCATTGAAATGCAATTTGAAGCAAATACCAGCTTTGAAATAAGTATGAGACTTCTTTTTCAAAGCAGTTAGTGTCAGAGTGCAGAACAGATAAAATGGTTTAATGTATGCAGCTTAAAAAGATCAAAGGCTAGCAAAGGACAACTGTAACATGCTATCAATTGATAACTAACGAGCAAAAGCAAGATAATATTTCTTTAATTAAATTTTATTCAGAATTAGGTTAATCAGGAACACTCAGTATCCATGAGAGTCTATTGTACCCTTGGTTAAAATTGAAAAAAACCTCCCCAAACAAAGTATAATTATGTTAATGAAAAGTGATGCCAATTAAACATACCGACTAATTCCTTCAAAGGAGGCTTCACGGCAGATGCTCCCGCTGTCTGTATTCTGTCCTCGCTGCAAAAACAAACACAGCAAAAGTGAAAAGACGCTACCATCAAGTACATTAAAATGTCAATACAGTATGTTAAATTTGCTTGTGAATTTTTCCAGATGGGAAATAAAATTATAACTTTATCATTCATTAACCCTGGTGGTCTGTTTCTTGCTACCATGTGTGTTTAGGAGCTCTGTTCATCTTGTGTTCATGTCCTAAAAAGCAATGGTTGAGTCTTACGTAAGGAAAATATGTAAAGGGGGATGATATTCTACTGTGCAGCTATTAAGGCAACTTGAGTAACCTCTGTAAGAGGAATGTTTAGGAATTAGCCTCGTTCCACTACTTGGAAAGTTGCTATTGGTAAAGAACGGTTGCTGGAAAGTTTAGAAAACACAGAGTTTTCATCCTGTCCAGCAACAGCAAAATAACAAAAAATGTGTTTTTATTTTGGATATGATGAGTGAGCTGGAAGCAAAAGTGAGAGAGGGTGAGGCTGATTTATCTGGACCTTTCACAGTCTATCATCCTTAAAGTGGGTCTAGTAAAGTACTCCCGCACCACACCTGATTAACTAGTCATGTGATCAATCATCTGATACTACAGAAAACTCACACATCGCTTGCTGTAATCAGGTAGGGATGAGTGATGCACTGCTCTAACTGCGCTCTACAATACAAAGAAGTGATAAGCATACCAGTGTTAGGAGAGTTACTGGCCTCAGGTTGGACAGGACATCAACAATCTGCAAGGAAACACACAGGGAGTAATTAGACGACTGAGACACAGAGTAGAGCTGCAGAGACAACAAGCACAAGTTTTCTTCTGCTCTCAGACTGCAGAATAAAGGTCACTCTGGCAGACACATTTGTGGCTACGTGGCCTCTCTGGTGCTCAGCAACACACGGCATGACAAACCTCAAGTGACTTAATCACTCCTCTGCCAACATTTTAAATGTCAGATGACAGAACCTTGACTCGGAGTGCACTGTATTATTAGGAATATCGTCATTATTATTATGATTATTATTAGTATTACTATTATTAAATCCACTAAAATTTGACTTTGTAAAGCATTCCCTGTATCTTCAGAGCAGAACGAGTCATGCCTAACAACTAAAATCTGTTCTTGGGACACTGGAATAATTGCTATTAGGCTGGTTTAGCTATTAGACTTCAAAGTTCTAAATGCTGTTGTTGGGATATTAATTATCATTTAAACAGTGATTTGAGGATTAATGATAACTTCAACCTGCCAAAGCAAGTTAGCCTCAACCAGATAACTTACAAATCTGACTGATCTGAGAGGAGTAAGTTTCAAATGTATTTTACGCATGAATAGATTTGTTCATGTGTACAGTAGTTGTTAACTACTAGTATAAAAACGCACTTTTGAGTCATGTAAAACCAAAGAAAAGAACTTTGCAAGAAAGGTATTTTCTGAACTTAAAAGAAATGGTAAGAAAAACTAATGTGAACATTCAAGTGCGAACTTCCATGTGTTCAAGAGTTGAGGTTTTAAAAGACGCATTACGCCCATTTAAGCTGCATTGTGGACATAGTAATTTTTATATGAATTTATCCACCTTAAAACTCTCTTTCAGGAGATATGGCAGCAGTGCAGATACTAGCGTAGAACACAGTGAATAAGAGTTATTTTCAGTAAAATCTCTAAATAAATTGACAGTATTTAGCCTCATATAAAATGGGAGATTATTAAGGTACAAAAACTTATTTTGTTAAGTTTAGTAATAATCCCACCAAAGTCTTTGAACATATACTGCATGTTAAATGTCAGAAAAATCACATGCAATTTGCTTTTTTCCCCCCAGGGAAGAAACCCCATTAACTCCACTCTAATTGTGCCCCTGGGTTTGAGAAGGTAAAGGCAATGTGTTGCACATGTTTGGAATTTTATTCAAATATAAACGCAGATCCAAAAATATGGATATTGCCAAAACTCTGCCAATAATAAATCATGAAGCTGAACACCAGCCAGATACTTAAAAAGGATGGAAAAACACATTATTCATATCTTTCTCCACAAACTGCTGCATTTAACAATTTAAAGGTGTGCTGTTTGCATGTTAAGTAGGGTAATGCTGATAAAAATGTGTGTGCAACAACACCTGCCCTGTCTGAGGGTTTAAAAAAAACCCCAAAAAACAGAAAACTGTTCAAATATTCATGGCATCTTTCTGATAAAAAGAAAAAATATATATACGGTCTCATTTAGGTCCTTCTGTAGGCAGCATGATGTGAATACTGAATAGCAGAAGCTGATTTGTCAGACTAAATTGGTCAAACATGCAGAAGCAATTACTGCATGATTTAATGTTTTCTAATATTATACTGCAGTGTTAATGTGCTGTTTCTTCATGGAAGGGCTGGCTGTTAGCTGAAGTGATAATATGAATCTTAACCTGTGACTAATTAGGAAATCTAACACTTCAGGCTGGTGCATATATGTAAAAATACCTGAAATATCATCAGCAGGATGAGTCACGGGAAGGTCAGAATGTAAATATAGAGATGATTTCAAATGCAAACTGCTAGTGATTTGTTGGCCAGTGAAAGCTGTTATTATATATAGTCAGATTATATTATTTTGCTTTGTCAACATGCACACCCCGAAATAGCTCTGAAGCTGTCAACCCTCCAATATGGCTCCCCTGGGAGTCTGCTGTCAGCACTGATAAACCGATAAACAGGCAATTACGGACAGGAATGTATATTTAGACTAAGCTGTTGAACAAATGAAGAGAATGGAGCAGTTGCAGTTTTCAAATTTTAAAAAATAATTCAAAATAAAAAGCAGTGTACGTTGCAAGCACTAGCTCCAAAGGTCACAAGACGATGTCATGTGCTTACTGGCACATTTGCGATGTAATCATGCCTTACTTTAAATAAGTAACTGTGTCAGTAGCAGCAAGGGAGGGACCACCTGAAGGGGTCACCCTATATTGTAAATGTATGTAAAAGAAAAAAAAAAAAAAAAGTTCAAAAAGTCTACACAGGAAGGGAGATGATCAAACTGACTTTTTAAGTATCTAGTCTGGCACTCCAGAGAGACAGAGAAACTCAAACAGACTATACAGAGTATTAATATAGGCTACAGTATTTTCATAGTTTCAGAGAGAGAGCATCAACCCAATCTTTGCAAGGAGGTTCAAATAAAAGAGTGATGACTTTCACCTTTAAAGCAGTGAATGGAGGCACTGATGTCCTTTTCTGTAACTTCATAGCTCAGTGACTGAACATCAAAGTTCAGTTACTGCACAGAAAAAAGGTCACATACACACACACACACACACACACACAGAGAAACTATAAAGTCCAGCACCAGCAGAGACAGACTTACATCGCAGGTGTAGTGCACCTCATCAACAGCATATTTCTCCTTGAAATGCTCTTTAGGAAAAATCCTGCCAAAATATGCAAAATACACAATGCGTAAAGAAAAATGCAGCCAGCAAAGAAAAAGGTTAAACATACACACCTGTGGGGGGTATCCTTACCTTCAATGCAATGATGTATTGGAAATGTACAGAAATCAAAAATTACAGTGCATCAAAATGCATTGATATTTTTTTTTTTTTTACCTCGTTGTAGCACCACCAAATTGGAATCAAATCGCCCAGCAACACTATATGCACCTTTTCTTTAAATTCACAACCTGTTCTCATAAAATTAGCATTGTTGTCAAGTTTCCAAAGAATGCAGCTACATGTGTAAAACAGTCCAATTCATCTGCAACTTCATCTCATGTAAAAGTTGTACTGTCAAAGTTGTATTTCTGTCCATTTACAAGAGGATTAATAATTTCCAAACCAAGTGTTAAATAAAAAGCTAATAAAAAACACATGACTCATTCGTCAACGTGTAGTGTGTAAAATGAAACTGCTGCAGAGGGCTTTGTTATCAGTATGATAAAGTATGTCTGAGGAGGACTGGGTGATGACAAAACTATTCTTCTGTTCTTCGGTTCAACGATGAAACTATGTAGCAAATGACTTTGTCAAGCCGTTCTTCAAGTTACACCTCACAGCAACGGACCAGCTGGCAATGACTATTGGCCATGCACAGAGCTCTTTGAAGATGAAGTGTGACTCACTCTCCCATCCAAGTAGCATAGCTTTCAGGCAGTTTGGGAACAAAAAGGATGGATTTCCCAGAGTCCACATCAATGGCTCCATAACAGTCAGCCTCAGTCACTCCAAAAGCCCAGTGGAAGAAAGACTCCTGCAGAATGGAAAGAAATCAGTTAGAGCATTAGTGAGGGAGGCCATTATCACTAGCTTGAAGAGAAACTTCCCGTCAAGATTATTGCATTAGGAAAAATAAGATTTTGTACATGTTGTTGAACATCTGCGATGTTCGATAGCACTGCTCAATATTGCGATGATGATTTGACTTAGGATGTAATTAAACAAATACTGAAGTACTCATATTAGGACTTCCCTCCTCCTCTGAGCCATCTGACTGGCCAGTGGTGTGAATGTATGGTCTGTGCATCCTGTGTTCACATGCTAAATGTGTACGCATGATGACTGTAATATAATAATGTTTCTCATTCATGGCCTTTCAAGCAGTCTTTTGTGATAGTTCACATGTTCATATCGCAATGAGATGAAAATATGATACATCAGTCAGAACCGCTACTTGATTAGGCCAACAAGGAAACAAATCTTTTAATGTGCTCACTGATTTTTGCAATAAATCAACCTTAAGTGGAGAAAAACTGAGATCATAGTGATCTCTCCGCAGGGTGGCTGGCCTACATACATCTGATTATTAATTACACCTTGCTAGCACACGGTTGGAGACTGTTTTGCCTTCAAAAGTGCCTTAGTTCTTCACTGCATGATTCACCAAGGTGCCGAAAACATTCCTGATAGCACAAAATATGGTCATAAAGGGATGAACATGGTCAGCAACAATGCTCAGGAAGGCGGTGGGGCCCATCTTCTTCAGTGATTGACATATTGTGTGTTGAGAGATGCCCCTCTGCATACATCAGTTACAATAAGTGATTATATGGCTTACTGTTGCCTTTCTATTAGCTCAAACAAGTCCAGCCATTCTCCTCTGAACCCCTAAACCCTTAATATGATCATGCTTGAAATCCAAGTAGATAACAGTTACTGAAATACTCAAACCAGCGCGTCTGGCACCAGCAACCTTGAATTTCCCTCAGGATCAATAAAGTATCTATCTATCTATCAACCATGCCAACATTCACAATCTTACCCATTCTGATGCTTGGTTTGAACTTGAACAGACTGTCCTGACCATGTCTACATGCCTAAAGACATCGAGATCCCGCCACATGTTGGCTGATGTGATATTTGCATTAACTTGGAGCTGAACAGGTGTACATAATTAAGTGGTTTATGGGTGTATTTCTGACAGTGACAGAGTGAAAAGGTTAACAGTGCCACGAAAAGCCAGATGAGGTTTTTCTTACATCTCCACAGAATACTGCTTGGGTGCTTTAGGGATCAATGGCACAACCAGCTGTGGAGCGACTGACACAGGACAAGCTGGAAAGACTTAACTCACTGCTGGCTTGGGGATCATGCATTGACAGATAAATTAATGCTTTCAGTACCTTGCCCCACCTCCTCCCCAGTTTTGCACCAATCCCATAATCAACTAAAGACTACCTACCTGCCTGAAAAGGACGTCCGTGTCTGTGCAGTACCTCTGCTTCTGCTCTCCTCCCTGCAGCACCACCACTGACTGCGGCACCACTCCGTCTTTGGCTTTCAGCCCACTGCACAGCTGTTGACGGTTCAGTGCAAATAAAGCGGGAGACACCCTGAGGGTGTCATTTCCTAGCCAGTAGACGGGTCTGAAAAAACAGGGGGACAGAAGATAGGGTGGAGTTGTTGTTGGAGAGACAGACCCTCAACTGAAGGACTCTGGGTCTGGATTAGTAAGAGGCACACAAGCCTAAAATAACATCATCAACAACAACATTTTATCCAGTGTCACTCAACTATTCCCTGATATCCTAGTGCTTATTCACAAAAGTAGTTAGCAGCTGCTGTGGAAAGAACTTTACTTAATGTTTTCTGACTCACTAAACTCGAGATATTGTGCACCAAGCACACACATGCAGCAAAAAGAGGGGACCCATGGTTAACCTGAAAAGGTGGTTAAACCACAGCCCAGCCTGTCCTCAGAAAGAGTTAAGACAGAGATACAGACAGATGCATGTTCTTTTAACTGATAGGTCTTAGTTATAAATCTTGGTCACTGGCCATGACTTTACTGATAAGACAACAAGTGCATCTGATTCCGCCTGGACTCTACCAAAGGTTAATCCATAACCTCACACTATGTCATGGCTCAAAGATTTTCTGTATCATTCACTTCTGGCTGAGTACACAGGTGTAAGTGCCTCTATGAGGACAGATCACCCCCAGAAGCTAGTAAATGACATTATTAAAGAAAGCAGATGCAATCATGTACTACACTGCAATCCAAATACCCTGCGGGCAATAATCTGGGAATAAAAAATACCTTGTAAAATGTATTATTTTAAGAATGTGTCAGTGAGATACTGGTTAAGCTATGTTCATTTTTGAGTGAAGTGTTTGTGGTGTTGTACTGGATTACATAATGTCACAAGGTGTGCCTGATGTTTGTTCCAATCTCTGACAGAGATCACTTTACGTCTGCTGATTCCTGACAACTTTGTGATTACCACAGCAGATCCTTGCATGCTTTTATCTAATGATCACAAGAAGTCTGCCTGGGTTGTAATAATGTTGCTCCAGGTCCCCTTATTGCATTACAACTTTAACCTATTAACTTCTAGACTGTTTCCTTATTTGGACACTTCACTTTTTAAACAATCATACACACAAATGCACTAACTGGAAAAAAAAACAACAACAGTGACATTAATGCTACTGTCAGACACCAACTACATGTTCTTGGCAAGGTATTCATAAGTTAGTATTTTAAAAGTAGTTTAGCCCAGTGGTTCCCAACATGAGGGTCAGAATCTCTAAAGGGATACAGGATAAAGCTGAGGTGTCACAATCAATTATAAAAATAAGAAAAACAAATTTTGTGACAGAAAATAATTTCTCCATATTATTTTCCACGAAATGTATTTCATCTTGTCACATAGCTATAGCTTTTTTCAAAAAACAACTGTAAAAATACTTCTAATCAGACAGCGATGAGGGGGACCATTTACACTGCTGCATTTGGGCCAAAGCCAAAAAGGCTATGAAAGTTCATTTACTGGAGCAAATTACTGGGTATTTGAAAGTTGCTGCAAGCATATTTACTTTTGTTAGCTTATGTTAATTTTCCAAAAGTCGTTAGTATTTCTAAGCACTTCATTTTTTGCCTTTTGTTTCCACTGAAGGGAATTTTAATTGAGCTAGTTCCAGTTTTTATTTAAAGTTGAATTTAATGGAGTGGAGTTCAATTCCTCAGGATTTAAAATGCTATCGATTTACCCTCGTTCGAAAATGTGTTCATCAACATATTTATAGATATACTTGAGGATATATGTACCATAACTCTTCAAATATCAACTACATCCCTACGAAACTAAATTTGAAGACATTTTGGTTTTACTTAAGCAGGAAGACAGAGACTGTTGTAAGTGCATATCTACATGGCAACTGCTCTGTTATGAGACAAGCTGGCGAGCTCCGAGAGGAAACGTCTTAATGTAATGTGAATAAAAGTTAACACGACATTAATTATCTGACCTAAAATAAATACATCAGACAACAGAAAACTCAACTCACCGTGGTGCAGCAGCCATATTGACGCGCTGGCCCAGACTGTCACGTGTTGACAGGAGTCACGTGGGTTTTGCTCTGCCGTGGCGCTAATCAGCTGACGTTACACTGTGCTGCGTTCAGGTATTTGGGAAACACCAACTTCAAGATTTATTATTTTTTTCTTTTTCAAATTCGGCGGACGCTTACAGTGTTCTGCATCAAACGTCTTTGAAATATAATAAACTAAAAACTGAATCCAAACAATACAGGGTAGTGGCCACTACAGAAAATAGGAAGAATGAAGAATGGACACTTGACACCAGTACTATATTTGTCGGCGTATGATCTAGACGTAAAGCCCGTGGTTTAATATCCTAACAACACAGTGCAATACAACACAATGCAGTTCAATGCAAAAAAAATAAGAGGACAGAAAGTAAGTAAAATACAGTAACTAAATTATAAATATAACTAACAGAAACATGAGCAAATAACAACAGAGAATAACACAAAAGCCCCATGCAACATTTTATGCAATAGAGAGTGTACAATTCATGTTTTTGTAACAGTATACAATTTTTCAGTACCCTATCGATTTTTCTATTTATGGCTGCAGTTGTAGTGCTTTGATAAAGTATAAAATTAAAGGAGCCAACAGGTTAATGTTGGCAAGGTTTACTGAGAGCTGGAGTGACTCCATATGTAAACATTGTTCATTTGAGCTGTTAATTAGGTAACGTATCTAAAATAGTTATACTATAGAGATACACATGCAGATCATCCATCTCTCAGCTCTTTGTTTCATTATCATTCAAGTCGCATCTGCAGTTATACATGACATTTTTTTAACTGAAAAGAGGAAGAGCACAATTGAGACACTCGACCTTGTGGAGTCACACAGGGAATCTGCTTTCACTTCTTTTTTCTTTTTTTAAATGTACTGAGGGAGTGAAATTACCAGTTCCCATGGTCTAGAATATAAATGAGCCTACACTAAGACAATTAAGCATGTTCTATAATCTACAAGGAAAACACGTGTTAATACTTTAACATGCATACGTGGTGAGAATCTAGTATACAATAATTGATTATTCTTTTTTCCTCCTGAATATATAAGACAGCATCCTCTCTTTTGAATTGATTCTGCAGTAGTGCTTTTACAGTAGAAACAGTAGGGGGAGATGCAGTTCTCTTTTGTCAAAATGCACGGAGAGTTTGAGAAATAATCAATTATTATGAGTGAATGCAGATACACGATGCAGGTAACTCTGAACAATGAAAAGACAGCATCAAGGCACAGACGACACACTGTCAAGAGGGCTGACACACCGACAATGCCACTTTCACTGTGATGACAGCTAGATGTATTTTGGAACTACTTGGTTTTTTTTGCAGAACTAAAACTTTTTATTTCCATAAACATCAGATGGGGAATTTTACTATAAACTGTTAAAACTTCTGGACTGGATGATATCTAAATGAGAATAAAAGTGTAAAGTAAAAGTTATTTGACCATGTCTAAAGTCTTGTAAAATGTGCACTTATTATGTCGACTTAATATTTGGTGGGAAAATGAACACTGTGGACTTATTTAGATTTCCAGATATTATTAATAGGGCTCATAACCTTTTCACCACCATTTCTGCCAGTGTGGTCTCAGTTAAATGAGAACATTTCTCTCAGTAAGTTCTGCCTAATTTGAACTACTACTCATTATATCCATGTGAATACACTGGCCACTTTTTAAAAGACCAAAGTACAATCTAATTAGTCATCCGTGTTTTTCTTGCAAAATACATTAAAACAACAGAAAAGTCAGATTATTTCATAGACAAATCATCTGCTTGAGTTACACTCCCTCCTGATATGCCACAACAATATATCCTAGTGTTCACACTCTCAGCTTTGTTTTTCTCCCTCAGTGGCCGCCTGGAATAGAAGAAGTGTTTCTGCTGGAAGCACAAAGGAAGGCTCTGGGACGCCAGGCGTCAAGTCACCACGGTCACTGTACACTGAGTGCCAGTTCCCCTGCATCCTAAATTTTATCTTTAGTGCCAGCTGTAAGTTGTGCTGATACAGTTGAACTGCTCAGCTTTGAACCCTTGACTTTACTCCTTGCGGGTGTTGGACATTTGCAATGGAATGAGGAACATCTTCAAACACACAAAGACTTTCAGGACAACAAAGGGCCAAAATAAATACAAGGGAGTAGGGTGGATGGGAGCACACACCAGCATCACATTTCTAGTTAAAGATAATAAAAAGAGTGATTTTGCAGTCCACAGTAATGGCTTGTGACAACAAAGTTGATGGTTTGAGTGCTCAAACTGGCTCAAAAAGCAACCAAGTCTTCATTCCCACACTGTCTGTGGCCATCTTCCTTGTGCAAGAGGCTTAACAAACAAGACTGAGATTGTCAAGGGCAGCCCTCGAATCTAAAACTACTTCCCTACTACACATCAATGAAACTATCTCCAAGGTCGTTTCCAAAAAATTATGTTACTCTTAGTCAACAGTTTCCTGTTAAATAAAGCATAACTTTACATTCAGCATGCAATCTTGTGAATACAGAGGCAAAATACTGGTTACTCTTCCCTGTTACTCCTCACAAAGAGAAAAGTAATACTGCAACACAGTAGTAGGAGGAACAGCAGTTTTCTGGAAAACACAAAAGCAGAACATTTGGCCTTATTTTGGCAAAGTATTAACTGACAGATGGAGAACAAAAGTGTGGATTATAATGCAGGAACAATTTCACAAGGTTCTGAGAACATTTTGATACTTTTGCTCCATTTCAAGTGCCTTGTCACTACCAGAATTAGTTTCTTTGTTTTTGAGTTTCATACTCAAAAACAAAGATCTTATTACTTTAAGTTTCCTCAAGAAATTAACCCAATCTCTCTCCTACAAGAATGCTTCAGTCAATTAGGCAGATAGAGGGGTATGGCAAGAAGCACATTTGAGTCAGATTATTTACTCTCTTCAGATGACCAGAAGAGGGTTTAATTAAAACACAAAATGCTTCCTGCAGACAGATGGACTCTGCCGAGTGGGTTCTCCTTCGGCAAACCCTCTGATGTGTGCATGAGAGACGTGCATCTATGACAGAAGACAAAAATTTTATTACAAAACCTTAATAACTCAAATAGATTTAATTCCCCTAAAAGCAGATTGTTTTCATGTTACATTTGTTTTTTTAATGCCAACAGCACAACGATTTCAGATTTTTTCGTTCATCAAACTTTCATCATACTACCAGTTTCTCTGTTTTAGTTAGTGCATGATGAAAATAAATAAATAAAAAATAGAAACAATAAATTGCAAGGCAGACAGCTCTTTTTCCTCAAGCCTCTGGATGACAGTCAGATGACACTTAACATGTACCAGAGAGCTCAAGTATGAAGGCAAACAAGAATATGAATGAGAAAGCGACTGATATATGAAAATCAATTTAAAATTTAAAATAGTTTGAGGGAACAACTATACAACTCAATAAATATAAGAACATTTGTGAGAATATTTTTGTTAATGAAATTAACTGTAACAGATTCAGAAGCAGAATTGTGAAATTTCTTTCAGTATATCGGAGGTAAACTCTGCCAAAGAAACAAAAAAAAGGGACAGGACACATTTTATGCCGTGACAGCAGTGAAAGATCAGTGAAAGATCAGTGAAAATGCTAATCACCTCACTACGATCTGGTATGTCTTCTTCATATAAAACACTTTCTTCCTTCCTTTTCCCTCCTTTCCAGGTCTGCAGCTTTAATGTGTTACAAAGTGTTCTCTAATCATCCCACAAGCCGGCACATCAAACACTTGTGCTGTTCTGACCACTAGAAATTAGTATCAGTATGTTTTCTACACAATGTGAAAGAACGAATGAGTGATATGCTCAGCCCCTTTTCGTTGCATGTCTGATCCTTGCATGACCTTGGAATTCTTCCACTACTTATAGACATGAAGTTATATATTTGTCACATTTAAATTGAAAGTTATTTTTATTGTAATATACAAAAATTTCTTGTCAGGAAGCATAGAAAGATATGAATATGTGTTGATGACAAAAGGCTGGGCAGGTTGTAGGTCAAGGCTCATTTTTAAGATGAATTATTTTGATAAGCTAACAGTTTGATTGTTCACTGATTTCAGAACAAGAGCAACCGCCTCCTACCCCCCATACTACATAATGCATCAAACTCTAGCTGCATGGAAACACCGATCACTATCTGAACAACAAAGGGCTGAGTTATTAACGAAAGAATGGAAAACGTGCTAAGGCTCCCTCAGCACGGGGTCTGTTTGACACAGAATTGCTCTGCGTAGTAACTCCTGAAGCAAATGAGTAATAGGCTAATTACCACAACACCCTCCACACCAGTAAGAAATTAAAGTTGTTTTGACAAACTCAGACATATGAGAACAGAGTGGGGAAAAATCACACTTTTATTCCCATTGAAGGGGGTGTAGCTTAGCGATGAATTTTTCATGGTGCATATTTCATGCTTCCTGATCTACTGACTGTCTTGCTGTTGCTATTTATTACCTGTATCTCACTCTCTGAACATGAAATACAGGACTTTTGGTCTCGATGGTATGATTTCCGTGTCTCCTTAAATGTCATGTCTCACAGAGGTCAGCGCTTGTGTTTTTATGAACATGCAGCACTTTCTCATTGTCAGAAAATACTGCATAGTTCTTTTATATTGATAAAAGTCAAAATCTTTCACCTTCCTCCTGAATTTTTGATATATTTGATTGAAATATATTAGATTGGATCATTAATTGATGGGCCTTGAAAAGTTCCAAACACATTTGTGAACATTTGGGCTGCATTTTTGATACAGATGCATGGTGTGTGTAGGATGGGAGACATTGTTTGTTGTCACATGAATGTCAGTCCAAATCAATCTTGCTTTGGCAGGTGGAATTGATCTATCGAGGCCACATGTACACTGCTTCAAGGTCAGTGTACTACTTAATGCAGCTGCACAGACTGTTCACTCACGTGTAGTATGTACAGGTTGCATTACGAAAATCCTCTGCTTGAGTTCCTCGCATGTTTTTATTACAAAGAGGGTTTAAATGTTTTTTATAAGCCTCTGGGACATCATACCAAAGACCATTCATGTAGACACTCATAATAATTTATCCACAAGGTGACCTTGGGGACTGACAACAAATACATAGAAAAAGCACTCATAAGTAGAGTTTATCGAAATGTAAATATCAGTACTTAAAAAGTCTTGCATTGGGCAAAATAGTGCGCTATCATCTTTACTTCAAGACTTCTATCCTTCAAAGTTTGACAGTCACTACTCTTGCATCCCCAAGGGTGCAATGCTGGTGGCACAAGTATGATGTGCCAATTCCTTTCCATCTGCCGAGATGCCAGTGCAAGAGATGAATGGTCCAGTAGAGTCGGCTCTGCTTGTTTCCATCTTGTTAATATGCCTCTGAGAGCCCTGCTGTAGTCAGGAGACTCACTAGAGGCTGATCTCCAGAGAGCTGAACAAGATAAACATGGCTACAGGAGGCAGTGGAGATCTTCAGAGCTGAGTAAATAACCTTGTATGGAGTGGAGGACAAATTGTTCTGCTCTGCTCTTCTTGCACAGAGGGAACTAGTTAGAGCTGCATTAAGCTTCAAGCCAAAAAGGAGTCTAATATGAGCCAATCAAGGGAACAGCTGTAACACTTTTCTGTGATTTAGCCAATAAACCAAAAGTCATTTACCCTGGAATAGCCAATTTGTGTCAACTACTGAAGCAATGGCTTTAAGTGGTTTATACAATTTCAATATATACAGGTTGCAAAACTGATTTAAATATAGACCACTTGTATGCCTGGGATGGTTGTAACATGTCTAAAGTACACATAATTAATCAAGTAGTCAAACTCTGCTTAAGGTCTGATGAGGTTTAGGCACAAAAAACATTTGCTTAGGGCTCAGAAAAGATTATGTTATTGTTTGTTATGTCACCAAAGAAACAAGATCAGTATTATCCGGTTTGGGCCATCAAAACAGAAACAAACATCAGACTCAAAGTGGTGTCAAACAGAAGTCTCTAGTTTAGTTAGGTGTGAGGCTGTCACCATATTCTCCTCCTCTGGATGAAAAAGTCACCTCATATACATCTGGATGTAGGACGATACATATATCACAATGGTCAGATGTTAGAACTGTCTGTGGTCTCCCTTCTTTTTGCAACTCTCTTGTTAGCAAGCACTTGCCAACACAAGGATCCATCAGGAATAGTGTGTGACTCTGACCCAAAGTTGAATTTTAATTACCTTCTGGGCTCTGGTTTGGTAAACCAGCATATTTGGTTTACTGGCCCAAGATAATGAGCTGAAAGTAATGATCTACAGAGTAACCACTACAGATAATTACTTGCTGTATCATGTCTCTCACTGACAGATGCCTGGGTTGAAGTGTACTAGAACTGGCATATACATATACATATATGACATATACCTCATGATTTACAACTGCACTCCCTGTTTCAGTGTTCATTTCCAGTTCAAGAAGTTGTGTACCCAAAGACTGTAAGTTGATGGTGGAGGGGCGTGTAGTGCATAAAAATATATTAGCATAAATATCTGGTGGCAACAAGGTTGCATTTATTTCTGGAAGGCTGGTTGTTTCAGAGCCTATCAAACAAGGATGTCAATTCAGTTTCTTCATTTTAAGAGTCAATATGAGTGATACCCATTCCAGCATTTAGACAGTATCGGAGGCATCTCCACTATTGGCACCAGCATCGGGGCAACCCTAGTGATCAGTTTCTTTACAGTCAGTAATGTCTTTCACTGATGGCCAAAAGGCCTCTCTGAACTTACAATGAAGTATCTGAGAGTTAAGTTCAATCAGGAGAGACTAATAATAAGGAAAGAAAAAGAGGTAATTGAATATAATGAATTTATTGAAAATGAGGATTGATCTTTGGCACTTAGACCCCGGCAGGAAGTGGAAAACCACAGGAAAACTTCTGATGAGCTAAATGCTTCCAGATGAAGGAAGGGATTGTAGTTTGTTCAGTGTAGTTCATTAACCCTCTGGAGTCTTCTGTATCACATTTTTGTGATTTTTTGACTTTCAACTAATGCAGTAGTAATTATAGCAAGTCAGTAGATTTAGACTGGTCCACTTAGCCACAGTTACTCATCAGGCTCCAACCATGACTAGTTAAATGCTAACATCATTGTGCTACAAACCCTCTTGAAACTAGTATCTCTTAATCATAGTGTGGAAAAGGGGAAATCATTTGACTAATGTAAGTAACTTCTATATTTTATTCAGTGTCAATAATTGTTCTTGTTACTCATCTTTCATCGTACCTGCCCATTTTGCCATTAAGAAACCAGGAGGTGGAAACCCTCCATACCTGAACACTGCATCTTATATTTATGAGAACTGTCAAAATGGCACAAGAGATGATATGGGAATGCAAAAAATAGTCTTTTGGGAAAATTACATAGTTCCAGTGAGAAGCTTTTAGTTTAATAGCAGAATTATTTGAGCTGAATGTAAAATAGTGGAAACTGAAAGCAGAAGGCAATATAAGACACTTGCTTCTGCTTGAGAAGAGAACAAATACCAAAGGAAAATACTCATATTCTCTATATTCCCTGGGTGTTAATTCACACCAGAGGGTCTTCATGGTAAATTCCAGCTTTGACCTTCACACACCTAAACACTGTGTTAGAGCAATATAATGAGCTCCAAGCAGTAAAACTATTTCCCTTGCAGGTTGCAAGAATTGGCATACCTTTCTGTAACTTCCTCAAAGAATGGAGGACTGTGGTTGGGCTCAGCAGCACCCGGATGCCAGTGGGCGTAAGTGCGAATACTGTAACAACCAGGACACGTGTGTGTATCTGTGTGTGTGTGTGCATTTGTGTGTGCATGCACAATGAAGTGTGCTTTAAGCAGAGCTCCAAACACAAATCAAGGCTCACAGAGGAAGGGGCCCACAACCTCTTTTTGATGCCGTTTAGAGTTCAAAACATAATTTACAAAAACAAGAGTAATGAAAGTATGATGAATGGTAGAGAAAAGGGATCGGGTTAGTGTGGGCAGAGCCAAATCGGGATCAAAGGCAGCTCTCTCAGCAGGTTAAGCAACAGTCACATCCCTAACCAGGGACAGCTGTTTACGATTGAAGAGGATTAGGGACAGCACGCATGTTTCATCAGAATTTATCCTCATCAGATTCTAAAACTGGATTGCTCTAAAGCCTCTCATTTTAGCTGCTAAATAATTTCAGTTATTATGCAACTCGTCTACAGTGAAGGTCAGCTGGGCCAGAGTCTCAGGCATATGACAGATCAGTCATTATTACCCCCAAATGTCCTTCAGGTTTAACAGTGCAGGAGTAGAAAGAATGGGTACCATCAGTTTTCATTTTAAAATGACACAAATGCTTCTCTTAGCCGTACAGTCAATCAAAATCAACATGCAAGGACTGGCAGGGGAGCTGCAGGAAAACTGTAACCCTGAGTCTGTTGTGGACCAAGTACAATATAAAGAACTTTTCATTGTCCACAGCTCTCTGAGTTTTCTGTGAGAGACATTTCGTTAAGCCGAGCGAGACAACCAGGGGAAAAAGGTCTAGGTTTGTTTAATACAGCTTTTATTAACAACAGCACACTGAATAATAGTGGGTCATTTAACCCACTGCAAGTGTTAATCAGGCCAAATAACCTAGAGAAAAATAAAATAGACCACAAACAACATATAATTACATTTTGTCAAAGCACCAAACAAAAATATCAAATGACAAAGTTTAATAGGAAATTGCATTAAGAAAAATAGAAATTAGACGAATCTGTTAGAATCTGTCCACTCTTTTCCACATCTGATACTCATTTTTTGTATTGCCAGTTCTGTGTGCACAGATGAGCCACGTATGACATTGAGCTGGTCCTGTGGTGCAGGTTCCACTTAGCGACAGCTGAAGCTGTTCAGTTGTCCCATTGCATCCACATTCTTCACATATACTTTATAATGTAAAAAACTTGTCATTGTAATCGATCATTCTGTGATTTTGTTGATGCATTCTGTGCACATGGCATCTATTGTATGTCTGTCCCTTTGCTTCCTTGTAGTTTCTCTTATTTCTGTGGAATGCTACAAGGTGCAAAAAATTAAATTAGGGACAAAAGTTCTATTTACAACTACAAAAAAGAAGCAAATAAACCAAACTACCTAAGTGACATCTGTCTGTCTCTCTGTCTATAGATCGCCTCTACTTCATTTCTGTACTATAGGCAGAGTTCTAACTACACACGCACCCTCTACTTTGATCATTTCACCATTTCACAGCTGTGAGGCTTACAGGAATCATATGACTCACATATCAAAATATTTAGATATCAAAAAGCAAGCATATCCTTATTCACATAGCTTATGTTAGCTCATGTGATGTGCACAAAACTCATGCTCTCTCATTTTCTTTTAAAATATCGAAAGATTTAAAATTGCATCCAAAACAAGAGGTTTACGTGTAACTTCAACCAAAAGCATGAGAAAAGAAAGACAGTGGCAGAAAATACGTAGATAGGCCTTGGTCATGAAGTTTCCCTAAACAGGCAGCCATTTCAATCCAAACCACAATCTTCCTTCAGCCTTAACACAAATTCTTGTGCCTAAACAAAATGTCTCATTAGAGTTGCCAATCAGTAGATATCATATTACATTTTTAAGTCATTAGCAGATATGAAAGGCCTTGATAATTACTGTTGTCCTGTTAATGGAAGCATCAAATTAGAAAGAACTCAATATGTGTCATTTCAGAAGACAATGACCGATAGCATGCATTAGTTAGTTGTTAAGTTTAGAAAAGTTGTTGGGTACTTGTGTTATTATTTGGCGCTTGCCTGATTTGACGTCACATTTTAATCTGGCTTCTTGTAACCTGAACACTATCCATCCACAACAAGCATACAAGCAATAAAGCAATAATGATATGAGAACAGGGAGAGTGGAGAAACCTACACATGTGCCGTAGATATAAAGTATCCACTGTAACGCTCCATATTAAGATCAAATGTAGCCATACGGAATGATGGTCTTTCTGCAACGTGACCTCAAAATGTGCTCAACAGTAGTGTTGAAAACACAAGCTCTACTGCGGCTCCTGTGCAACTTTCATCAGACTGAAAAGGCAGGTGTTCTCTCTGAAAGAGCAACATGGGCGAGCAGCTCCAGGTGTCCTTGAGCACCACATGAGCAAACACACATTGGACACGCACACACAGAAAGCCTTTCTCTTCTGTTGTCTTTGTTTCTCTCCTCCTTTCTCACCAAGTGAATTCTAAAATATAGAAATTGGAGGTTATGTGGGATTTTAATATGCACTTCACCTTGCCCTACAAAGCCTGTGCTCAAGCATGTAGGCAGTATGAAGGCCATTTATGTCCTCAAGGGTGAAAACAAGGGAGGGAGTATAACAATGAAGCAATGTTTGTTAATCTCAAGTTCCAGTTGGTTTGGCTGAGAAGAAGAACAGCTGTGAGAGCGCATAAAAGATCAGAGTTTTTGTTGGAGTACACTGCAGAGAAAATTATACTATACTATAATTTAGATCAATTAACTCTACATAGCGAACACAGTGTCAAAACTGAAATGGAAAGTAAAAAACTGAATGGAGAATCTTTCTTTGTTTATGAGGTGGGATGTAAGTTGCACTTTCAGTGAGAAATGCTACAAACAAATTGTGATACATCGTACATTTGGTGACCCATTGTGTAATGAGTTATCTTGCCTGATGAGGTTCTGCATTGCCAATCAGTCTGTCACACACACACTTTTATTTCTATAGTGTACACCAGCATCGAGGGAAACAGCTTAAATGGAAAATGTATTGTATTCTGAGGTCATAAATGCTCTGTGGTGAAGATAGTGAGCACTGTGGGAGACTGGCAGATTAATGAGAATAAAGAAGCCTATGTGTATACTGTTGTAATGAGCTTATAATATACCTAACCCTGCAGAGCAAGCTCTACCGATAGAAACAGTGGAACATAAATGTTAATTACGCTTTGGAGGAGAATGAAGGGTAGAAGTTAATTGTGGACATATCAGGCTGTATATCCACACAGCGATGCCCCTTGTCCCCAGCAGTGTGCTATGGCAACTGGTTATTCATTTAGCTCTGACACTCCATCACCACAAAATAATTGCCTCTTCCACCAGAGATAGGATGAGTTTAAATTAATAATACAATCTAGCTAGATAAATTATACAAAAGTTCTTTTTTTATAGTGATGAAGTGTACAAGAAAAGACATTTGTAACTGTGCAACATGTGACCAAACATAGAATTACCCATATGACCAATATGGGAAATAGACTAAAGAAGTTAATCTGGTTTTGATTTGATATTTCAGGAAATTCGTGACTGTTGTCTTTTGGCTGGACAGCACAGCTAAACAGGAATCTGCTGCCAACTGATTTATGCAAGCAGGGACACTTACTGGCAGACTGTCAAAATATGAAGAGCCTGAAATGTAAATGGGAGACTATTACCTGTTGAATGTGGAAAGCTGTTATTCAAATGTCACACAATCAAGTGTGCTCAGACAACATCAGCTTATAAAAACTATTTCTATTAATACAGAGGGCCGAGAAAACATCTGGTAATATGAGTTGAGCTGAAGCAATTTATCGTTTGACTCTCAGGTCCAGTCTAGATGTTTGATTATCTATTTAAAAGTTGACTGCATGACAGGTGGTGCAAGTTGTTCAATTTACAAATTTGAAATGATGGTATGCAACAAAATTCATTTAGATTTCTCTTTTAATGTGATTCAGTATTATAGAATTATCAAAATCTTAGGGGATGTGTAGTCTATTAGTCTGAGACTATGGAATGCCATTTAATAGAATACATAAATAAATATTTTATTTTATTTTTTTGAAAGGAAATGCTTTTATTTATGTCATAATTCTACATTTATTTCCCAGGTCTTTATATTTCCATTTTTTTTAATATGCAAACAAAGGGGTGTGGCTATCAGAATCAGTCTTCATAGGACGCTGGATTCGAACAGAAGGGCAAGATGTTGTTCCGCACAATATGAAGACATCAGCGGGCTGAGCCCTCCCTAGCAGATCAAACTGATCGACATGTTCTACTAGTGGATACTATACTGCCTTGTATTGAGGACTGTCCCCTCTCAAGATCGAAAAGCTTGTTCTGTAATAAGAAAACATGATAATTCTTAGCTTTGGGTGAATATACACAAATGAAACCATATTCATGAATATGCTATTCCATTTCTGTTCCTGAATCTGACAAAATCTTACAACGTAATGTCGCACTCATTAAAAAAAAAAAAAAAAAAAACACCCAAAGAAATTTTTAACTTAAAAAACTTTGTAGTGATACAACATTAGTAAATGGAATAACTGTGGGCTAAGAGTAGTTGTTTGGAAAAAGAACTGTACAATTTTTCTCATTTAGTTCAGCTGAGAACTAAAGGCAGTGTGCATCATCTCCACAAGGTCTTAAATATAAAGCAAAAGAATTCTCAAGACCTGCTTTGGGGTAACAGAAGAAAAAGAAAGCAAACTCAGAAAGTCTGACTCAACTTTTCATTCTTTGAACCTAATCATATTGGATATAGTGTAATTCTATGTTTGAAGACGTGGCATCTTTTCAACATACTCGTTGCCTTCAAAGTTTTTAAAAGCTCCAAGTGGTCTTTCTTTAGTGACAGGGAAAATCTAGGGGAAAGATAATGACTGTGTTGCTGAAACAATCTTGAAGACCATGAAATAGAGTAGAAATATTCGGTCACTTGCTTTTTTGTTGCTCATTTGAGATTAGGAGGCACATTTGTAAAAAGATCTAGAGATTTATAATTTGGAGAAAAAAACCCCCATCTCATCTCTTATATCCTTCCTCAAAGTGGTTTAGATGCCCATTATATACTGTAGTCTCTGTTGCTGTTGCTGGGGGTCTCCCAAATGTAAGTAATGTATGCCTATGGGAACTGTTGTCTTCATTGTTAACCAACCAACAAAAATCCATCTGACCTGATTCAGACAGAAATGTTCATAGACTGGGTAACATAGTTTTATTCACGTTATGTTTAGCCATATTTGTGGACTTCCTTCCTCACTATCTGATTGTTATGCTGTAAGTTATTTCACAGATTTCTTTGGGTTTGCCACATAAAGCAGCTAGATGTAAGTTGAAAGCATCTCAAAGTAAAAAAGAAAGTATCTTATCAGTGGCATGAAGTTGGAGAAATGTACTGTAGTTAACATGAAATGAATGTGGGGGTGGAAACCCTTCCGCACTGCAGATGAGGACTTTATCTGCTTCATTAATCCCTCGCACACCAGCACACAACACATTGCACTATGTGATTAACATTGTACTTAACCAATACTTAACTACCTTACAAGCAAACAGAGTCAAGGTGTAGCCTGACAATTGTCATGAATATTCATTCACACACTGAAAATGTCATTCAACCTTTCCTGGAGGAACTACAGTGCAGCAGTGAAAGAAAGCTGAAAATGACTTTGAAACACATCCTCCTCCTCTAAGGCTTTTTGACTGATCAGACAGCTCCTACAGAGTTTGTTTCTGGAAGGAAATGCACTCTTAAGTAGGTGACAGGGAGTGATCTTGGTAGTTAGTACTGACTGGGAATCAGCAAGAGAAGGAAATTCACACAGTCTATCTTATCTTACCTCCCGCTCGCGTCATTACTGGGCTCCATTGCTGGTGGTACTCATTGCCCAGTAGCGTAATGCTACACTGATCAACCGTTTGCATGCCCTTGCTGGCTGCAAATCTATATAGTAAGTTCCCTGGCATGCCACAAATCAAAAGAAAGCCATGACTTGTTATCTCGTTGCAGCGTTTCCCCGGCCTTTGCTGACGAGCCATATCTCCAGCTTTGAAGTCAGAGCCACTGGCAATGTCTCAAGCGCTGCTGCCATCAAGTGAGCCCTCTTCATTAAATCCTTGAGCTGCTTCTAATTACGGGCTATATCAAAAGGCCCTTGGTGCTGGGCACTGGGGCAGAGAACAATGTGCATGACACAAATGCCAAAAATCACAGGGGAGGCTGGGGAGACAAGCCACAGAAGACAAGACAAACTGTGCACATCTCACTGTTACTATTTCAAGACTGAACTTTAAAAGTGCAATGTCGTATTAGCCATTAACACAGCTCTTGGAGACAATATTTATGTGAGCTTATTGGCATATTTTAACAAATGCAGCAGAAGTTTCTTTTTGTCGGCTGAATCTATCTATGTAGATATGTCCCTGTAAGTTAAGAGATCTGCAGCAAGAGATTGTGGGTTGAATTTCATCTGTATCTTTCATCCTGAAACTCTGTGTTCCCTTGTCACCTACACTCCCAACTGCTCTATTTAGAACTTGTAACCATAACAACATGTCTTTTCTCATTGCCAAATGATGAGAATTCCTGTTACAAGGTGTCTTTGTACTTGAGAATGTCATAGTAAACTTTCATCAGTGTGGACAAAGCCGACGTTACTTTGACAAAACATTAATGGTGATAACTACAGCTATTAGCAGGGATTTACATTATTATCTTATAGAGAGAGCATCCCAGTTAAATCATTGCCTTTTGAATCCTAGGATCAGCTCTGGAGCGCTTTGTTCCTGCATGATGAATAAATTGTCAGTGCTGAAGGGTGACTGACAGAGATGAATGAGACTTTGAAGAATAACATAGGCATTGTTTTGTGGAAAGTTTCAGCTACTTTTCATCAGCTTTTAAGACGGAGAAGAGCTGGCAAATAATTTTCAAACTCAGATTTGACATTTCTGTGGTGAAGGTTTATTGGAAGGGAAAAAAACCAGAAACTGCTGCAGGTTTGAGAGTTTAATTAACAGACATTCACTGTGTGGTTTATGGATGAATGGATTGTAGCACTTTTTTTTGTTTATCGCTTTTACTTCAGCAACTCTGAAATCACTCTGAGCCACAGTGTATGCAGGTGGGGAGTAGTCACGCAGAAACACAAAACGCTAGCAGTACGCCCTGTCATGAGCCGAGGCTAACAGGCGTTTAGCTGACAACGGGTAAAACCATTGTTTGACATCTCGCTGCTCCACCATCCCAGATCCTTTAGTGAGAACTAATTGCTCCCAGAGGGACCAATCCAATGGTCACACCTAAATGAACCTGACCCAAGTGCATTGTGGGGTAGGGTTGACTGTCTAACATGTGGCAATGTCACAGGCAGACAAATCCAACGCAACAACATGGGATTGGCAGTGTGAGAGATTAATTCCACCTACAAAGAATGGAAACAAAAACTGTTTATTTGCAACAGCAGTAATGGAAAATAAATAAGCAAGGCAAGTTGTCTCATAAAGTAACAATGGGGTGGATTAAAAATGATTATCGAAATCGTATTATTTCAGATTGTGCTCTGACCTTGTTTGTAAAGTAATTTGGAGCGCCTTAAAAGATTATGAGATGAGATGAGTCATATTCTAGCTCTTAAATTAAGGAACAGAGTGGTCTACAGAGGGGCCAGAGTGAATGTTATGCTATAAATAACGATTCAATCCATTTCAATGCCAGTAGAAGGTTGACAGTACAGGCTGAATCAAACTTCGTGCACCAGAAATACTTTCTAAACTAAATTATTTTCAAACCATGCTTTATTTTAGATGACGCATGTATTAAATGACGTGTTTATTCTCCCTAGCAGGAAGCATGCCTCTTGTCCAAGGAAGGAAATCAAGTGAATTGATAGTTGTGTGACGGAGTGACAGCATCAGCAGAGGGAGGTTCAATTATGGACCAACAAGGTATAGGCAGCTGTTTGTGTTCAGTAAATGCTAGCTTCTTTTAACCATGACCAGGATAACAAAGATCCTCTACCTTTAAACAGAGTTAATATTAACCCAAGCCACAATGTTAAACTAACAAAGTAAACCTGACCAAATAATTTTGTGCCTAGTCAAACAAAACCTTAACCATAGCATTGTCACACTGTTTTTTTATTTATTGTTAATTTCAAAACTGATTTTTAACAGTTTTGGGAAAGTATGTTGTTGTCCTATGTAGTAATTACAAATGACATACTTTTAAATGCTTCAAACTTTTTTTTTTTTTTTTTAAATATTTGCAGTATAAGAGGAAACACCAATCTTATACAGTGAAATCTGTTTTGCTTTTGTCTTTTAAAAAGCATCAGGACAATAATACAGACATCTGATGATGGGCATTTAGCCTGCCATCTATAGGGAATAATAGCTGTAGTGGTTTTACAGCATTGTGCCCTCTCTCACATCACACACACACACACACACACACACACACACACACACTTACTTCAATCACATCACACTTACTTCAATCACATCACATCATCACCTTTATGCAAAGGTGATGATGTGATTCCAGTGCTGCTGTCAAGAATAAAAAAGAGAACAATACGTGATTATTCTTGTGCTACTCCACTGGTTAAAATTTGTTAAGAGTAAAAATGACAGCTGAGAAGAACATGTCTATTTTAAGCAGGGCTAATGTGATCTGAAAAATAACTCCTTTGGCTTGTAATTAAGCTTTTCAAGGAAATGCGTGTTTCTAGACAAGCTCAACTGTTGCTGAGGCATCTGCTTTCCCCCCATTATCTGAGCGTTCTTTGTTTGCTTGTTGCAGGTTAAAAATCTTCACTTTAAATTTTTGATCTTAAAATGGAGCAGCTTCCAAAAATCTCCTTTTTTCTTTTCATTGCAGTTCAGTCCTTTCAGTGCTCTGGCAATCACTACAGCAATAATCACAGGAGGAAACACCAACAGGAGTGCATAGTGTGGGTATGGTGAAAATCAATTTAACACACTTTCAGCTGTAGAAATCACTGTGAGAGCCATGCATGTGAGCCTCCAAAAAACATTTTGCCAATTTAAAGCTGGAATGTCCCCCCATCAGGTAAGCACACATAAGCCACAAAGCGTGCGTTCATTGAATCTGCGTACATTTACTTCATTCTGAGAACAGCCATGTTTGACCTGGACATTGAGTATAATTGGATTTCCATATTTCAGATAGTACACATGTTTGGGATAACACTCTGCCCATAAATTGGTGCATATCAGTTGTGCAATTTTTTTTTTTTTTTAGAAAAAACTTGTATTCTTGCTATGAGAAACCCAATAAGACACCTGGGATATGGCAATATTAGCCTGGGTTACTGAGGCATGTACCGCCTTATGCCAGGGGTTCTGCAAACAGGGAGAGTGCAGTTTCCATAGTAATATCCTCATTGAATCAATGGTATTTATTAATATTGTTGTTTTAAAAAGCTAAATTAAACAGAATACTGATGTTCTTCTCAGTACTATTTGTACTGCATTTATTGACTGACAGCAGTCATTTTGTTTTCAAGGTCATTTTGTTTCCATAGCCCATAGTTTCTTATATAACAGTGTGGGTGCACACACTACTGTGGAGAGCACTACTACAATCCTGCATATGTTTAAAAATTATTATATGTTCCGCTTGCAAAAGGTTTGCCACTTAATAGAATGCAGCCCCACACATCATATAAACAACAGTAATGGCATCACATGTGTTGTGACTTTTGGTAGTGACCTGATGTATGCTTTTCACACCAATTGCAAAATAGTCTTCAGTGCAGAAGAAATTGAACCTATTTCACTTTGGGGCTCTGCAACTACCCAATATTCCACCTTAAATGACACATAAGACTCCAGGCTGGACTATTGCAACTCCTTGTTATCAGGCTGGCCCAATAAGTCCCTAAAGACTCTCCAACTAATACAGAATGCTGCTGCACGTGTACTGAAAAAACACATATTAGAGAATATATTTCTCCTATATTGGCTTCTCTACACTGACTGCCTGTTCAGAATAGACTTTAAAATACTCCTCACTCCTCACATACAAAGCCCTAAATGGTCAAGTGCCATCTTATCTTAAAGAGCTCATAGTACCTTATTATAATACTAGAATTCTATGCTTGCAAGATGCAGACTTGTGGTTCCTAGAGTCAGTAAAAGCAAAACGGGAACCAGAGCCCTTAGTTATCAAGCTCCCTTCCTATGGAATCATCTTTCAGTTTTGGTCCACAAGGCAGACAGTCCATATTTTCAAGACCAGAGTTAAAACTTTCCTTAATGATAGTTTATCGTTGGGCTGGCTTACACTGACCCCCAGTTATGCTGCTATAGGCTTAGACTGCCAGGGGATCACACATGATGCACTGAGCTTCTCTCTCCTCCTCTAATTCTCCTTCCAGATATATTCATGTCCCATCAATGCATGTCACTAACTTGACTTCTTCCACGGACTCTTTGTGCTTTCTCGCCTCTCAGGTTCTCGTGGATCTCCTGGATGTCTGGATCTCCTGCTGTGTTCCGGCTGACGGCTGGAACACAGCAGGCTGTTATTACCACTTGTTATATTTCTACATTATTATTATTATTACTACTACTGTTACTACTACTACTATCAAAATTATTATTGTTAATATCATCATCAATCATTGTCAATTCAATCATTGTCAATTCAATACTGTTGTTATTTATGAACCTTAGCCCTAGCCCTAACCCACTCTCTTGTCCTTGCTCTTTCTCTCTATCTCTCTCTCTCTTTCACAACCCAACCGGTCAAGACAAATGTCCGCCCACATTCCGCTGTGGTCTGCAAGTTTTTCCTCGCCACTGTCGACACTCTCTAAAAATCAAATTAAATAATTTGGTCTAGATCTGCTTTAATTGGAAAGTGTCATGAGACAACTGTTTTGGCACTGCATGAATGAATTAAATTGAAATTGAAATTGAATTACAGTTGTGTAAAACAGATTTTTGAATCTTGCATAGTTTTAACAGCTGTTTTTGACAGCTGTTTTAATGTGATTTAGTGTATTTACAAGACTTCAAAGTAATCCCGACGTGCTACAAGAGAGAACTTAATACGATAAGTCCATGATGAAATGCCTTACATTGCATGAAATTACAAATTTCTCTCTTTTAACATTGTTAAAAACATTTGTGATAATGTTATGTACACAATGCAACAAAATATTGAACATAGGTCTAGTTGATTTAAGACATTTTAATGTGGAAATGCTAACATCTTTATAGATGTGATATAAATGGCTGAAACATAAGTGACTCACACTGGCTTCAAAGTGGTTCCCACGCTGAACACACAAACAAACTGCTGTCTTGCTTTTAACATGTTTTCATAACATTTCTAGCTTGTGACATTTTCAGTGCATCTGAAAAGTATTCACACCGCTTTGCTTTTTGCACATTTTGTTATGTTACAATCTCATTCCAAAATGGATTAAATTAAATTTCTCCTTCAAAATTCTACACAAAATACCTCATAATGACTGTGTGAAACAAAATTTTTTTGCAAATTTATTAAAAATGAAAAAAAAAAAAAGTAACATGTACATAAGTGTATAAGTGTTGTGGTAAATTCAGTTGATTGGGCATGATTTGGAAAGGCACACGCCTGTCTATATAAGCCCTCACAGTTGACAGTGCATGTCAGAGCACAAACCAAACCATGAAGTCAAAGGAATTGTCTCTAGACCTCCGAGGCAGGATTGTGTTGAGACACAGATCTGGGGAAGGTCCCAAAGAGTACAGTGGCCTCCATAATCCATAAGTGGAAGAAGTTTGGAACCACCAGGACTCTTCATATAGCTGGCTGCTCAGCTGAACTGAGTGATTGGGGTAGAAGAGCCTTAGTCAGGGAGATGACCAAGAACCCAACGGTCACTCTGACAGAGCTCCAGCATTGCTCTATGGAGAGGGGAGAACCTTCTGGACAACCAGTTCTGCAGTAATCTACCAATCAGGCCTGTATGGTAGCGTGGTCAGACGGAAACCACTACTCAGTAAAATTCATAAGAAAGCCTGGAAAGCTTGGAGTTTGCCAGAAGGTACCTGAAGGACTTTCAGACCACGAGAAACAAAATTCTCTGGTCTGATGAAACAAAGATTGAACTTTTTGGCATGAATGACTAGCGTCATGTGTGGAGGAAACCAGGCACTGCTCATCACCTGTCCAATACCATTCCTACTGTGAGGCATGGTGGTGGCAGCATCATGCTGTGGGGATGTTCTGTGGCAGCAAGAACTGGGAGACTAGTGAGAGTTGAGGGAAAGATGACTGCAGCAAAGTACGGACACATTGTTGCTGACAACCTGCTCCAGAGTGCACTGGACCTCAGACTGGGGCGAAGGTTTATCTTCCAACAGGACAATGACCCTAAGCTTACAGCCAGCATCACAAAGGAGTGGCTCCGGGACAACTCTGTGAATGTCACTGAGTGCCCAAGCCAGAGCCCAGACTTGAACCCTATTGAGCATCTCTGGAGAGATCTGAAAATGGCTATGCACTGACACTCCCCATCCAACCTCACGGAGCTTGAATACTTATGTACATGTTATATTTTTGTTTTTTTATTTTTAATAAATTAGCAACAAATTCCAGCTTGTTTCACTTTGTCATTATGGGGTATTTTGTGCAGAATTTTGAGGTAAAAAATGAATTTAATCCATTTTGGAATGATACTGTAACATAACAAAATGTGGAAAAAGTAAAGCGGTGTGAAAACTTTCCGGATGTACTGTATTATGCCAGAATGATGCCATTAATTCTGACCTTTTCAAGGGGACCGGTTGAGACCATATGTGACCAATCCCAATTAAATGCAGATTCTTTGTCACTGTTATGAAATTCAGCGTTTCTTCTGTCAGTTACAGTCATTCAGTTACACAGCAGAGTTTTGTTGCTTTAGTTGAAATTTGGGAAAAATAAAAATAAAGCACTGATATCAGACAGGTACCTCTGCTTGTCAGGTTTGCAATTTTTTAATTATAGACAGTTTACCTTGCAGGTGAAATGCTAGTCTGATTATACACACTGTTAGTTGGAACAATTTACCTTCAATGTGCTGTCTAATGGTAGTTAAGTGCTTTATTTTTCAGAGTAAGAGTTTGGATTGAATGCAAATGGATGTCAAAGGAGAGCTAGAAAGTAAATATTTGCTATACAATTGTGTGTAAACAATTATATAATGTATTTTGATAAAAATCAGCTGTGGATATCTTCCCACAACAGAATAAATGATTAGTTATTTGAATTTCTCTACTTCATTATCTTACAGTGGCACCACACAGGTAATTTTGAGATTAATAAATATATACTGTACGTTCACATACATTTGACATGATAAATTAACCATGGTTCTTGCATGTTTCAGTCATTACAGGGCACTCCCAACATTGTGTAGATCTTTATTCATCCGAGAAGTGTGGAAGTGAATGTCCAGCCTACATCGTGTGGAAGCCTTGCTTCTGGAACAGTTAAGCTTATGAGATCTGACCAGACACATACAGACACAATGACCTGGTAGGCTAGCATATATATTCACACTGCACACCAGGAAGGAAATAGTGGACGTTATCTTTATAGGAGAATTGTGAAATTGGTGTATATTAATGGAAGAATAAATTGTAAACTATAGTGACTATAGTATAGTTTGCTCCATGGTGATAAAAAAAATAAAAAATAAAACTTGCTGTGGCATTAAGGTGTGAGTGCACTTAAAATTTCTTTAAAGTAGAAATAAGGCACAGACTTTCTGCAGAAGTGATCACATCAATTTTAATTAGCTCAAACTACTATGCAGACACCAGCATGCATTGTATTGGTTAACAAAAACAAAAAAAGGAAATATTTACACTATGTTTTTAAAATAGAAAATAAAAGAAATACTGCAATTGGGTAGGACTGCCAACTATCCTTTGCAGTGGGCATGCAGGTTCTCGTTGACCAACTAGCATGAGACAGTAAACCACATTGCAGAAAAAGAGTTAAAGAGCAAAGGTGATACACCTGTGGTGAGGAAATTACTCAGATCCTTTCCTGAAGTAAAGCTATTAATACCACACAGTGAAAATACCCTTTAACAAGTAAAAGTCTTGCATTAAAAATGTTACTCAACTGAAAGTATGTCAGTTTAATTTGGAGAACAATAAGTCAGTGCAGTTAAACCACATCTATTATATCATTAGATTATTCATTTTCATGCATTTATGTAAGAACAGGATTTTATTTTTGTAGCTGATTAAAGGGGAAATCATTTTGAACTATTTTAAATTTGCAATAAATTATTACTTTTATCATGCTGATTATTTTCTACATTAATTAAATAGTGAAAACCTCTAAATTATTATAAATAAAATTAAATAATTAAAAGGAGAATGCAAATGTTCACACTGGAAAATCTAAAGCCATAAAATGTTTACATCAAAGATTACTGGTAGTAACTCATAGTTGCTAATTAATTTTCTTTCCTAATTGATTAATTCAATTAATATTTCAGTGGTACTTGTATAAACTGTTGGGTAGCTCATGAAGTATCATGTTTTATAAACCTTCAATATGTTTTGTGTAAAAATCTTAATTTGTATAGTTGCTGAAGCTGTTACAGAAGTAGTGAAGTAAAAAGTGTAGTAAATAGTACAATATTCCAACTATATACTTTTTATTTCTTCTGTCTGTACTGAAGAAAAAGTAGGAAGTGGCACGAAAATAAGATACTCAAGTATGCTTTATGAACTACCCCAAATGTGTACTTGTGTATTTGAGTAAATGTACTTAGTTACATTCCACTACTGCAATACACTATTCACTCAACTATTTAAAAAGAGGTGAAACAGTGTCATCACTAGCAGGGAAACTGTTCAAGGGCTCATCCATTTGTCCAAATTCAAATGTCTGCTGCCCCACAGGCTGCTTGATTCTTCAGTTGGCTGACAGCTTCACCCGTCACCCGCTGGCGGTCAGCTCAAAGCCACCACCATGGACTGGTCTGTGGACACATTTCAGCCTCCAGGAAGCCCAGCTCTGAGTTTAGAGTACAACATCTGGAGCAGACCCTGATCTGAGAGAGACACAGACAATTCATTATTTTGATGTTTAATTAAGTTTCACATGCTTACAATGTCTTCACATATAGCACAGAGGAGGAATAAAGGAGGAATTGGAATGAGGAATAAACCGTCCTTTAATCACACCTTTGGATCACAGTAGTTGGCTTGAAGATTAGCTGTTGCCACAAATATGTCCAAAAGTGAAAATCATGCACAGTAGTCGCAGTTTCATTTTAGCTTATGTTTCCATTCACAAAAAGTTTGACTAGAATTTTTACTTATGCTGCAAAAAGTCCTATCAAACCTTAAAAGACATTTGAAAATAAAGTCATTCAAAATGGAAGCAGTTGGTTGCTCATTGAGCCACACTAAACTGCACTTTTGCACCATGCACAGGAGGAATTTCCATTAAAATTAATTCATGCTTCTTTTTCAGTTGGAAAACAGCAATAAGTGGTCTGGAGACTGGCTGGTCAGAATTATGTGTCAGCTGTACTTGCTACGCTAAAGACAGAATAACTACTGACTTTCACAATGATAAACAATGTCTTTGGGTGATCCCTTTTGGTATCTGCTGACACCAGCATCAAAACTCAAGACAAGGGCATCAACCACCATCAGGCAACCACCATCTTTTCAAAGTCATCCTTCAGGCACAGCTTGATGAATAATTACTTTCAGAGTAATTACATTTTGCACCATTGTTGACAGTGGAGACCCTCTGACTGTGATCACTCAATGCAACAAAACTCATTAATGAGATCACCAAATGCTTTCTAATCTTGACAGATTGAATCCCCATGGATAATAAACATCCCACCCCTGTCCTTTCCTCATTCTAACAACAGAATCAAACATCTTCTACAGCTCAGTAGGTGCCCTTCCAGATTCATTACTTTGATTACCACTGAGCCCACCAGTGCTTAAAATGCATATGATGATAGAACTGTAACTTTTACTTTGTACTTTTTATTAGTCCATAGATTGGTTAGTTTTCATTAATTTATCTTTGAAGCTACACTAGGGCTGTTTTAATTCAACAATACTCCAGACTTATCAGCCTGAATCACAAGTTATGGCTGTCATACTGAAGTGCATCCCATCCCCTCCAAAGGAGAGCCTGCAGTGTCGCTCTGTTTGCTTCTTCCTTGCATGAGAATGCTGGGTGGAATTTACTTCAATCACATTATGCTGGGAATGAAGTTTAATTTTTTTGTTTTTTTTTCTAAAAGAGCAGCATCTCATTGCAGTCAGAAGAACTGGTCATGTCTGAATGAACTGTACTGGTCATAAATGAATCCATGTTGAGCTTCAGCTATTGTTTTTGAAATGATATGGTCATTCTTTTTGCCTTTTGCTTCAATAAAAGCAGATTGGAAACTAGGTGTGTTGTATGAAAGGTATGCCAAGCTGAGCGTTGTGTGTCAGGACACTCTGCTAGTGCCGGGTCACTGGCTCTGTCCTTGTGTCATATAGTATCCTTCACAGTGGGCACACAGCTGCCTCGTGTGACCTTTTCACAGAGCCCTGCAGTCCCTCTGTGTCCACAGTAGTTCTCCTTCACCTGTACCTGCTCTGCCACGTCCTGTCTGTTTTCTAATTAGCACATAGTAGTCACTAGACTACACAAAAGCCTGTTACAATATCTCAGTGCACGAATGGAACTGGCAAAAGATTAAGACCCCCTCTGCAATATTCCTTCTCTTTTATAATAATCAGCCCTCAGGTCAAATGCTGCATTTACACAGGAACATGAGTAGAATGGGAGAAACAGATAGGATCAGAGGTAGTCCCATTTTATCATGCTCCAGTACACAAACAGGTCATGCTGCGCACATACTGGATCATCTTACCATAATATCAGAGGAAATCAGTTTGTGCCATACAGTGCCATAATCTGTGGTCAGAAGTTGCACTTTTAACACAGAAGATTGCTTTAGATATAACACTGCTACAGATACGTTAAAACAATTACCCAGTCATCCCCGTAGTGTTTTGTTTGGAATCATCCATTCAGTGGAGACAAAATCCAGCCCAAAATCTTGTCTTGGCTTGATCTGAAGAGCAAAACAAATTTGGGATAGCTGTGAGAGACTCGCTGTCTTTTCTCTGTCAGGACAAATATACTTCAGAACATTGCTGACATTGATGAGGAACATACTGTTCTTTCTACGGAGAAAGGGCAGCAAACACTTAATTAGACTGTAATAAAGGTAAAGGTAAATAAAGGTCTTATCACCCACTTTAACAAAGGGATATGACTTCCAACAAGAGGACTAACTGAGGAAGGACAAAACCTTGAAATCCAGACAATTGCTGTAACAAATGCTCTTGTATTTTTGATAATGTCAAGTGTAATATGACATGAGGAACAAAGTCAAGGATGAAAAGGTAGATAGTCCACTCACTTAGAAAAAAGTCAGCCTCATTCTAGTAATTGAACCTGAGAACAAACTCTTTTGACACATGCATGTTTTTTGGCTTTTGAGGCTGTCTTTGTGAAATGTAAAGAAAAACACCAAATGCACTTAATTTGCCCCTCACCTGTCTTCTGAGCCAGTGGAGATGAGGTTACATATGACTGACAGCTGGAATTAAAGCTCTCTTGCTGCTTAAATGGTCAGAGACTCAGGTCAGAAACTGAACTTTGCTGTGACGCAGAGTCAACTTTTTTATCATTTGGTCTTTACTCAGCATTTTGATAAAATTATGTTGGAGTTTAAAAGACTAACTTCTCCTGTTGTTTCATTTCCTGCCCTCATGTCTCCCGGTCCCTTGACCATCCATGTGTGCTCCCAATTACTCACCTGCATCATCCATCAATATGCTCCTCATCATCATTCATCAGCATGTTGTCTTTGTTAATCCTTGTGTGTTGATCTTTCCAGCATTTTACCTGTTAACTTTTTGCCTACTCTCTGCCTGGGTGTTTGTGTCAGACTGATCTCTTATGACCCCCTGGTCTACCATACAGGCATTGCTTTTTTGAACTTTACTGGTGTCCTGTGTCTGTCACTGATCTGCAAAGAAATTTTGTGTTTTTCTCTCGGTTGACTGGTTTGACATGATGGGGTTCTGTCTGTGTTTGGTTTTAGACGGCTTACATTCATAGCTCACTCTTGTTGAGAAGTTTTTATTGCACGTCCAACAACATAACGAGTTGAGTTATTTCATCCATTTGAGTTACATATCTCTCCCTCACTATATCTGTACAGTTGTCAAGCTAACCAGTTAACAACATTTACAAGACTAATTTTCAAACTGGGTAATTGGTGAAATGAGTCTTTACCAATATTACAGCTGTACATTAAATTCACTTAACAATTAATGGAATGAATGGTGTTAAAAAAATCTTCTCTATTAATCTCTAGTAATCTATTTTGACCTGGTGGGGGTTTGTGGTGACATGGTGGCCTGTCAGACCTTTAAAATGCCATACCACCTTTTCTAGTTTCAAATAATGATGTGCACTTCAATTCACTGCCGACTTCTGAGTGTGACTGTAAATAAGAGGCAGAACGTCGCCACAAATGGCAGGGTTCTGACACAGTGTCCATCAAAAGCCAAGTCTTCCGCTCAGTTGTCCTTAGACAATAACAACATCACCAACCAAATGTTTATAATGGAAAATTCCTTCCACTTCTTGTATGTCAAGGTCAGCATACCTGACATGTAGAAAAACACAACACAAAGAAGCGCTGAGCCATCGCACCTTTAATCAATTTATTTGCTTGATCAATATGTGTACACTTTTGTCCAGGGAATTGTCAACATCTGTGATAGGTTCAAAGGACTTGATGGTTATCCATCTCCCATGCAAAACTCTTTAAATGTACAATGAATTCAATTTACTGCCACATTTTGGTAATCTTATGCTTCCTGATGTTCTCTCTCCTCTCTTGTTCCCCCACATCATCATGAATGATCTTCCAATCTCTTAAATACACCATGAGCAGACCAGGAATGAGGAGGCTCCTGGTGTAGCTTAGGCTGAGGAAACACAGGAGGAAACACAGGTGTATCCTCTGGATGTGTTTTTTTTTTTTTTACCAAATGGCACCATAGCTTTGATTGAATGTCTTTATTGAACTGGTTAGCTTATCGGAAGGGAGTGTAAATAGTTGATCTGTTATAGCAGGGGGCATACCACAAAGCAAGTTTGATGTAACCAGAATATCTTTGCATGATCTGGCTTTACAAAACCTAAAAGCCCAGTTAGAGGCAATGAGTATCACAGCGATGGTTATCAAATTTCTCTGTTAGCTCCTGCTTCAGAATCTGTGCATATTCCCACAAATAGGTGCATTTGGTGCATCATTTCTTCTGCACAAAATGCACCACTTACCACCTACTTCAGTCAAAAGGAACAGCTTGTGATAAAGGAATGCTATGAAGAATAAAACAAAATATTACAGCAAAATGCAACTCTTTTGCGTTGATCGTGTAAACTCATTCTTAAATAAATACACATCTTATCAACAGATGCACTCTTATTGCTTCTCCTTTATTTCAGAAGTGATAGCAATGAACTGGAGAGCTCTTAAGCTTTAAGCAGCATATTTAGACATTATACACATGAATTGAATATATGGATATATAGCTCATAGAGAAAATCGTTAGGAAAAGAATTAAAAGGCAGTAATGCAGTGTAGCATTTGAAAGGAAACTCTAAACAAAACCTCCTCAGGCCCAAGTAAGATGTGCAGCATGAGTTACCATGGTAACATACCAACATACCTCACTAACCAACTAATCTCACTATGTAGTGCAACCCTCTGATCAGAAAAAACTACTTGTGGAATAGGAATGACAGCACCAGCACCAGCTGTTCATCTTTAGCCATAACATAAAGAGGACGAAATCACATATCAATCATAAAACACTCTTTTGTAACTTCATTATTTTCTTCATAAGCCAAAAAAGTTTCTTCCTTTCTTTTTCATTTCAAGGACATCTCACATCTTTCAGAAAGAGATGAGCTATGTGAGGTGCACTATAATGCAGCATCACTTTGTCTGTGTAAATGTAACACAGAGGATAATTTACACAGGATGATTTAACTGTATAGTGTAGTGGCATCACACAAAGCAACAGTTTGTTTTCTATTTGTTATTCATTTGACAATTCAATTGACACAAGCACATTCTTCTACTGCTATGTGGTGTATTATAGTGTTGATAAGAGTAATGTAAGTAAATGAACAGCCTACGTGAGTGGGCTGGTCATATCAAATAACGATGATCTGTAAGTAAATTAGAAGATTTAAAGGAAATATTAAATGATGCTCAAAATCAACAACAGTAAGTAATAACTGGCTATGTTAAATAATTTACACATATAAATAAATAAATGCCTCTTGGACATCCTATGCTTTTATAGGCTTATAAGAAATCAAGCTGTGACTCTTCCCACATTTCCTCCAAGCAGTTCAGTTCAGTCCAGCTCTTTACACATTAGAATGGCTACTTTAAGTTGAATTAAAAATTATGGGCCGTACCAACAGAACCACTTCGTTTCATCCTGTTTTTTTAGTTAGCCCTCTGTTGCAGTACCAAGATGGCTGTTCTTAAACAAAAAGGTGCAATTAAAATAATGCAGACCACTCATTTGTCAGAGATCCAAGCCAGGCCTTTTCATGCTTCACAATACCTGACCTCACAAATGCTCTGTTGCATGAATATGCAAAAATTCCCACCAAAACACTCCCTCAAAATCGGGTGTCCCAGAAGAGTGGAAGCTGTTATAGTTGCGTAGAGTATTTAGAATACGATGTCATTAAAGTCCCCGTTGATGTAATGGTTAGGTGTTCCAGTACTTTTGTCTATATAGTGTATGTTGTTTCCAAAATTAAAGTGAAAGAAATGAGGTTTGTATCTGTGGCAAAAACTCCACCCACATGAACCTAGTACTATCTGTGGAAATACAAAACAGATGAAGGATAAAGTTATGTGTAGGCACTGGACAGGTGCAGGTTTCAAGGGAACTATACTAAAACTACTTTTTTGTGGAAAGGTGGCCATTAAATTGCACTTATCAGGAAATTAAAAACAAAACTGTGACTTATGGAAATTTGACATAGTTCATGTTAGGTTCTTTTAAGAACAGGACCCCAAAGCAGAGACAAACACTATGGTGAGAGGGAACAAAAGGTTATTTTAATCAAACTAAAAGCAGAAACCACAAACTAAAATCAGAAACAAACGCAGGCTGTGGAGGCAGGGAGCTGGCTGACAGAAAGAAATCTTCGGCAGAATTCGGAGAATCCAGGTAACTCTGAGGAACAGCATGCAGAGGCAGAGCGTAGAATAATCTGGCAGCAAGCAGGAGTGAAGGCCAGGCTTATAAAGTGGAGTGAATAGGCTGATAGAACTCAGGTGTGCCTCAGCTGCCAACAGGAGGAGCCAGCCACGCCCCCTGCCACCCACAGGCTCTGCAAAAGGAACAGAAAATGGAAAGGGAAACAGAGAGAGCACAAAAAGAAAAGCACAACAGAAAACATATAACATCAAACCATAGCAGTTTATTCTTTCTTTTTTTTTTTAAAAAAAAAACCTCTTAATTCTCTATAGCTATAATTCAAATTAGATGAATGCCAGATAGTAGCCTTGACCTTGACAAGTAAAACCTAGTATGATATATATATATATATAATTTTTTTTGCCTGTTTGGCTTTGTAGAGCAGACTACTTCATCATTATTTTTAATGCATCTGTCCTTAAGTGGTACCATCTAGGCCAGGCACTGTGGCAGTTTGAAAAGGTCTGCTCAGCTGGCCATCCAACACAGCCTAATCTCCATAGATGGCTGAATAAAAAGTGACCAGTCTTGGGAGAAACTTTATATTTCAAAAAAATTGAGCCAGGGCATGGAAAGAGGACATCACATTATAGCTCAGGGAGATAGGGAGGAACGTGATCAGATGCCTAAAAGAGGTTCAGGTGCTGGAAACAGAAATTTAATGATGTCCCAAGAGAAGACAAAGCCAAAGCAGGCTGACCCTGTCAAGTCCAAGCCAAGGATCGTTACCTTGCCAGGGCACGGGACATGTAAATGGGCTTGTCCCTCTTCACGCTTTGACATTTCAATGAACCAAAATAATCTACCTCATTAAAGTGTTAGTGCAACTGGCAAAGTATTAGGGGTGTGTACAGTGGTTGTGTACTGTTGTTTGGTGTCAAATGGGGAGAAAATTTCAGGTCACATTTTCTCCTAGCATCCCATTAAAGTGAAATGGAGTCGGAGCAAAGCAGATATGCTGGTGACATGCAACAGTGTTTGTGTCATTGAGCTGTGCAAGCTTTTTCTACAGTGACAGATGGTGCAGTCAGCTTGAAAACAATGGTGAAGGACACAACAACCAAGAGGTCGTAGAGCGCCCCCATCTCCATCTATATTGACGTAGTGAGTGCAAGTGAGGCGACCTCACATTGGACTTCTCTTATAACACACTACATCAACTTTATACAGTGTGTGTCTCTATTCCCTGGACTAAACCCTGCACAGCACCCTCTCATCAAGCAGGTCCAAGGGTCAAATGGCTTCGCAGTCCGCCTCCTGTCAGATTTACAACATATGAGAGGCCTTGAGACACATTCTTACATTTTCCCAACACAGTACATGACAGAGTATATGGCCTCTCCTGGGAGATGCAATCTCCATCATTCCCACTGGCCTTGAGTATGATCCTTGTTTCACTGTGTCAAATTAACTATGTCGACCTGAAACTACGTACAGCCCATCCCTCTGCAGTCATCTTTAACTGTGAGCGTTCTGGCTAATCTGCAGTGCAGTACTTTATAAATGCATCACCCTTTAGTGTCAGCTGTGGAGGTAAAATTAAACACCCCTCATGCGGCTCAATGCTTTTCCTGTATGACATCAATTGAACCAAGGGTTAAGGTTCAAGACACACAGTACAATGGCTCAGACAACAAAAAGTGGTGCAAAACACAGATTCTATTGTATCACAAAGCTGGTTTACTTTTAACTGGGGTAGATTGCCATGGTAACCCTAGCGCTGGACAGCTAACCTGCTCTGGACAGGGTTTCTTTAGGGGACAAGATCAGATCATTCCTACAGGATCCAGACATGCTATAAGACAATAAAGCAATTTTATAGTGGGAGGTTATGAAGAGCAATTAATAATTCATAATTCAAAAGAATAATTTTGCTGTCACAGGCTTCATATTTCGACTCTGGTTTTAGAAATGGGTTTCTAACAAAAGATGGGATAGTTTACTATATTAATGTGTAATGAGGGATGACTATAAATGTAACATTTTGGTCATAGACCTGATCAGACATGAAGTGTTTTCTTCTCGTCTCCCATATCCATTCTGCACATTGTTTTTAATTTTGTAATGTATATCATATTTAATGTATATCATGTGTATCAGTTTGTTCATGAAAACTAAGACAGAAACACTCTGAAGTACTCACTCCATTTTTAGAATCATGAATCAGGTGATGTTTGTAGTAAAGAGCTTTCATATGAACATGCTTGTAACACAGCCAGTTGATAACCAGCTTCATGATATAAATGACCAGGATCAGCTTTCAGTATTCAGTTATTTAGACTCAGTGAAGTTGATCTTCTCCAGGTGTGTGATAAGAGAAAGTTAGCAGGATTGCAGCTTCTACCTCAAGCGATTATTTATGCTTTTTTTCCCTCTCACCAAACTGCTTTTATTCTGAAGCTTGTTGTTGCCTTTATTGGACTGATGACAGTAGTGTGGCACTGCCAGACTGAAAACGGTGGGAGAGAACAGGGAACAGCATGCAAAAAAGATGGAGATATGGACCACGGAGGCTTCGGTCACATTTCGTATATAAACAAGGGTCACACTATAAATGCCTGTGCAAAACCTTGTGCCATCATCCCTGTATCTGAATGATTGTGTCCTGGATAATGTATGACAGCAGAATTTTCCTCCCACCTTTGTGTGTGGCCATTTGATACAGCTTACACAGATGTGGTCATACAACATGTCCGACAGAGTAGTTACTTTTTTAAAAACAAAAAATAACAAAAAAACCCTTTACTCCCACCTCAGGATTTGCATCAGCTTTCACTACATACAAGTAAAAACATACACAACAATGGCTTTTTTAGAGTCACTCCCTGATTCTGATATGGCGCTCACCAGGCACTAATACAAAACGACATGAAAGCAAATGCTCCATATTGCACTGAGTTCACTGAATGGACAACAAGTTAATTTAACAGAGCCCTGTGCTTTGCATCTGTTTCTAAGTTATTCAGTACAAAGGACCCAGATTGGTAATATCAGTATCAACAACAAAAGGTCCTCAACACATACATCTCATCAACAAGGACATCCACTAAGCAGAACACACACACACTGACACAAGGAATGAGTGAACGATCTAATAAATTACTAGAGAACTGGTGACAGAAATGAGGCTTAAATGTGAGTTCAAACAACAGTCCAACACAAATGTTGAGTCCAAAATCCAAAGGGGGGTAAATATGACATGATCAGAGAGGCTGGTGGCAGTAGCTGATCATGGAAGAAAGAATGAAGCCAAGGAAGAAGCTGGGAGTGGTGGAGCAGGAAAGAACAGGAGATGAACCTGGGGCTCAAAGAAGCAGAAATTACTGAAGAAGACAAAATCATTACCAATGCCTGCCCTGATTTCATTTCACCACCGAACATGACTGAACGATCTGGCAGAGATGGAGAGAATAAGCAGGCCTCTTCTACTGGTGTTTGGTGTTTCGCTGATTGGAGCAGATGAATGGCAAGTGTGCAGGTGGAGAGACAGGAAGGAAAAGTAGGTCACCACACCCAGCAATAGACATACACAGAACAGACAAGATAGACAGACAGGGATGAACCAAAACAATGGTAACAGCGAAACAGAGAAGAACACAAGGATATATGGCTGGCCCTGACAGCTGAACGTTCAGAAAACACAAACGGAAACAAATCTTTAACCATAACCAAATAGAAAAAAAGACAATTAAATTACACAAGCATCCAAACTGTTGGAGCTGTGCTGTGGTAACTGGCGCACATGCATCAGCATTAAGTTTTCTGAGGAAATGCATGGAAAATGGCTCCTCAGTGGAGACATTTACAGCACCACACTCTGAATATAAAAACTGCTTTGATTTCCCCATCACCACATTAACTGAAGAGGACTGCAGTCTAACTACTTTGGTATCCATTAGCTTTTGTGTAACACAAAGAAACCAATTAAGAGATGCTTTTTTACAGTACAGTCACTTTATTAAAGCTCTGCTATCCACAGAAAAAAACAAAACTGCATGTTCAATTTCACAGACACTTAACGCATCCAAGAGTTCATGTGGAAATGTCTAATACCATGATTATTCACTTTAGTAAGTGAGAAGGAAAGAAACGGACACTGTAAGATGATACCCATATCATATGACTGTATGAATTGATAACAGTACTTGTAGTTCATGTCAGTGGGATCACTCACATTCTGCATTTAACAGCATATGCTTCACAGGTTCACTCAGACCTGTACTGTATGCTATTTTAATTCCCTGGAGGAGCTTCCAAACAGAAAATACTCCGATCAGATCAATATGCCAAGATGCACTTGCCTTGACCCCATACACTTTTGAAGACAGCAGAGTAAAATTTATTTCCCACATGAGTAATCTACCGGTTTTTACTCCACTGAAGTCCCCAGAGCCCTGCACTTTTCAGACTGTCCCTGCAGTGATACAGAAGAAAGCCACATCTGGTGAAAGGAGTGCAGATATTAGTCTTCATCAGACCAATGAGACAATGACACTTATGAAGACCTATGTCATTTAATATATATCACCAACTTTATCGCTGAAAATAGGAGCAGAAAGCACAAGCCACTGCCTCAGGCTCCAGGCTCAAGGCTGGGCTAACTAGAAGGCAAAGGGAGAAATCAGCCTTGTCTTTCAAGGTTCACTCTGCAGAAATATGTTATGGTATGGTCCACAACAGTTTATAAAATATTTCTCATCCTATTCAGTTTCACAATCCTTAAACATATTACATGTTACATTGTTTAAAAATGTTGTTTTTTCTGTACAAGAATATATTACGACAAGACATTTTTTTTACAATCAATTCTAAATCTGAGGAACTGTTGAAATCAGCAGCTGCTTACATACATCACAACATGTACAATCAGACTCCTGTGGTAAAATTTCACTTTTTTTTCTTCTCTTGCCACAGCTTGATTAAATACCATCTTCATTTTATGATCAGTACAAAAAGAATGAAGAAAGAAAAAACATCCATGTCTTCCTCTTCTCTGAGGTTATTCATTAATCAATTTAGAAGTGACAAGCAATTATTTCTCATGGTTAAAGTGCATGCCATCAGTCTGGACTGTTCAGTTAGCCTACACTCAGCTTCCAAATGCACATATCACTTGACCTGCATGATTGCTGTGAAGTTGCAAAAATTTTAAAACAAGAAACTTTGAAACTGATCTGAGTGAGAAGTTTCACCTCACATCTCATTACACAGTTCACTAGCACAGTTAACTGCACTGGAGCTGGTTGAGAGGACCACAGTGAATCCCTACGTGGTAATCACTGTATGCCAGGTAGGAAGATATGTATGAGTACATGTGAGTGACATGCTCTGGGTTGATTTAAATGTGTTCTAATACAGAAAACAGCACCATTTTTGCTATTACTGCAGTGTTAATTTTGATTTGTTTTGAACGCACCACCGCAAAACTGGATGGATTTCTATTTTAATTTAATTATATTCCTCACAGTAATTGTGTTTTAGTTCTTTCACTTACTCTCATTTTCATTATTCCTAACAGGAGGCTATGCATGTACAGATATAACTGGAGCTCCATCCAGGTGACTTATTAATATTTTGCAAGAAAGAGGTGATGAGCAGGTTTGTAGTGCTCTATAATTTATTATTGGCTTCACTATGAACAAGAACCACAGAGATTTGTATTTTGTCAACCAAATGAAGCTGCTGTTGGCTCTTATTTTGGTCTCACTCCCCTCCACCCCATTTACGTCCAGTTCCTGTCACACCCAGTGCCCACGTGTCCTTCCACTGAGTTCATCAGAAGTCCTGTTCTGTTCCTCACGCCTTCAAGAAGAAGAAGAAGTAGAAGAATCAGCTTTATTGACAGTATATATATTTTTACATACACACACTGAATTTGTTTTCTGCATTTGACCCATCCTTAGTTGAACACACACATGCAACACCCAGCAAATTACATGCAGTGAAACACACACAGGAGCAGTGGGCTGCATCAAGCACCCAGGGAGCAAATTGAGGGTTAAGTGCCTTGCTCAAGAGCCTGGCTAATGGAGGGGGGGAGAATGTTTTGCATTAATCACTCCACCACACCCAAATTTTTCCTGCCCATCCGGTGGGGGAATCAAACCAGCGACCTTCCAATCACAAGCCGCTTCTCCAACCTCTAGGCCACGGCTGCCCCCACTGCAGGGTCTGGAACCTATGGAGGCCATTACTATTATACTTTTCAAGTAAACCTGCCCTGACTGAAATTCCAGAAATATCCTGTTTGTATAACGGAGACGTAAATACATTAATGTGAATGGCATCCATAACACTAATGTGGACAATCTAGTATTTGTTAGCTGCTAGGTTTAAGGAGGAGCATTGAGACTGAAAGAGCGAAGGCTTGTGAAAATGAATAACAAGGCACTTAAGCCAGCAGTATAATCTGAACAAAATTGTATTTTATGTTTTCTTGCTGGCAGGAATTGTGGCTTTGTGTTCCAAACAAAGTGCCACATTAGCTTTAATCACAACGCCGTGTGTGCAAACAGGCAAGCAGAACTAATCAAGCTATTCGCACATCCTGATTCACTGTCCAACAGTGTTGCTGCCACTGGTCACCAATGTTATGCAATTAGTTTCAGATTGCATGCTCAATGTGACTTGAGAGCCTGATAGATACACACTTCATTGGACAAAATCCAAGAACATAGCAAATGTTAATGTGTTTGGATTGATGAAAAGGTTGGTCTTAATCACAGCTGCTGTGGAGAAGCAGTTCTTATTTCAAACGTTCACCTAACTAATAACATATTTCATGGATGTGGTGAATACAAAGACACAAGTCAAGTGTGCTGTTTTATACATGTGTTTCAAACAAGACATTTAGTAGTTGTCAACACTGTAGTTGGATTGCTGCAGGCTATGCTTACTATTTTCTATGTTTGCAGCGGCAGTCTCCGACAGTCTAACCACAGAGGCGCTGAGGATGCTGACCTCCTACCTTCAAAATGCTCGGATCATGGCTTTTAAAAAAATGTGATGAGTTTGAATAAGAAGCTCTTCTCCCCTGTGGCAAGTCTGTCCAGCCTCACTAGGTTTTACACTTTAGCGGGCTTGACTGAAAATCCTGTTAGAGAAACGTAGGACTTCAAGCTCCTTATCTGTCTCAATCAGGCTGTGAGAACAGACAGCAACAAGCAAGATCCGCTCTCTCTGATCATTACATCAGCTACGTACCCTGCTGTCTGAATATTTATCAAAGATCTGTTTCAGCATGCATGAATACAGTCAAAGAGCACTACAATATGTCAGCCAGAGTAAAAGCTATATAGTAATGGACAAACCTTAATAATAATTCATAATTCTCTCATCTGTTTGTTTCTTGTAAGAGCTGCTGTCTTAAAATGATGTTTTTAAAAAGAATTTTTATGAAATCATTCAACATAGTACACCATTTCATAGAGAGAATTATTTTGCAAAGTTATATATATGTATATCTCTGTGTTGTATTATCATAGTATCAGCTTCTCTCCTGCATTGTACCACTGTCTTACTTTTCTGTGCCAGGCGGCCTTTGATTCCTTCAAAATGTCAGGAAAATCAGTTGTTATCTTGTTAGCGGGTTGTTCCTAATGGTCTATCTTTAGTCACTCTCTCATGATTCGTGCTCAGTGATTCTTCAACAATGACACCGCCTCCGATGACTCACTGAGCAACAGACACCAGAGATTATTAATGTTTTTACAAAAATAGTTACACTGAAGTAACAGCAGTAGCAGTAACCCATGGTAACAGAGATGACGTTGCCTGCTATCACTGATCTCCTCAACACTTCGTTCCCAAGTTCCAATTAATCTGAGGCAACAACCCATTGTGTCAGGATGTATAGCCACTAAAATCATTTAGCATAACATAACAAAAAAAACACATTTTCAGTTCATTCGCTGCCACCCAACCCTGAAAATATAAGTCAATATTTTTTTCTCCAGTGGGAGATTTGAGAAACGTTACATCATCAGAATGGTTCAGCCCTTCAACTCTCTTTGGTAGTCTTTGATAATAAGCAAGGGGAGAAAATAAATAGAAAGTTTGCAGAAGCATGGTCATAATGAACCGGCTTCCTGCAGGGTAATAAAGGTCTGCATCTAATGCCAAGGGCAGCCAGGCAAGCACGAAGACCATTACAGCTGAGCAGGCTGGCTTACAGCTCTGTCTGGGAGGGCAAAAACAGCTCAGAGACAGCCCCCACCCCCACCTGCTTTTGACTGTAGACACAATTATCTGGTGAGGTTGCAGCCAATATTTCCTTCTGGTGCCAAAGGTGAAGACATGTTAGAATTGTTATTTTTTTTTTGTCCGAAAGAACAGGTGGTGAGTGCACTCCTTGGAGCATTTCTTCAGGACAGCAGGACAAAGGAAAGAGGCAGAGTATGGAAGACAGACAATGCACTTAAGCTAGAGGCAAAGGGTCTTGCTTTCTCAGGTTGCTCTTTGTGATGTTAAAAGCATCGAAAAATGCTGCAGCTAGTTCATATTAAAAATAACTGCTCTCTGGATACTCTAAAACTGCAATCTAAATACATGCCTTTCACTCCTTCCTCAATAACTAATGTTAAATCTGTTACGGTATGTAACATGATTTCAAGTGATAGCATTTAGTGAGAATAAATCCTTGAGGCCAGACATTTTCTAAGCTGATATATCACAAAACATGAAAAGCACCCAACTTCTAATTGCATAAACTTTTTTTGTAGCTGTTCAAGGGGAAAGAGATGCAGTGAAGAGTCATACAGAGATCCTTCAGCACATAGCAAAATAATTTGCACAAAATGAAATGCAGGAAGTCATTTGAAATGGCACTGAGGCTTGAAGAGGAAAATTGCAGACAGTGATTTGTTAAGAAGTTCCATTAACTGTGAATTTAATTTGCTTGGACTTTGACAGCACATGTACTGTATCTCACACTATTTGGAAGTAAGTCAAAAGTGGTTGCTGGCTGACTAAAAATGCACTTCCTAGGATGGGAAAAAAGCTCCAAATTTAAATCAACTGACATCAAACTGCCCCCAGTGTAACCCTAAAGGTTACACATGCAAGCGCATGATGATAAATAATGAAGAGAAATTCTGAAAAGGATCGTCACACAGAGAGGTGTTGATGTAAAGCCACCCAATTCCTAACTTAACCAACCTTTCCTGCAGCTTTACAGTAAGCACTACTAACAAGAGAAAAATAAAAGTACAAGCTGAATCATCCTTATCCTGTTTTTTATTATAGTCATCTGCAGAGGCCTGGGAACTGTGTCATTTCACAGCCTCTGAAATATTATTTTGGTTCTTTCATTCTAGTCTCTATACCTCTTGACCAATGGGCAGTCAACTCGGTACACTTCTACCGAAGAAGTGTACTGAGTGATATAATATGGAATGCATATAAATACTAAATCAGTGGAGGAAAGAAAAGCTTTTATTCATATACTGAGAAGACTTGAATTATTTAATGTCCTTTGTGCTCTTAAGCCCTGTCGTCTACCGGTCTTGTGTCAGTATTTACTGCTATGCCTATAAATAAATGCACTAATGTCTAAGGAGATCCAATAGGGATCCAATAAGGAGATCCAATTGTCTATAAATGCACTAATGTCTAAGGAGATCCAATACATACGACATATACTGATAAATATTCTGGTTTCTAGTGTAGAGAGTCTCCGACCCTTCACAGATACAGAAAAGAGATTAAAATATTTGACAGTGCTAGTTAGAAAGAGTAATGCATTATCTTATTATCTAACATTTCCTCTCCTTTATAAGGGAAGTTCTACTGTCATTTAGATTTACATGTTTTTACCTGCTGTTAGTTTAGATCATATTGGGGTGAATATGAAATGAAGCCGCCACTGAAATACCATTTGAAATAACTACTTATTTTCTCCTCTAAAATAACTTCATGTCAATAATATGCTCAGTGACTGCACTCTTTGATTCAGTGTAATTAAATTAGTGTCTTGAGAACATGAAATTCTTTCCAAGAGTTATAACATCAAAGCTGGCATACAATTAGGCTTGCCTCCAAATATCATCTATTTATCCATTACTATGCCAACACCATTAGCTGATGTTTCATGGTTTAGATTAATTTTTCGGTTTCTGTGAACAAGATGTCACAGGGAGATCTTTGATGGAGATGTTTATGTTTAGTCATGGGGTCAAAGAAGGTGAGATACACAAAGGGGTGCATCATAAGTACAATATGAAGTGATGTGTCCATGAAATCGTATTGTCAAAGCTCTACCCCTTGTTTGATAGTACTGAATTTTAAATTCAGTCGCTCTTAGATGTTATTCACTCATAATGGGATTGCTCGTGTTTTTAAATGATTAAATGGACTTTTTATAAAACATCATGAGATTATAAATTGTGGAGTTCTCCTCTGCTTTTCTCATGAATGGAATGCTAACCAATGAAAGTCCTCAAACTCATAACCTGATTGCTGGAAATTTACATCAAATTTTACGATTTTTAAAAGAGCTAAAAAATCCTGCAGCAATAATTAATTAGAAACATGTATCCAAGACAAATGTGTGGTAGAGGTTTTTACATGTATTTACACTGGTACTGATGTCTTCATTAGAGTTTTACAGCTGAAACTAATTAAAATGTGTTACTTTTTTGAAAAAAGGGGTATTCAGCAGTGCAGCTTATTTTTGAGGAAGAAGAAGAGTATTGAATATTGAATATACAAATATTTTTTGACTTTATATATACTATATGAAAATGCAACTTTTCCACATAGACAAAATATGTCTCCTATTTCACTGTAAAGTCCATTCTCTCCTTAAATCAGATTTGAACACAGGTAAAACTACTCTTTCAGTGGCTACATGAGAAAAAAGCCAGCCAGCTAATTTTAAAGCATGCAGGGCAGCCCATACAGCCCTGCTTTGCATTTTCTTCACTGGAAGGGCACCTGGGACGATTGTTCATCCTCTTTTATATACCAGAAGGTATCCAAAAGGGCATTTTTGCAGAATTTCTTTTTGAGCATGTAGCTCCAGAGTGTTAACCAGCCTACTAGTGGTCATTTGTATCTTACATTCTTAATAATGTTGTCACTGATTGTCTAGTGCACTCAGTTCTCTCTTGAAGATCCCATATGAAGACTGATGCAGGTTTTGCTTGCTGTAATAATTTATCCAGATGATACATTCCAAATGCACTTCTAAAGTAAGTAATTGTGTAAAAATCCACTGCCCTCTTTCTGTGCTAAAATACTTTAAAAATGTATCTGAAAGTAATAATACCTTTCACTGGAACTGAACTTTAAGTGAATAAAAGACACAAATCTCTGTCCTAAGTACAGTATATATGAATTCCACAACAAAAAACAGTTTCAGTGAAATGATTAATGCAAAATTGCTAACGTCATTTCTTTTCATATAGTCAAATGGCACATTAACTGAAAAATGTTTCTGATCACTGTCCACTTACAGTAATGATCTCCCTGTGGCATTAAGACTGAATAGTAGTGCTTTGCTAGCTTCTTTCATATGCAAGGCGCCATAGCTGCTGACTCAGACTGGCACTGCATTAAACAAATTATGTAAATTCAGTATCTTGAATTTAACACTGTGTATGTCTCATCAGAGGCTTATTCAAATATCCAGAGTCAACAGATTTAACAAAATCATTATAATTTATTTTTATCCAGTGAAAATACAACTGGTTAGTCTGAGTAGCATAGATGCGTGGGTTACATGGAAATAAGGTTGCATGATATAAAGTGAGATTTATTGTCATGTCATGACAGTGTCAGGTTCATATAATGACACTAGTCATGGGTTCACATGCAATATTAACTTAGCCCAGTAAAAGCTAAAGGCTCAATCAAAGAAACAAAGAAGGGGATACATACAACATACAGGCAGCTTTTTTCCAAGGTCATAATCTGAGAAAGATGCCCATTAATTTTAATGCAAGCAATGAAAAAGGGATTTAGACTTTGAAAGCACATAGCAGTATCTTCACTGAATGTGATTAACGGTACACTGTAGATAATTACATTGTACTTTTCTATGCATACAAGGTGATTACAGAAGCACTAATATTCTCCTTAATCACATTATCAGTGACATGTAAAGCAGGTTGAGTGTGGTTTTGTTGCTTGTTATATGGAAATCTGTGTCATCCTGTTCTGGGATTAGATTCTATACTTTATATGGACTTCTCATCCATTTACAAAGTGACCAGTGTGATCTGTAATGAACTGCAGTCCTTTCACTTCCTGCCCTCTTTTGGGATCACTGATATCATTGCCTTCCTTGATGATTGTGGTGGTCTACTCTTAGTCTGTGGTCTGTGATTGAAGTAATGAAGTACAGGTGGTATTTGGTTTCTGAAGGTTTTGCTGTGTCTGGCTATAAAGCTCTCTTGAAACTGCGGCTTTGTTACTCTTTTATCTGGAAACAGCTCTGACATTTTCTCCACTCTTCTCTGCAATAAGTTCTTTATTTGGCCAATATTCACAGTTAGATGCAAAAATGTACTCGTAAGCCTGTCTGAGTTCAATATGAGGATTCAGCAGTCTACATTAGAGAAATCAAGTTGGTATCTTCCAGAGTCAAAGTCTTTTTAGTATGAAATTCAAACTTGATATAGCCACATGTGACAAAACTGTCAGAAACCAAATCCTGTGTTAATTTAACTCATATTAACTTAACTTAAAGACTGTGCAATAGAAATGGAGCTTTAAATGGCCAGTATGAGCTGGAAGAATGATTACAGTAACCAAAAACTGTTCCACTGTACTTTGAGTACTTAAATTTGTTTCAGCACAGATTTGAAAAATTGCAAACTTATCCTTTAAATAGTTAAAGTGGCTACAATTGATTTTTTTGTAACAACAATTTATCAAATGATAATTTTAATCAATTAATCAGTCACTCAATCAATCATCCATCCATCCATCCATTCATCCATCCATCCATCCATCCATCCTTCTAATATATCTCACGTGCAGACAGGGACAAACTAGCCCGATGGAAAGACTGAGCAGCGATTTCTGGCTTCACACAAGAACGTGTCTCACATGAGCAGTGATGCGGTTTTATAGCTCCCCTGGCACAGAGTGGAACATTTAAAAGGCACGGCTCAAATGAGCTTAGCACACTTTATTACCCATCTGCAAACAGCTTAAGTGTCAAGCAGCACATCCTTGAGTTGGTAATGTTCAGAGACATGCTGAAAGATGAGGGAAATTAGCCCTGAGAAGCACACATGGGTGGCACATAACCAAACAATGCAAGGCTCTTATTCAAACTACAGGCTCAAACAATACTGTACTGTCCTATACTAAAATCTGCACATATTACAAGGCTTAATGCCTGTGCATGCACTAGCTCAGATGAGATAATGAGGCTTAAATTATATCTGTGTGGTGGATGGACTTTACCAAAGTCTAGAATTATCCATTACATCCACACCTCCATCCACAGTAATTCATTCTAGTCATGCAGATGGTTTGTAATTACTTACTGCCACATGGTAATTGCAGCATAATATCTACCCCAATACCATTCTCACAATGTATGTAATTAGAGTGTTATCTTATTATGTTTCAATGAAGAAGAATAGGTCTAATATTTTAATGTATATGACTTCTGTTGAGACCAAAGGAGAACAATAATATTGACATATTTCACCCCCCCTGTCAATTCTTCTTCTTGTTGTCTTCAGATACACATTAACCATGTGTTATGATCTATGTATTGAAAACGAGCGCTGCAGTATTCGGGACAACATAAGACCACTCGGAACAGCTTTTGTTGTGGAAAGATAAATAGCACAAATATGAATGTGAGTTTGACAAACGCTGTGGGAAACAAAAATAGACAGTTGTGACAAGTGCTTTACAGTATATGTACCATGGGTGTCCTGCTGTCAATCATCCCATCCAGCGACACTGTTTGAATGATTAGGGAATGTCCAAGTTGCCTCCAGGCAATAAAGACACAAAGCAGTCACTGCTCAGGCATAGTTTGTGCTGTTTCCATTTCTAAAAAGCAACAGAGGTCCTGTTTTCCTTTTGACAAATATGTGTTGTCAGTCACACACACTCAGAATAACACCCTGAAAGTGTCAGTGTGCAAGTAATGAGAAATGCTGTCAACATTTCAAATTTATGTCAAAGTTTCAAGGTCATGGAATTTTCTTTGAGCTTCAAGTGCTAATTTTTGAAATTCATGGTGGTAATTTCATGTAGGACACACTCACCTGCACCAGCAAGGACAGTGACTTTCGGACTCAAAGGTGATTTGTCAAAGCCAAATTGAGTTTCAGCTAAGACTACTGGTTCTTTGGTCCTGACAGCATGCAAGGAGCAACATATTCTTGAACTAATGTAATAACTCAGGGTCAGTGTATTTATTTTAATCTTTATTTGTTCAGCAAAATAGCTTGAGCTCACTCAAGGACCAGTCCTTATATCCCCCTAAGCACTGAACCCCTCACACACTTTAATTAACGTCACATGTGTGCTCAGCAAAAATGTGAGAAAGCAATAGAGGAGTAGGAGCTCAGAATACTTTATAGATATGGGACAGCACTTTGTTCCATCTCATGTTATCTTGGCATAGAGACCTTTAAAATAAAACTCATATATGCATTGTTTGTAGCTGATACTCTGAACGATTGTTCAGATCAAACAATCAAACTAAGAATCAAAGTGCTTGTTGCTATGTATTTGTAAAATTAGTTGTGCAGTGATAATACTTTTAAGAAATTCATTAGTGTTACATACTTCATCAGATATTTAAGTGAAGGAATAATCGAGGCTTTAATCAACTTGTGACAATAATGTCAGCAATACATCTAAGCCAGTAGGTCCCTGGAAGTTGGACAAAACACACAACAGCATGAAGAAAAGTATAAGACCTACAGGAGTCTTACTTGGCATCCAGTAATGTAGCACTGAGAGCTGATTTCCATGTCAGGGGTCGTGTATTAGACTTCTATTCATCAACATACTTAAAACTCATAGGGGGTTAAGGGCATAAGAAAATTCCTACTATTAACCTGATATACGAGGGCAGTGATGGTCATTTAATTCTGCTTAAATGACCCAATGGGATCCAAGCACAGGCCATCATCTTGTTATGTCCACTCTGATCCTCAGTCTAAAAGTCCACTAATGTGAGTGGGGGCTGGATCTCTCTATTTGTGTCACTCTTCTGGGCTGACATATGATCATGAATCCGTTCAACACTGTAATGCCCAAATGATATTTTTACCTTAAGTGGCTATAGGGAGTTTATGTCATTCACTGAGATCCTTATTTCCACAGCATCAGATGTGACCTGTGATTTCCATCACAACATGTCCACACACACTTTTTATTTGGTGCAGATGCAAAATCTGTTGAGACCTAAAATCTGCATTTTTTTTTTTAACTGGATGAAAAACATCTGAAAAGCCGATTACCAGTTAAGTGGAAAATGATGATCATTACAAGCAATCAAGATCTGCTTGTTTGCATATTGCAGATAAGTTAAGCAGCTGTAATTATAGCATTGGGCACAGAGGCTTTTCTGGAGAGATTACATGCAATAGAAGAGGAACGTTCAAACAAGGTTTAATGCTAGAACTGTCAAGGGCCCAGTTTCCTTTTAGTTTGCACAGCATTTGTAAAAACCCCAAGCACAGTTTGTTGTAATGTCTGCTGTTAAACAGTTTTTTTTTTGTTACTTTCGCTATATGAGACAGTACTGTTAACACTATTAATACAGTAGGCTGTATTGTAGACAGTCACATCACACTAAATTCCTCATTGCTTTAAAAAGACAGCCCCAACCCCTTTTTCTCTGATTGCTATAGGGTGCTAACACACCCTGGAAAACAACATTTTCCCTTGACTTTGTTCAACAAACTGACAGGACTGCTGTCAACTCTCTGAAACTCTATCTGACATTTTGCTCCCAAAAAGCAGCAAAGATGAAGGTTATAACCTAAGTCAGTATCTCTGTGACAAACATTCGAAGTTGACTTCAGTTGGAGGGGGGTCAGTGTGCACTGCTGAATGTTGTCACAATAGATTACATGTCACTGTTTTGTATTTACTTTCATTATGGTTTTGACTCAAATTTTCTGTCTACACAATTTATTTGAACAAATCATTCATGTACTGTTTGATGCTTGCATAAAGACAGGTAATTTTAACAGCAGTGTTAGAAAGTATTTCTTTGTGGCACTTTATGCTGAATTTGGGCCTAGTTGTATGACAATTCAATGTTCCACCCATCTAAATACATTGTTAGCTTGCAGATATGTTGCACCCTCGTCCACCTGTACTATATTTTCTTTTTTAATTATAGTCATAACACTATTTCTTGCTGTGCTTTTATTTTTTATTGATATTCTTATATTTGGCAGTGTTAAAGGCCAAGTTTGCAGGTTTAGGAGGATCTTTTGGCAGAAATGGAATATACATTACGTAATTATAGTTATGTTGTCGTGTTGTTGCTAATTGTAATAGGCATGTTGCACAGCTATGTTTTTACAGTGGGCCAGAACAACAAACCAAACCATGGGTCTTTCTGTGAATTTCACAGCCACTATAGTTTCTCCTATGCTTGGACAGAGAGCGTAAAGCAAGGGGTATCAAGTTAGTTATGTTCTGGAACCTTACCATTAGATGGCATCATCTTCCACACTGGGCTTTTAATGCACTGTAGCAGTAATGGCAGTCATGCTAATATTTGTACTAATATTTAATAATTTTGCTTACTTTTTTGTATATTTACAAGGGATATATGATATTTGATGACACTACAGCTGATAAACAGAGCCAGTGATACAAGTAAAACTGCTTTCATTAACTTAAGAGTAACTGGCGACGTGCTCCTTTAAAGTTGGTTTTATCCACCAAAACACATTGAGGAAAAAGAAGAAAAGAAGAAGAAGAAGCATGCTGTTGTCATGCTGCGTTTTTGTTCTGTGAATGTTTGTTTGTTTTAAATAGTTTGGGATGAAGACAACATGATTACATTTGACCATCCATGTTCCAAAAGGGTTCAGAGATGAAGTAAAGTCTTAGAATTTTAACACCACAAATCTTTCAGATCTATTCAACACTAAATCATCCATTTTTAGCTTTTCTTATCCTCAGGTGTGCATAAAGGCATCAAATATTGCCTTTTGCACACCCCTCTGTATCTCATGCACACACAGAAGGTACCCTTGTGTGTCTGGGTGAGATGTAAAATGCTTTAATGTACCTCCAACACAAACACATCTGCATCAATATCAAACAATCAGAGCAATTGCATAAGTTTACAAAGCGAGAAAGTCACAAGAGAAAATGTGCTCTTATGGTGTTAACAACAACATGGTGTTGTTATGTTTATGTGCATAAAACTGACAGTTTGAAAATTGACTGGTATTTTTTTCTTTCATCCACAAATCTAACTGCTCTGTGCACCATAACAAACTGCAACAGATCATCATTATGCACAATTGTCTTTAAACAAACATTTTGAGATGTTACTATATGAGAATGAATATTCATCATTAAATACTTTATTGAAAGAATGTTTGGTATTATTTAGTGACCTACTCTGTATAATGTTCTTTCTAAAGGATCAAGATTTCCACTAAAGCTTATGTGTAAGCAGAGCTTTGTTTTAAAAAAATAATAGGTATGTAATTTTGTGTCATGCTGTAAGGAGACTACATGAAAATTCCATTAAAAAAGATGTGAACTGTTACATAAAGGTTAAAGAAGTTCTGCAGAAAATGCATGCATAAAATACAGTTCTGTAAGATGCACTGCATACAAAGCAGCCCCTCTCGAATGTGAATAATCATGGAAATTCTTTACAATCTGCAGTTGTTTAACAAACACCACTGCTCTGTGTTTTCGTATTCACAGCAGGGCTTTTTCTCCTCACGTTGCACTGCTTACATAGCAGGATCAAAAGCTGTGGAGGGGCGATATCAAACCATGCCTGGATCTGTGTGGTGAGAGAAGTGTTCACCCTGGGGGCAGAGCAGACAACACCTCCACTTTCATCACCAGCACAAGGCTCCCTTGGAACGCATGATGTCGAACGATGCTTGCAAGAAACCAGCCAGATCTTCTTTTTAGTGGGGCTATGAGAATATTTGTGTCATTTTGCAAGTGAATACTTTACTGGCCGTGTTCTCTTCTTAACAAACCAAACAAATTCCACATCAACATACAGCCCAGTATCGTACTGCTTTAAAATGTTTCCAGCCACCTCCTACAGTGAGTCACAATACCCTGTAGCAGTGCTGCTGAATTATTGACGAGCCAATACAGATTATTCAGACTAGGGCTGGTAAAGTTGAAAAGAAAAACTTAAAGCTATAGAAACCTTCCATAAAATCATCTTATTTTCTGATTGAGCTACAGATGTATTTTTGTACTAGCAGCAGCCCCCACTGGAGTTTAATGAATCACCTCGGGTGGAGCCCTCCTTCAGCCTGGTCAGACAGGACATAAAATAAAATGGAAAAATGTTGAGTTCTCCAATATTAAACAGAATCATTTCAATTTTAACACTGATTATTTTATGTGAAATAAACACCTTTTTGTTTTATTTTAGTGTTGTATCAGATTTATTAATAGTCCCAGTCCAATTCACAAGTAATTTGGAAAAACTCACCTGCCTCCCATTTCCGCAATTACCAACAATGTCCTTGACCTTGTTATCTAAGCCCAAATTATGCTCACGTTTGGCTTTACACTCAAGATAACACACAAAATATTCCTTTCATTGCACACTCAACATGACAGCTCATTTGGCAACACACTAGTCTCTTAAATAAAACCACATAATGAATGAATATCGTTTTTTTTTTTTCAAGAATAAAAATCAACAGTAATTCATGCCTGGACAAATTTCTGCAATGTAATGTCGTAATGTGGCATTACAAGGACGCTCACTATAAGCATTTGGGAAAAAACAAAACAAAATAAAGAAAAGATCAACTTAGTGGCAGTTTTGATTCCATTGACATGATAAAATTCATCTCGTGATCAAGAGAAATCAAATCAAATTTTTTAATGTTGAAAAGACAAAATGATTATTCTGTGATCACAAGGAAACAAAGCCTGTAATGTCAAATTCACAAGAAGTAATATTAAGCTAATCAAGTTGTAACTCAAGAGGGTTTAATCTCTCCAAGAGTCATCGCCGTGTCATTTTGTCCAGTTACCCTCATTTACTGATTTTCAAGCAGGTGTTGCATCTTAAAAGACACTGAGTAAGTGTCAAAGCAAAGCATGCATATTTAATCTTAATGTGCCATATGCTGGAGAAAGACAGCTAACAAGAAGCTAATTACCATGCAGGTCTGCAGGGATACAGACTATTTCCATGGACAAATCATCCTGAGGGCTTTGTTCTTTTGCAGTGGTAGAATGAAGGGAACAAAGATAGATAGCCACAATATTATCATATAAATACAAAGAACGGTACAGCAAGATTTTTACCTATTGAGAATTCTAAAATGTATCTTTTCTAAACACCAGCAATGATTGAGAGGAAGGATGTTTTGAAAAACAAACAAACAAATTTCTAATTGATAATTCTGTCTGTTTGCTGATAATTAGGTCAGGTGGTAGCACAGAACACAGTACAATATCTGTGATAATACACAGACAAAATTAAAAAAAAGAAAAGCCTCCACTTTTGTACACCTGACAGTGTTTTCCTTTTGTTAAGTTATGCCCTGCTCACACACTGCAGACCCTATCAACACAGGCAAACTACCTCTTCTAATGAGCAGGCCATAGGGAGAAAGTGGTAGAGGCTTTTTACAGAGTGGATTGGTGAATGCAGTGGTGAGGCTGTCTCCCGAGGGTGCTTACATCCACACTGTCAGAGGCACTGCGACTTTGTTGTCAAGGTCAAGCAAATGAGTCAGGTGGGATGGCTCACTGCAGGGAGAGCAAGTGCAACTGTCCTCCATCCGTCACGGCATGGTACAGCTTGACTGTGATGACATAATGCCACTGAGCCATTGTGGCTCAATGGTTAGCGTTGCCGTGTCACAGCGAGAAGGACACAGGTTTCATTTAGCCTCTTTGTGGAGTTTGTACCTGCTCACATTGTCTTCACCCAGGTGCTCAAGTTTTGTCCCATGCACTAAAGGCATGCAAGTTAAATAGACCTGGATGCTTACATAAAGAAACTAAATAAGTAACAGAATATTGAGGGTATTCTGTATAGTGTCAGCATAGAGAAGACAGCTAAAGCAGTAGCGTTTTCTTCAAAACTGAAAATGGGAATTAAAGACAGTATGAATGGCTGTATAGCCATGATATATGTTCTTTTATTTTCTTATCCCCTCTCACAGCATGTCATTGGGCAAGATGCCTCACAAGCTGTTTGCAGGCAATTAAGAATATAACAGTTAATACTTTACTGTTGCTCCCATTACAGCTATATCAGCAGTGATATCTGGGGAAAATAAGACGCTTACTGTGTGAGAAATTGTGTGTCCCATTAGGCGAGCTTCCATAACCACCACAATAGTTAGAAAGATAAGCCAGCACAGCCCTAATTACTTCAACACAGGAACTTTTGAGGTTTGCATCAGAGCCAGGAGCTGAATAAATACATATAAATCTACATAGAGGAAAGTAAATTCCTTTCATTGTGATCAGCTATAAGCTGAAGCGCTCCTCTACAGCAGTGAGAGCCTTTTTTCTGATAAGCGGGATACACCTATTCAATTTGCTGATTAAAGTCATATCAGGCAGCACTGCTGACAGCTGAGCTTCTATGAAAAGATAAAAGTCTTAAGTCTATGGAATCAGTTTCAAAACACCAAAAATTTTTCCACACACCAAAGAGGATGAATGCTACACAAATGCATCAAAAAGCGATTCCATATCCATACTGAAATGTTTTCATTTAAAAATGAGGCCACTCAATTCTGGTGTGATGAAGCGGTTTGAATGATTTACTCTCTGTTGCAGGATGCTCTTGAGATGCCTGGAGTAGAGGAGGCTGCTCCATCACTGCCTCCATCACTCTAAAAGCCTGGTGGAAGACCCTCATAAAAGCATCTATCACCAGTGTTTGTGTTTTTTGTCCAGAGTGTGCAGATATCCTTTCATGTTCAGTCCCAGCTGAACACCCAAGCCTTCTCCCAATGTCAGGAACACTTGTGTACATGCTTTAATCCAGAATGGTAGAATTATCACACAGTACACTGTAGCTTTCTACTAATAATATCTGATCATTTCTTTACAGAATTCAGACTGTTGCACGTGGTGGACATAGCCTTTAGGTTGCACTAGAGGTTTAAAAAAATGTTTACTTCAGAAGCATATACTTTAAAAGCCAGAGGAAACACATTCTTCTGTGAATGTAATTAACTATTAATAAAGTAAACCCTGGAGCCATGAAATAACATTTGTAGAAGTGAAGAAATTTGCTTCAAACCCAAATTTGCAAATGCTTACAACAAATAAAGAAGATCTCGGTAATCTTGGTTCTGACTCTTGTTGATGTAGCCACATGTGAAAAGATGGCACGTTTTTCCTCTCTCACTATATTTACCATTATTACAGTCAATCACTTCAAATGTTTAGTGTTCACAAGATTTTACCCGTTTGAATAAAATCAACTTAATTCAAGTGAATTCAAACAAATTCAACTCAAATAAATGATAAAGGATCTTTCATGTTCTGAGATCAGCAATGCTGTGACAGCGCTGCAATCCATTAAGTTATCAATAAACTCACAACACCAGGTTTGCAAATTAGTCCACATAAATAAAACATTCAAAAACTGTGCAGTGCATTTTAAGAAGTGCTGAACGAAAACAGAGTAAAATAAACAACGCATTAAATTTTAAAGCAAGGCCATAAGTGAGTTTCACTGAAACCTGTTGTTCGACTAAATTCATTACCAACTCGAACTCTGCTTCACTGCCTCTAGGGCTGATAGATAGGATTACTGCTCATTCCTCTTTTCCTGTGCCCACATCCAGAGGACATAGTGATGGATGATTAGCTGAGGACAGCTGCTGCCCTGCCTCTCAGGAGGCTAACTAATAGAATGGGGGCAAGTGCAGCATGCACAGAACTGGACAGAACGCCCTCCAGTACAAAAAAGATTTTACCTCTTATCAGCAAGAAAAAGAAACCCTCAGACCTAACAGTTCCATATGACTTCCTCTTTATCCTGTTAATATTTCCAACAGATTATGTGATGAAGGATATGGTGATGATACCTTTTAGAGCACTCGCTTTATAAATATGCAATGTATTGACTTTCCTCATATGGTCACAAATAAAGCTTTATCACATACAATAATGAGAAAAAAAATCTGAACACACAGTTGTTAAAAATGCTTCTATTCCGTAGGCTTGTGGTTCCTAAAATAACAGCCAAAGCTTAATGGGCATCACCTGCTCTGAATTAAATATGCAGTGGAACACTCTTAGCGGGAAGAGCAAACATCCTCCTGTGTTTGCTTTGCTTGAGCCACTGAGCAGGGTGCTTGACCTTCTAATATGCGTAAATCAAATAGTTCAAGCAAGGAGTTTTCAGCCACCTCACAAGGTTGGTAGGTGTCACCTGTCAAGTGGCATGAATGATAACACATATAATTCACAATAAAGTCTTCTTTTGTTAGGCAGCTGTATAAAGTCAGAGTTAGAGATACACTTACACACACCAACACACAACAGCGACAACAGAAGCTTCTGCCTAATTCTCTTCCTCCAGTCAGCTGAGGTCAATGTTACAGTTGTGCGTTTCCTACAAAAACACTCTCTTGCCTTCAAAGATGAAATGGGATGGGATCAGGTGACTTTCTTCATATGACTGATGTAACTTAACTTACATCAGAAACTTTGGCAGAAACATTGCCAAAGCAGTGAGGGAAATACACATGACATAGAAATACACAGAAAACAGTGAGTTTTCAAGATATTGAAAAATCAAGCAGCCTGGTTGAGAAACATCACCTGGGGACTCTGAGGTTGCACTGCTTTTACCACATATTGGCGTCATGGCTGTCTTAGTTCTGATGAAATAATTTGCTGTTAGGGCTAGGACATGTAATTACCTCTAAGCCCACCAGCTGCTAACTGGTCACCACAAATAACAATATCTTTGGTTGCTAGTCCTTACCCGAATCCTGAGAAGCCTGACTCGTTTCAGGAGTCACGCCATCTGTCCTCTTCTTCTGCAGAGTTTCAAGTCAAGTGTGAAGTCAAGTCAAGTGGTTTTTTATTGTCATTTCAGCTATTTACAGTAGTACACTGAGCAGTGAAACAAGACAAAGTTCTTCCAGGAACCACGTGCAGTTTCAAATTGGTTTCAATTCATTTGGGTTAGAAAGAAGACACAGACAGAAAAATAACCAGGATACCCAAGGGATGATGGTTGTTACTGACCACAGTCTCATCAAAAGTGTCTTATTGTTAGCAGCACTTTGCTATCCTCTCTTTTTCCTCTACTTTCTTCTGCCGGCTAACAGGCTCATATTAGTTAGGACTCACTTGGACATTTGACAACCACTCAGCAGAAACAATGACAACTTCTGACTGTGACAATAAGATAATATAAGTAAGAGTGGCTGCAGATGGTGACTGAGGGAAATGCTTACAGTTGTGTGGTGAAAAACAATGTTGGAGCACAATTACACAAACTACTAACACGATTCCTGTAAGCTCAAAGCACTTGTCTGAGCAGCTCAATATGATCACGATGGTTGTGAATTTGAGGAAAATTGCATCTTATGTCCGTTCAGGCATTGGACTGTGTAAATTAGAGACCTGACTTCAAGGTTTACTGATAATTTTGGTCGAGACAGTTCTGCTCATGGACCCTCCTCTATTTCTACTGTTTTGTTTTCGTCCTCTTCTTTTATTTTCCATCTTCCTCCTGCTTCTCCCCCCTGCTCGTTCACCTCATGTGGTTCACATGTTATGGAGTACTTTCATATTTTCTAACTAAAATTTTAAAATTAAATTTTACATTTTCATATGTAATTTAGGTCTTTTTTCACATGTAGATTTGAATTTTTATATGCATGCGTGCTACACTGCTGGGTGTGGCTGGATGCATCACACACACAATGGGAACAGCACTGCTGCTTACCACTTTAGGAGCTATTCTCTCACCAAAGAGAGCAGCTGGTTGTGTTTTTGCTGAAAATGTATTGTCAGCTGCTAAATGCCACATAAATACAACTGACCATATACCAGTGACAAAGAAACAAAACCAATATTGCAGCAGAGAGCATAAATACTTGCACTGCCTGCAGTGTCTATGATCTCAAAAGGATTGGAAGCCATGACTTTCTAGACAGGATTTGTTGTTGTGGTTCCATGGGGAGAGTTGAAAGGATGAAATGGTTTCATTTGGGTCAGGTCAGTTGTGCAGTTTAAGCCCCAGAGTACATTAGAAAGAGCTGAAATAACGCTCTTAGACAGAGCAAGGAGCTGACTTGAGTGCCATGCCAGCCCTGTAGTGCTTTTAACATACCCTGTGGATCTTCTGGATTCATTAGGCTGTTTGGGGTTTGTGTCAGAAGCCTTTCCACAACCTGCTGTGACATGGGGACAATGCCCTTGACCTGAAGTGCTACAGGTAATGCCAGCAGGAAACCCTAAAATGGCACTTTGTCTGGAAACCATTTAAAGTGTGAAAAATAAATAACTATAAAATACACCTGGAAGTATAGAGCAAGAAAACAAAGCAGAGTTCATACGTGACATGGTATTTAATTTCCTACAACAAGCAACAATATTTAGGCACTTCTTCTTTCTACCATGAAATCTGCTTCCCATAAAATCATCTGTACATTCTACTACTTTGCAACTTTCAATAAAATCCTAAGCCTAAACAAGAAATTTATCAGATGCTTTGAGCTGCCAGGAATTATGAAGTCCACTTTGTTTTTCCTTCTCACACAGTTGGTCGGTTGACATTAAACCCTCTACACTGCATCTTCACGGTCTTCCACAAATGATCCAGCCAGATTTGAAGAGCTTTGGGAATTTTACCTTCTTAGATCACAGCACCCTGCAGCAGATGGTGAGGACAGCTGAGAGGATCATCTGAGTCTCTCCTCCATCCATCATAGATATTTACATTTGCACCACACAGTGCATCCACAAAATCAATATTATTGTTTATATAGTACTATATAGTGCCTTTCACGAACATTATTTCATTGCTCTATGCACTGCATGTACGCGGTTGTGATGACAACTTATTTATGATAATAAAAGCTTCTTGACCTCTGGATTAGAGACACATGATTTCAAAGAAAGTTTTTGTTTAAGAAAGTTTTTAATACTCCTCTGGTGGCCTGGCCATTGCCCATGGGGTCCAGTCTTGGCCTAGCCCATAGGAGGGACATGGTTCTGCCCACCAGGGGGCCCATCATCCGCAGGAGGAGTCAAAGGGGTCAGGTGCAGTGTGGATCAGGCTGACAAAGGTGGAGACTTTGGCAGTCCGATCCCTGCTTGTTGAAGCTAGCTGTCACTGGTGGGGAAGGATCCTGAGCTTGTGTGTGAGGTCCAGAGATACTGGCTAGATATAGTCGAGCTCACCTCTACACACATCTTGGGTTCTGGAACCAACCTCCTTGAGAGGGGTTAGACTCTTCTCTTTTCTGGAGTTGCTCCGGGTGAGAGACAGATAGCAGGTGTGGGCTTACATATTTCTGCTTTGCTGTCTGCCTGCATATTGGAGTTTACCCTGTTGAATGAAAGGGTTGCTTCCCTGTTCCAGAGGCGCAGGGAAGCAACCCTTTCATTCACCGGTCCTGACTGTTCTTTGTGCTTATGCACCCAATAACAGTTTAGAGTTTCCACACTTTTAGGAGACTTCAGAACTTCAGTCAGAAGGTCATTGGTGCTAGTCACGGAAGCAATCCTTGAATCTGCTGGTGGACACCAGGGGTGAAGGGTGCCATCAGTTTGAAGAAAGAGTCCTACAGGGTATGGTTGGCTTGTGGGACTCCTGAGGCAGTTGAAGCTGTGTTCAAACTAAAGATGGATCACACCCCTCAGTCTCCCTGGGAAAGTCTATGCCAGGGTGCTGGAAAGGTGAGTTCATCTTTTAGTTGAACCTTATATTCAAGAGGAACAGTGCAGTTTTTGCCCTGGCCGTGGAACACTGGACTAGTTCTACAGCCTCACAAGAGTGCTGGATGGGGCATGAGAGTTTGCCCAACCAATCTACATGTGTTTTGTGGATTTGGAAAAGGTTTATGACTGTGTCCCTATAAGTATCTGTTCTCTGGGACCTTGAGGCAGACCCAGGACATAATGGAGAGATTACATCTCTCTTCTGGCTTTGGAATAATCCCCTGAATGAGCTGGTGGAAGTGGCAGGGTTTGGGGTCGGTCTGGGCTTCCTTACTGAGACTGTTGTCTCCATGACCTGGACCCAGGTAAGTGGAAGACAGACAACCAACCAACCAATTAATCAATCAATCCACCAACCAAAGGTTTTGAATAATTATGGTCCTTGCTATTCTGCTGACACACCCTCATATATTTGTCATAAACATGTGTGAAGCCAACTCATAATTCCTGTGAACTCAAAGGCGGGAGGGAGGTGATCCATGGACCTCTTATATTGGCATTGTGCAGTATGAATTAGAGACAAGGCTTACAAGAAGTGAAGTTGGAGAAAGAAGCAAGCTAGCTAGATTTTGAAATTATTCAAATGAAAAAAAAACTCCTTCCCTTCCCTTTAAGATTCCCTCTAAATCCACTTCTCTAAAACACCTGAGCACATGCTGTTTGACTACAGTAACTCCCCTTCCAGCTGGAGGAGAAGTGTTACAGTGAACTGGTCAATGTTCATGCTTTAAAACTATATTTTGGGATATTGAAAAATGGTAGCAGAGTAAAAATAAAAACTTACCTGCAACATTTTAAAAGTTATACTTTTAGTCATCTCACACACAATGTTTTTTAGAGGAGGATATTCTACTTTTGCCCAAAACTGACCTTCAATTTAAAAAAAATTCCCAGACTGTTGCTTAAGGCCCCTGTGTTTCAGAATGAGATTTAAGACGATGATACGCAGAAGTGTCATCCTTGTCAGGCAGACAGCTGCTCCAGAGGTACAAAATTGCTCCCTTCAACAGTGACCCTAATTTTGAATTCAACAAAGATAGACAAGGTCCACTGGTACTTATGCCAGAACACACTGTATAAACTCCATTATAAGTACTCAGTATATGCACACACTGAAAAGCAAAACTGCCAACTGATAAATATTGTGGAAAACATTACAAAATGCTCCATCCTCTTTAAAGCATGCATTCCAGTCACTGTGTCTGAAATAGGAGCGAATAATGGATAATGAATGGTTCACAGGTCTCTGGCATCTGGCAACACTTGTTGTTTGGTATCCAGGGGAGGTGGAGAGTCAGGCGGGATAACCGTACCCTACTGTGACTTCAACATTTTACTGTCACTGGAATAAGACATTGTCTGAACACTTTTTCTATGCTTTTGCAACTTTTTCTGATGAATTAGCTGTCCCTCATTTTGCTTCTTTCCTAGCTTCCTTATGGTGGTGTGATTATTAGGATATAAAAGGTGGCTACTTGAAACTTTCCCAGGTGGTGCTGCACTGTTAGGGGCTCCTAACAGGAAAAGACTACAGGGGGAAGGGCTCTGTTTTCTGTTCTGTCAGCACTTTGCAAAAAAAACCCCACAAAAAAACAATTCAATTTAAAACAGATTGGTTCCTGTTTGATTGGGTGTAGTACAAAATATTTAATGTGCGATACATAGACCGGGTAAAGGCATTTCTGAAAACATGCAGGACCTGTAAGCCCAGCCATGGTGCCCCCCCATGCAGGAAATCAATATTTAATGTTCATTTTCACCCTGCCTTCTCCTGAACTACAGCAAATTGGTAGCCGGATGCCAGGCAGAACCTGGCAGACACTCAAGTCAAATATATGACTGTCGGACAAGTGAAGTCACAACTCATCATTTTACACTTTTCTGGAAGAGACAGGTCATCCTGTGGTCCTGACACAAACATGAATCCTCCTAACCCAAATAAAGCCATCCCAAAACAGATCACCTAGTCTGCTGACAGGTGCTCTGAAACAGATACCAGTGCTTAGAGCCACTAAGGTCGTTCATTTTCCTGCTTGACAAAAGAAGCCAAAGAAGATATCCAAAGTTTAAAGGAAACAAAATTGTGCAACAACAAGAAAAAAAAAAAAACAGCATAAAAATGTTGTACTTCATATACAACAACACAGTTTACATCCCACGGCAAAGTCAGTTGACGTTGCATTAGTGCAGTCTGCATATTTAAACATAACCCTGAGCTGTCTGTCTGTGTGTCTGCAGATAATTGGCATACAGCGAGTAAAATGCACAGCCTATGGTTTACCCATCCTACACATCTTCACACTTGGCCTAACGTCTTTTTGTCTTTTTTTTGCAGGGCCTTGCTTGTCAGTTGTTTATGGTTTGACTCCAGCTTAGTGCACCCCCACTGGAAACCTCAAATGAGATGCAGCACAAATGAGTACATCTTCACCACAGAGCACAGGATAAATTATTAGGTAGATTTTATGCAATAGAGATGGATGATCAGAAGGATGGTACTAAAAACAGATGGATTTTTTTGCCTCCATTTGTAGTGCTTCAAGTGTCATCACTGTCACATAATATCTGTGCTGTGTCAACGTTCAAGCTATTTTGCAAGTCCTCGTCTCATGGTGAGATGAGGACTTGCATGGTGCTTCTGTGCAGTGTTTGTTGGCTTTTCATAGTCAACCATAAAGTTTTGCAATACTATCACTTGAAAACACTAGCTTATGGATGCACTTTTTCATTTTGAATAAATGGCAGACATGAAAGCTTGATGCTTTCGAATTTTTCGGCAAGTCAAATCTTTTTGATAAATCACCACTCTACCAGAAGTCTTACTGACCTGTGTGAAACCATAGTGAACATTTGAGCCTTTGACCTGTGTGGAAATTGGAGACGTTTGTATGCTGTGCACCAATCAATACCAAGAAGTAAAACAGTCCACTCAGATGAAGAATCTTGGATTTATTATGGACTGTGTAATTTATTAAACTGTTGCTCATGCCCATTTATCATAATCAATCAAAGGGTGGCTGGGCCAAAAGAGCAATTTAGAGCACTGCAGAGTTATACCATTGCTGAGTCTGTAATAAGTTTGAGGAAGATTATATAAGGCAATATTGCACCTTGGGGTACAGTTTATGTCAAAATGTAATGAATCATTCATTACTTGAGATCCATAGTTTATAAATTCATCCACAGCTTAACACAGAGAGTGAACAGTAAAAGGTGAAAATAAATTAAGTGTGAACATACAAGCACATTTAAAGTAACAGAGATCAAGCAGGCCAGATGTTGAGTACATATGGAGGTTTATGGCTGACTTTTAAGCAATGAAACAAGAATGTTGAACAGTACAGTGGCACTAACTTGCAGATCTTGTTTTCTTTTTTTTTTCTGCATGACATCCATGTACCATAAATGACAATATTAAATTTTCAGACAGGAGAAAACACATATAATTCTTCCATGACAGTTACAATATATTATATTCTATTCTGTGGGTGCTACGTAATTGGCAACTGCTTGCTCTGGGCAGACTTTGGATCCCAACACTATTGATTATGAGTAACACCAGATGCCAGAGTTGGATGAGCGATGAGCAGTGAGAGGATGGAACTGATGAGTGTGCCATGAGGGGGTTGTTTGTCTTTTGGCCTGGGAATTGCGTCAAGACTTGCAACCTCAAAAATCCATCAGAAGCTAGCTGTCCAACAGACTACATGTTCATTAAAGCTCATTAGACATGTGAAAACTTCCTTTCCAAAATGCAGTTAAATGACCCCTTTGACTTTAAGACTTCATTTTTTGAGCAAAAATAAAAATAAACATCTGATTAACATCTATCACACAAAACAATATATTTCCTCAGTTCTATGTTAATAACAGGGCATGATGAAGGGTATCTCTTTAAAGAATAACATACAGGTAATCTGGTCCCAGACTCTGTCTCATCTGTGGGAAAATCAATTAGTATTACTTTGTAAATAATGACTTATAAAGTCACATTCAAAAGCCCATGCACAGATTTTCCACTCTCACTAATGCAAAATAGGCACCACTGATCATTTTCAGCATATTTTCTAGGCAGGTCTGTTGATACCACACACAGTGAATGGCACACAGTCCCAGCAGAGACATGCTGCAGCTGCTGTGCTGGTGCCTCTTAGATCTTCAGGACTTGGGCGATGTTTTGCCCCACTTACATGCAGCAGCTTTGTGAATTAAAAAGGCTCTACAAAAAACCCTGCTTGTGCTGCAGTAGATGGCAAAGCCTTCCTGTGGGTCTGAATTAGTGTTCTTGGACTTGTACCCAGAGTCCCTGCAGCCAAACACAGCAAAGAGAAGAAATTTCTTTGCTGTCTAACACCAGCAGAGGGGGGTGTGCTCAAGTCAGGAGGAGCAGGAGAGTGTGTCAGCTGTGTCTGTCCAAGCCTCTGATGCTTCTTACCAGCCACACCCTAAAATAAGACCACTTACTGACAAAACCACAGTGACCTGCAGTACATGCATGTATAATAGTCATTCGAACATAGACACTGTTTAGAGTCTGGTACATCTGCAACATTTGACAGATTTGTTACTTTTGAAAACAGTTAAAAGATAACATCAACACAAACATCTGTTGTCTCAACATAAAAAGTTAAAATTGTGATAATTAAATCTTACATCAACAAGGTTTGCCGGATAATAACGCTTTGAGATTTAAATTAGTCCTCAGCCATACTTTGTTAGATTTTCCCAGGGGTCCTGAATTGAAGTTTTTAGTTGTTCCTGCTGTCACTTAGGAAGCAAAACTGAAAAACATAACGCCTGAATAGATCCAAGTGAACAGCCACCCTCCTGTGCAGTGCAGGGGGCCAATATTTAGAGTATTTAAATGGAAAAAAAAAAAAAAACAGGTTAAAGAAAACCCTTCTGCAGGGCTTTATGAAATAGTCTGAGATGAATTATGCACATCCACCGGCTTTTGATATCTATCCCACAGGGTCTTTTCTCTTTTCATTAAAGCTGTATTTTTTCCAACTATGTTTCCCCTATTTTTTTCAGAGAAAATGACTAGGCAAAATTCTTCAGTTCAAATCAGTGCAAGACTAAATATGCTATTCCACGTATTTTTTTCCGAGGTGATGGCTGTTCACACTATCACATTTTACTGTGGCCTAATTGGGTTAAGGCCAACGTGTTGAAGTGGTACTTTGATCTTATCACAATGAAAACAACTGGCGTGGCCTCAAATCAATACAGTCACAAAAATCAATTGGACATTGTACAGCAAGATCAACCAAGTGTGTGTGAATGTCTGAGACTCGGACTTCCGTTTGTGTGTGTATTGTGTCTCTGTCTATCTCCGTCTAATCCAAACTAACTGAAGTCTGTCAGCAGATCATCGGATTGGATGATGACAATAACTGAATATAAGTGGCTTGAAAAACACACGCTTTTTGGTGTCATGTAGTACTTCGTGTCTCTGCAGACATATCTCATAACCTCCTTAATCATATTACTCATATGCGTTAAGTTGTGAATGTCGCTGTCGTGTAAACAAATTATAGACACCAACTCTAACAGAGATTTGCCAAATCATTTGGTTAAAAGTCTGAAAGTCATTCTCAGGCACAAATACAGACATTCAAAAACACCCCCAAACGCACAGTGGCACTGTTTTATAAATGGTAATTAATTCATAATTGATTAAAGACGTCGGACTTCACCGAATAAATATCTGTCTCACATCTCTGATAAAAGCAGTGAGATTAATTTAAACTCTATGCCGCCTCTGCTGTAGCTCAGTTGCATTTATTGGAGCAGTGCACATCATTCAGTATCCACTTGCAGCGCGCCATGATCCCGCAATTTGGTAAGAAAAAACGGACTATAACATAACGACACCGAGATCATCCATATTAGAAGAGTCTTTAATGAACTCAGACCGTAAAGGACACTCCTCCTGCTCCCGGCTCCGACCGCTCTTCTCCCGCACCCAGTCGATGCGCGGGAGGAAATTCAGTGCCCCATCTTTATCAGTATCAGGATCGCCTTGAAGACAAAGAGAGCGCCGCAAATGAAGATGAGTCCTTGTCGCAGGTGAAGCCAATCTTAAAGTCACTATTTCTGCAACCGTGCCCGCCTGGAGGAAGAAAGGCACCGGTCCTTGGAGACACTTCGGGGATGCGCAAAGATGTGAGAGTAAAAAGCCAGGGGCATTGTGATTGGCCATACTCTTTCTAAAAGCATCAGTCACTGCGAATTCAGGGTTGCTCCAACCAGAACATCAACGAGGTGACACCAAACTTGAAGGCGACGTGTTTTCAGTCTGCACGGTGCACGCGTTCGCAGCGTTAACGATAAACTTGCATCATTTGCCCAAAAGAGGCGGGCGCGCTTTCCGTGGTGCTGAAACAGAAAGACTTGGCTGATCAACTAGTGCAGCCCAGCGAAGAAGAGGAGGACGCTCTCACTTCGCCACCTGCCTCTGTTCCGAGCGTCGTGATATTTGATAGTTTTGGTAAGGTAAGTTCAATACTTGCTGCAGTGTACAATAACAGATGAGTTCTGTTTCAGTCCTGTATTTGGGTTACTGCATCACAGACTCTAAAGCCAGCAGCATCCACGCTCTCCGTTCCGTGGATTCATCTGTTGTCCTGGGTGTGTGCATGTGTTTCAAGTTTATCTTACAGATGGACTACAGCTACAAGCCTACTGAGTTGGTTTTGCTTACAAGCTGCAACTATGGAAAAGAGTTGGCCCACGGATCTCACAGATTGCCTGTTGATTTCACTTTTTTTGTTTGTTTGTTTGTTTTGTTGCCATTATTCAGCATTTTACTTTCCAAAATCTCCCTTGGTCCCTTTGTAGCTGTTCCCTCATTCCAGCTGTGGCTTTCAAACATTTTAGTACCAAACTTTGAGAATTAAAGCAAAGCTGGTTTGTTTCTGTTTTTATGTTTATTTACTCTAAACATAGCTAATCAGTTGAGAAGCGATGAGACCGGGGGGGGGGTCATTGAAATCTGCTGTCTACTGGCTGTTATTGCAGGGCATTGTCTGTGCTGTTAAATCTTATCACTTACAATACATGTCGAGACATGACAGTCATTCTCTGCATTGACAACGAGGCATTTATCTTGACTGATTTCTATTAAGTGCAAATAAAGTAGACAGTATTGACTAAGACTGCTGTATGCACTGCATGGCACACTTTCATCACAGTAAAGAGAGCTTTGTGTGTGTAACATGATGTAAAGACTCGCTGCATTGGAGCAGTGACTGAAGGTGCAAGCTGTTTGTGCTGGTCTCTCTCTTTGCTGCCTGCTGCTACTTGTTAACTTGATGCAGCACACATCCGTATGGTACAGCTGTTAGGCTTTGTGCTCTGCTTCTGGTTCCCAGGCTTCCAAAATCAATTTATGTTTAATGTTCTTAAACAAAAACTTTGTAAGTATGATAAGGGTCAGTGATCCATTCCACAGTTTTTAATGATTTTTATTTTTTCCAGCCTGGCAAACTTACGGCTGGATTACTTTCAAAAAATAGAAAAGATCAGGAGGGAGTTTGTATGTGCTGCTGCTTGGGTGTCACAAAGAATTGTGTGTTCACTAGACTATAAAAATAGCCGGTGAATGGTAGCTGGCCTCAGGCATGTATTTTGGGTTATGCCACTTTTATTGCACACATGATTTTGTGCCTTCATCTTAAACACAACCGTAAGCTTTCCAGTGACTTTAATGCTTTCAGAGTGTTGTCCAATGAAATCCTCACGAAAGCTGCCGGAGCCAAATCACACCAATTAAATGTAGTTAACTGGTTATCCTCTAAGAACATTATTACCATGCATGTGCCAAACAAGATTTCCTATTTGTGGATTATTTATTTATTTATTTGTTTGTTTGTTTTTCACATTAACTACGCACATCAATGGTCAGTAAAAAAAAAAAAAAGATGTTTCTAACGTTTAAGATGCAGAAGATCTTAAACAGTGTTGTAGTTGCAAGTACTGTGACTTACTTGCTTTAATGAATGACCCTGTTGAGCTGAGAGGGAGAGTGGGTGTCATCAAAGTAGAGCAAGGCTGCTTTGAGGTGGGAAACTTGTGACTTAAGTTGCGGTTGATTTCAAAGGCATGTTTCCCCGTCTTCCGTACTGAAATTTTGTATTTCAGTCATTGAGTCAGATAGCTCCGTACTTTGTGGACTTGTGGGAGATATTGCACAGAGCTTAAAGCAGCAATAGACAAGATTGCACACTGGTGACTCAAATCTTTGACGCTCTATATGAAAGGATTCTAAAACTATAGAGTCACAAATTCTACCGTGATTGAATACTGAATTGCTGTTTAGACGGTAGTTATATTTTGCTGTTATGTGTAAATCTAATACTTCCATAGGCAGGTGAGAATATTTGCTGGTGTCTCATGCATAACTTAACTACTTGCCTGCCTGTACAGGAAGAGATGGAAGGGTCTCCTAATGTGGCCCTTTTGTAATTTAAACAGAATATGGGTATTTTTATCCGAAAAAAAAGCTTGTTCAGGTGCTTGAACTGTGAGGTGTACTTTGATATTCACTCCTCATGAAAAGACAAAGTCTCCATAAGATCATAAACAGAGCTGTAATTGCTAGTGAGGTTGCTCAGTGGTTTTAATCAATTACTGCACCATCCTCATTCCAGAGAGATGGGAGCGCAGGTGTCATCAAAGCAGAATGAAGCTCCTTTGAGGTGGGAAATGTGATACTCAATGACTTCACTCAGCTGGGTCACTGGACACACAGCAGAGCTTTGACGCGTACAAATTGTGCTTGAAGATGCTGCGTTCATCCTGGGAGGCTCAGCGGCTGGCAGGGGACCAGCAGAGCGGGGACATTGCACTCCAGATGGCCCAGAGAGGCCAGAGGAAGAGAGCTGTCCAAGCCCAGCTGGGAGTCAGGGAAGCTGGACTGCCGGTAGTGTGTCAGTGTGTGTGTGTGTGTGTGTGTGTGTATGTGTGTGTGGTGAAAGTGCAAGGGACACGGGATGAGGAAAACAGTAAAAACCAGAAAAAGAATGAAAGAGAGAGAAGGATATATTTGTGTTTGAGAGTGTGTGCATCTTGATGGAGTGATTGGAAGAGCAAGGGTGGGTGAGAGAGAGAGAGAGAGAACGAAACAGGCGAGTGTGTGTGTGTGTGTGTGTGTGCATGCATGAAAGCAGTGACAGGAAAAGTGTGGGAGGGAGAAGAAATAAAAGAGAAGATGAAGGAGCTTGTGTGTCTGTTGTGTGCATGATTTTGTGTGTGTGTGTGTGTGTGTGTGTGTACTGAACGAGTGACAGGGAAGCAGAAAGGGTTGGAGACACAGAAAATGAAAGAGAGAAAGAAATAGGCGCATGAGTGTGTCTGTGTGTGGGAGGGAGAGAAAATGAAACTGGAAGAAGCGAGCATGTGTGTGTGTCTATGTGTTTGTGTCTGATTGCAGGGAAAGCTTTACTGGGAGAGGAGAGGCAGGAGGGACCATAAACAAAAAAAGAGAGGAGGAAAAAGGGGAACGTGTGTGTGTCTCTGGGAAAGTGAATGTATGAGGGGCTGACAGAAAATGTAAAACAAGAATCTGTGCAGTGGGAAGCTTGCTTATGTGTGTTTGTCTGTGAAGAGACAGCTGCAGAGACAGTAATAACACCAACTGTGGTATTCACTGGTAATATTAAGCAGCAAATCAAAACTGCATGGAAAATTACACATAGAAAACAAGTAAATGGGAGGTTATGTCAAACAGAAATAGTTTGTTAGTTTTTTTCTGACAGCCAGTCAGCTCTGATGTCTGAGTATGATCAGCCATGTGATGTACAGTGGTCATTGTGGATGTGCTTTATGGAGCACGGCTTCAGACGCTTCAGACGTATGACCTTCCACTGTGAGCTCAGAATCTGATTTTCACTCCTCGCTCTGATTGAGAAGATGCATTGCATGTGGGACACTTTTTTTTTTCTGTGTGTTACTTTCTTGGAGGCGTTGCACTCTTTCTAAAGTGAAGCCACCTGAGAACAAGTGCAGAGCAGATGACACGCACACACACACACACACACACACTCGTAGCAGCTTCACAGAGGCAACTTTGCCTCACTGTTTCCATTTGGTTAGCCGCTAGAGAGCAGACAGAGAGAAAGTGTGCTCTTTCATTCTGCCGCATCTGCTTTGTGATGGAATGGAGCATGATCTGCACTTTGATCACAATGAATTATTCCTATCCCTGGCTATAAATACGGTCTGTCTTCAGCTGTCTTCGGAGCTCTTTTTCTGCACTTAAACTAGGAATCTGTGCTCGCCTCAGAGTAGCGCTCTCCTGAGTGTGTCGCTGCAGGCGTACTGCAGCTCTGGTTTTCTTCCTCATATTGAAAGAACCAGAAGTTGTACGTCATTGAAAGCATCTTCTGGAGAGGACTGTCATGTGTCTCTTCAGGAAAATGTATAGATTAAAAAAGGGATACAAATGAGTATTTTAAAGGATGTGGCTGGTGTTTTTTTATATGTCCTTCTCGTACAACAACAAACCCTCCAGCCTGGTGTGTTACAGTTATACAACAATAACGATGTTAATACATGAACGTGTCTGTCTGTTTCCACTGTAACTGTACTGTAAGTGACACTATAATGTCCACGCAAATACTTCACTGTATTGCTGTTGCAGTCCAGGGCAAATGATCATAATCCATCAAGCTTCTTTAAATGTCCTTTTTAGACCAATTGTGTAATGTGTAAAGAAAGTTTCCAGTGAATCTCATTTTCAGTTTTACAAATAAACAAACTGGATATAAACATTTCTCGTGATGGCTGGAACCTTTACTTTCTAGCATGTTCAACCTCAAATACACCATCAAGGCCTTCAGAACTCACTTAATAATAGTAAGTAATAGTAATAGTAGTTACCACAGATAAACACAATAGTTCATGGCTGCTGGAAGAAATTCCCTTTTAAACCTGCAATCACTTTTTTTTGCCACCTAATGGGAAACAAGTTGTAAACGTCAGTTGAGTTAAGAGATGTGACTTGCAGGATAATGGCCAGTTATTTTCAGTCTGTCAATGCTAGGATGGAATAGAACAATGGCAGCCCCCCAAATACACCTTTTTAATGGGAAGAGAGAATTTAACATCCAGTTGCATGAGATAAATTAAATGTGTACCTTAAATGCTTCAAAACATCACTCAAAATAAAGGTGCAACTGTGCTTAAAGCCACAAACATTATTCTATACTTTAAAATCAGGATCAGCTGCTATCAGTGATCCAAAATGTGAATATGCTGCCAAATTATTATTGCTTTAGCACTTTAGTAAAATCTTTAATAATTAAGCAGCATGAGGGATCAGATTTGAAACAGCTTTACCAATGAAAAAATAAGTACAACTGGAAGTCAAGCTGAACCAGCAGCTCTTGTCAGTGCAACTTAACATCTGAGTTAATGTTTATTTATTTATTTGGAGATGAGTTGACTTTCTATGTTTTTCAAATGAGTAAATTCTTCATTTGACTAACAATTCAGCAAAAATTCAGTTAACTTAAAATTTTAAGGTAGTTAAGGCACACTCTCAACCTTAACCCTCCCATGAAATCGCTTCATTCCCCTCACCTGGTTTTTGGCCTGTTTCCTTTTGTGCATTTCATTCCCTCACTAGTCCCTCAGTTCTCCGACCTAGTTTCACTCATTACCAGCTGGATTATCTTTTGTGCTCTGGGTTTTCTTTCCAGCATTCTTGAGTCCTGTTTTGTCCTATCTGATTCCTTGCTTATCTCCCAAAATATTTTCGTATCTGAAAAGTGAGAGAACCAATAAATGGTCACTCGCTGGCAACTTTATCAAGAATGAAGCAATCGTTATGAAAGCCCCCTCTTCTGGAGGTCTGCAGACATAGCTCATCAATCACAAATGATGTCTTATGGCATCTATTGAGTAGATTTATAGATATCACTCTACGTTAATAATCAAATTTTGTTGATCTTTGACCAGCAAAGTCACAACCCCAACTAGGAGCAAAGATGTGTGTGGCTGAATCCTCGAATGCACTAAAAAGCAGCACGCTGATTTCTGTGTTTGTCACCTCTCGCCTGCCCAAACGTTATTTGCCTGTATTTGCTTATGTGTGACCAAGCTCTGTGCCAAATGTATGTAACAATGTAATTTTCTAGAAACCTACATAATTTCACATGGAAAAAGGTTTTTGTAAGGGCCTGGACCAAGATTTGAATGAATAAGGCAGACTACCAGGAAGCTACAGAATGATAAAGCAATGGATACCTCTTTTAAGTGTGTAGTGTGCAGGATTTAGTGGTATCTAGTTCTGCAGCTGCAACCAGCTAAACATCCCTTGTAACACTCCCCCCTACCGTGGCCACTAAAAACTGAAAAAAATGTGATAGCCATTTCTAGAACCCGTTCTATTGTAGACTCTGTGGAAGAGGACCTGCTCCCTCTTTAAATATAGAACAAACAAAACCACAACAATTTTTAGTTTCTGGTGATCGTAAACTAATGAAGACATAATTATATTACATTACATTCCATATCTGCCCATAAAGCTCTATGAATCCTACCCATGGGATTTTTAAATATACTGAAAAATTTAGTGCGTGCTGTTCAGGGTTCTATGATTGATTGTCTAAATGAAAAACATTGGTAAACTGGTAAATAGAACATAATACTTTGGAACACCACCAAACAGTGGCAGGCTAATCCCGGTTCCACTTTGTGTTAATACATCAATTCTGATTCACTGAGTCATCTGCAAGCTCTTGACTGTCTCAATCAAAATGCCTCTGATATGTCAGGAACAAACTACAGCACAATTCTTATGAGAACATGGGAGCAGTGACAAAGAATGGCTTCAGGCTGTGCTTTAGGATCAATCAACAGAGACTGCATCTACATCTTTGTGTATCAATGAATACCACAGGGATGTAGTGTGTTTCTTTTCTTAGCATCACTACTTGTGCCCGAGAGTTTGGCTATTTTTTCAGAAAATTCCTAGTTTCTCTACACAGCACCTTCACATCGTCTCACAGCCTCACCCACAGAGTATGATGCTATCAACCTATCACCTCTAATGGGAACAAAAGGTCAGACCTTAATTATTCATTCGGGATGTCAAACAATGCTTGCCGGCTGTTATTTAGGGTGGGGGAGACCCACTGAATAATTCAGGGGAAGGATTTTCTTTCTTTGGAAAAACTGCATGCTTGTTCAGATGTTTGTGAGAGTCTTATCTGGATGCGGGAGCCCTGTGTCATTCCTGAGCTGACCTTGGCTGTCAGTGCAGCAGCAATATGGGTGGCACAGAAGGTGGCAGGGACTCATGTTCTTCCCATATCTGTAGGCCTCCTCCACACTCCAAGTGAGTGAGTAGGAAGGACTACAGGGAGCTGGCTGCTCCTTGTCTAAGTTCCCCCAGTGTCTGTTTACAGTATACCATGTGCCACGCTGCGCCAAGCTGGTGCCAGTTTATAAAAAAAAAAAGAAAAAAAAAGCAGATTACACTTTTACAATGAGTTATTTTGCTTTTCACCCAAGGTATGTTACTGTTTTGGTACACTTGCCATGTCAATTGCTCTTAAGCGGCTTTCTTAAGACGTAAGGGGTGTTTATTGGAGCTGAAGAGGCAAAAGCAGATATTAATGCTATTAAAGTGCATTAAACTGAAGAATGCTGTAATGTGAGTCACTTCCTTGGAAGGATTAGAGGGAGGCGGCATGGGTAGGATACTGAGCTAGGAGAGAAAGTGAAAATGTTTATCTTGTTATGTGAGAGGCAGCCAAGAAAGAGAGACAGATGAGACAGAGCGCGCGTGTGTGTGTGTGTGTATGTGTGTGTGTGTGAGAGAGAGAGAGAGAGAGAGAGAGAGAGAGACACCACCCTTATGTCAACTCTACCATCTTTGAACAATAACAGAGGTCCAGAAACACTATGCTTCTATCAAACATCGGATGGCAAGCAGCCCAGAGGAAATCAAATAAGAAGCATGTTTGTCATTGTAAATGCAATCAGCAGAATGACCCCATTTTCCTATGGAGACTATCTTACTGCTGTCTGTACTGTAGCACTCAATGGAGGTAGTGGAGATCATATGGGCTGCCACTGCTCTGCAATAATTCAGAAAATAGTAATACAGTGACCAAAAGTTATGGATAAAGTTACTTAAATCATCAGCCGCATTAAAGGCTAATGCATTAAATCTGACAACTATGACACCTGCAAATGTATAGTATATATAGTATGGTTTGGTTATGTATGTAACTCATGCTTGCAAGTTTTTACATAATCAATACAAAGCCATCTTTTTGAAGACGGCTACAACTGGAGTGTAGCAGTGTGAGCAGTTACTGAAGAACGAGTGATAAATGAATCGGGAACAACCTGATAATTTATGGATTTATCTCATTAATAAGTAGTTCTATCCTCGGTCAGTATCTACTCTTTAGTCCTCATCTACTTGTTAATGATTCATTAATTATCAGATTGTTTCCTATTTGTTTCCCATTCCCTGGCTACCACTCACTGTTTTGTGTATCAACACAAAGTGTTACCAAATAACATGCACCCATCATGCTTTACAATAATTTCTATCTCTACCAGTAAATTAGTTTTGTTTTTGTTTTGGGTACTAGCAGTCTGTCTGTAGGCCTGACATACAGCATAGCTGCTGCTGTAGCATTAGGTGAAGTGCATGAGAAGATAAATGCTGCGTGCCAAGAGCATGAGTTTAAAATTAACAGTCGACTCGTTCAGTTCAGGATCCAGGCTGATTAATTGGAAAATGAAAACAGAATGTTATTTGGGTACACTGATGCGCAGGGGCTGGTTTGTGGTGACAGTATTTCTTCGAGAGATACTGTCCTCATTGCCACCATACTGTGTGCAGAGCAGTGACAACCCTCATTTATCTTGAAGCTGACAAAAATGGTTGAGGAGAAGTGGGCTTCTTCAGGGTGTCTCTGTATAAGTGAGGAGGGTGTGGACTGTCCCAAAGAAACTAAGGGGTGAGGAGCAGCCTTTTCTCCAAGTCTGACAAGGTGACTGGTTCAGAGCCTGATGCCAGACCAGGTGCTCTTTGATTTCAAAGATAGCATGGTGCTTGGAAAGCCCAGACTCAAGGACAGGATCATGTTCATGATCAGCATCTCACTCCACTGTGGAGCTCTGTCACCGTTAACTCTTCTGGAAGCTCACATGCCCAGGTGCCAGGATGCTCACCAGTTAGGTCAGATTTTTCTTCCCAAGTTAGTTACAGCAATATATTTTGCCTAAACTTGTCAATGAAGACTTTTCACTTTCACTTTCACACTTTTCACACGTTCAGGTCTTTCTGGATGCAGTGGCTCAGTATTAATTCATATTGCATTTGAGCACAAATGAGTAGATCATTCCCTCATAGAACAATCAGGCAGCACCAGTTAGGGAATTAATGCCATTTTATAGTAAAATTGAAATAACACAGACCGACTCCATTTTGTGTAAATTTTGAATTTAAATTGGTTGCTAATCCATAGAGTTCTATAGTCTGCATATGCAGGAATTTGTGAAATATGAAAGATGCAGTGATTAAGTGAATCAAATCCGTTCATCAAACCCCCATACAATGTATTAAAAAAATAGAAGAAACTCTCAATCAGCATCTATTTCATACTGCTCTTTATCTAGTAATTATCATGCAACAATGGCGGTAATTTAAATGTACTGAAGTGGATATTCAGATTTTGTTGAAAGATATTTATTTCACCTAAAAATCCAATCAGTATTACATAATGTACAGCAGGCCTGCCCTTTGCTTGGAAGGAGACTTATGATCTATAGTGGAGCCTGTCACTAGGTTAAGATGTTTTGGCTTTGCTTTTTGGGTGCTGTCATGTCCTCCATCTTCATATATAGTCAGTGATTCCAGATGATGAGCAGTACTCCAGGCTCTAGTCATTTAATCAGCTGATCTCAGTCTTCAGATGGCTGATTAGTCAAATGGAATGGAATAGTTTGGTGTGCTGTGGTGTGGTGCTGTATAGGGACTGATCTTATCTGACTGAATTCATGAATTTAAGTTTGATGTAAAACCATGTACATTATATGGACAAAATTATTGGGCCACATGATCATTACACCAACAGGGGCTGTAATGGCATTACAATCTAAACACATAGACAACTTTGCAGCTATAACAGCTTCCACACATTCTGGGAAGGCTTTCCACAAGATTCTGGAGTGTTTCTGTGGGATGTTTTGCCCCCTCATGCGGTAGAGCATTTGTGAGTTCAGACACTGATGTTGGACCGAAAGGCCTGGGTCACTGCCGTCTCCAAATTCTCACCATTGATGCATTTACGCCAAGCTCCCTGCAGCAGCTCTATTTCCTTCTTGGACAGCTAGTTCGATTGCTTTTAACTTAAAAGCTGCATCAAATGCATGTTTTCCATGATGACAGTATGTGCATGACACGTAAAGTGACTGTTAAAAGTTACACTTAAAACTAGCGTCTTCCTCTTTGCATCACCGGGCCGTTAGCCCTTAAAAGATTAGCCACATTGTTGTTTAGGCCGCAGAGTTGAAGGCATGGGAAAAAAGTAGCGGCTTATAGTTCAGAAAATACGGTAAGATCTCCCTTCACTGGAAGTAAGAGGTTGAGTCCAATCCCGATAGTTTTGGCTATATAGTGTATGTTCTGTAATTACAATATGTTTTGTATATAATACAAGTGTAGCTTAGTACAGATTATGAACTTCATGTATTTCACATCACTGGGGATGCAGCCCACGAAGCGGTTGTCTATATCCGTGCTGTCAGATAATTAATTACACTGTAAATAAAACAGAGCAATATAACATACAATGATGTGTAGATAATGAACAGCATTCATTGTGCATATAATTACACTATATTTACTATTGAATTCATAGATTTATTCAAGATTCATTATTTGAAAATGTATAATTAACCACGTATGGATTTGCTCACTTTAGGTGATGTAATTTACCTTCAAACTGTTAATCATTCAATCCCTGGATTTCCTATTTAATTGAGTCAATACCAACATCTACCTTGATTGTTATTTAATGTTTATTGTTGAGTGATCAATTCATGCACCGCCATAATTACATCCCCGCTCATGAAAGAAAATGAATCCCGTTTTTTGTTATCTGCTTCCCCATATGATTAAACAAGAACCAGAGGCAGTGGGTCGCTCATTCAATCAGTGTTTCATTTACCACATTTAATTACCCACAATCTCTGCCCTATTTGACCCTGCAGGAAGCCTCATATGACTAATGAGTGCACTTACCTGATTTCCTTGCCTGGGAAATCACATCTGCTCACAGGAGGGCGATATATATGGTGGCTAAAGATTAAAGGATTTTCTGGGGGGAGATGAGTGTTTACCAGGGCAGAGGTTTCCAGGCTGTATTGAAAGCCCCTGTGACATTTCAAGCTAGTCACCTCTCTCTCCAACCAGACACTTTGATCTTCCAAAAGATCACGTTGCCATGAGAAGTTACAATTCTTACAGTGTAGCTGTTGAACATTAAGTGCACATCTGCATAGACTGCAAAAGTACACTGAGAGAGTCAACTTTTATTTTGCACTGTACAGCACCAGATTGTTCATGTAAAAATGTGTCTGCAACTTTCCTGGTCAGCTTGCTTCACATTGAAATTATTCGCCTCACCTCTTCTCATATTGGGCATGGTGTGTTTTAGTGCTGAGGGACAGGCACTCTCTCAATAAGCCCTTAAATGGGCCTTGAAACAGTTTTCCTCTAGCCTCCAGAGTGAATGGTAGAGAATTTTATCATTCAACTTTGTACTGACTGAAGTTTTCTTCATTCTGGTTAGCTGGCAAATGGCAATACGATAAATAGCAAGTTTCTCAATTTTGCTTCATTGAGCTTACATTACACTCACAGCTGGTGTTTGCTGGAGAAATAGTGAGAGAAAAAGAAGCCACTTTTGATTACAGCTTTACACCAAGAAGAAGAAGAAAAAAACCATTTCCAACATCGAAAAACTGCATGAAGGCAACCTGGCACACTTTTCTGCTGCAGTGCACTGCCATGCATGGAATTTTCTTCTTATTTCAGTTGTGGTATTTCTATAGAGCAGAATGCACTCTGTAGACGTGAGTCACAGGAATCTCAGGGTTAGAACCCAGAAAAATTTACCGGCTGAATACTTAAAGTACTTCAGCAGAAAAGCTTGTCATGAAGTTAAAAATTACACATATGTGAGTGTCTGATAGGCATCTCATTTATCTTACTAAGAGCAAAACAATGTGAGTTTAAGTAATATTCTTGGTTTTTATAAAGTGGTTTGAAAGAGATCAATAATCCAAAAAAAACTTGAATACATATATGTAAGCTTGCTCTGTGCTCACATTCCTGCATGAGCTTTAAAATGGAGAAATCGAGTGCTCCCAGATGAAGAACTCAGGAAAAACACTGAAAAACTGTACTAAAGTTTGATACAAGGCATTAGCTTTCAGCCATGTTGTTTTTGAGAGAACTTAGCTAGTAAAATTAATTTCTTCCGCCTTGTTATGATATACACCTACTGTTTAGCACATTAACACATTAATCAGTGCTTTGCATTCAGTTTTATGAAGGATGGGTATTACTATTTCAGATTCAGAACTCCAGCATCAGTGCTTGAGTATAAGTTCAGAAATTAGCCTATTTGTCCAGGTCAGTCAAGAAGAAGATGAGAAGATGAAGTACACTGGCTTATTTAACCAGTATTTTGATTGTGATGCTTAATGTTGCTTGCAAACGACCTAGACTACAAGTAAATTGAAATCTGTTGCTTGGTTAGCAATTCAGTCAAACAGGCTACGGCTGATGTCCAACCCTAAGCTTGTTTGAGATAAGCCAGATCTGCACCAAATCAATCAGCTGAAGTGATCATGGTTTACAAGTTGATGTAACAATATGACGTCGCATACATACTTTTTTGTTGAATTGGAGAGATTTAAATTTTATTTGAATGATTGTGAATGTTTATTCTGTTAACAGAATATGTTGACTGGTGACATTTCGTAGTCAGCAGTAGTAGAGAGAATAAATGCATTCAAATTATATTCTACACACAATATATCAAAGTTACACACAGGTCTGTTCTAACATTGGAGTGGTTTAATGTTGAAGGGTTTGCGAACAGATAAACTTGTGGTATGTGGGGTGTGAAGATTAATGTCTGTGCATATGTGAGACAAAGGGAAAGAAGTCTAAGACAACAGTTTTCATTGCTGATTATTTGCCAAAAATTCTCAGGTAATTTATATACAGCAGTAATCTGATATTATTCAGATTTACATATTTTTTTTATAAAATGTAGTCAAATGTTTTTCCTCCCTTAAGGTATGCCCCTATGTTACAAAAAATAACCCATAACATTTGTGATAAACTCTCAGAGTATCTATTCAAAAAATAGCCGACATTTCTTCCAGACCAACATTTCAACCTGCTAGTTGTCCTGGTGGAGCAGAGTTAGCCACTGCTAACCAATACTTTGCTGCATTCACAGTTGCATGTGGAAGAGGGAAACATCAAACATTAAAGTGTGGCTGCTGAACTGTACAATCAGGTATAGTTTATTGCTCTTACACTGTGATTGCAAGTTCGGTTTAAAATGACTTGCTAACCACAACCTTATTTCAGTTTCAATCAAAATTGTCTCGAGGTGCTTTACAGAAACCCCAGAGCCTGAACCCCCGAGCAAGCAGGCAGTGGCAAGAAAACAATCCCTTTTAACAGGAAGAAACCTTGAGCAGGACTCACCTCAGTCACATCATTGGCTCAGTTTTTTCACTGCCAATAATGTGAATATGGTGTATTGAAAGTGTGGAGTGTGCACACTTTCAGTCTCACACAGTACCTATGTTTCCTGAAGGTCCTCAGCCTTCTTTGTTATGCTGTCACTCATGATTCCACTTCCCGTCTTTCCTTATGCCATGCCCCCCACGCCACATCCAGGCCAAAAGTTTGAAACACAAAACACAAAATCTGCAACTGAAAAAAATAAGACCTCAAATATTGAAATATATTTGAAAGTGAAAATTGAAAATAGTGAGAGTACAATGCTGAATGCTGTTCAAAATCAAAATTCCAACTTTCAATTTCAAATCCCTTTTTTTTTTTTCAAATTAATGAAACTTTTGGCCCTGATTTGTCTCCATTACATAGAATTACTGCATCATAAAGCAGATTTATTTTAAAAGTTCTTCAACAATGTTTTGAAAGGCACAGACATTGTGCTGATGGGGCGTCAGATCAGAAAACATCACTGTGTCATTCTAGAGGTCATGGACAGATGGCGTATTTTGACCTTTAATTTGGAGGACCCATCATTCAGGCAGCATTAAATTTATGGCCAAAAGTGTCTGCAATGAGACATGGCTGTTGAGAATGGAAGCTCCCATTCAGCACAGTCTTCCTCATCATTCATTCATGTGTACTGTACAGTAGCTGTTCACACCTGGGAGCTGCCCAACCACTGCCACTGCTGGCTTGTGAACTGTTACTGAGGGTTCAGAGAGCATTACTCATTCCCTTTCCCTGGCCAAACTTTCCCAGCTTCAGGAAATCAAACCAGCACCTTCTTGATCACAAACCTACTTTTGTTACCTGCCTGTTTGTTTCATATGCTCTATGATCCTTCTCATATTTGAACCCCTGACTTCATAAAAACAGGCCGTGGGCTGAACACTGATGTACTAGTGACACACGTACCACTTACAACATGTCAGCAGAAGCTCCACTGTAGACTTTTAGTTTTAGTATAGCTAAAATGAAATAGGAACAAGAAAAAGAACATGTTTGAAGTCTAGTGTGTCCTTTTAAAAAGATGTGCAACAGCTAGCATGTGTCCTGGTTGGAGGAATTCAATCTATGATTATTACGTGAGATGAAAACCCGTGTAATAACTGAAGAAAAGCTGCAGTTTCACTGGTGTGCATTATGTATTTTTCCTTTGAAATTTAGAACTGGTGAACCCTTTAGGGAATGAGGAGAGCTACAGTTTTCAGAGAATGCCCTTTTTGGCCCAGTTGCTGCTCACATTGAAATATGCAATGAAGCACCAGGAGTTGCATTCACCATACTGTATGGGAACCATCTGTGCAAATGAGAAAATAGGGAAAAGATATGGCGAATGCAGCACCCTAGACATGATCATCAACTGCTGGAGACAAAGGTAGAACTCAGTCAGCTGCTGGATGGACACTCTGCTCACAAGTGACTATTCTAAGCTTGAAAATCTGTCACGATTGACTGAGCCTTTTGCTGTGCACACTGACCAGTGCCCGATTGACAGCTATCACTTGTTTCATGTTGTCCCATGCTTTTTAAATCTGGAGGCGCACCTGCTTTCCACCACTGTTGTTCTGAAGCCTGTCACTCAGTTGCTGCTGTGGTTGATTTGCTGCCATTCTCAACCTTGACTGTTGCAGCTTCGATGCCACAGGAGCAGGAGCCCACATAGTGGATTCCAGAGTTTATTTGTACGGATTCTTTGTACAGTGCTTTGTACAGACCCTAGCTGGATAGTCACATCCAACCACAGATAAAAATGCCTCAAGGGCCACTGAAACTGCTTCACTGGTGTCATCAAGAGATATTCCTATCTTGCATCCCACCAGGCAAGTCAGGCAATAATGTCATGAGCACTCCAGTGAATGAGGTGACAAAGTATGTGGATGAGATCCAGTAAGGACTGGTCTGTGACAGCTCACTGGATTTCAGGAGGGTGAGGGAAACGATTTAAGTATTACCCTGGTGAGTTTAATCATTGTCCCTGTTTGTGGGCTAGTATCATCCAGTCAGTACAAAGAAGTCAGACTACAATTCTCTTGAGCAACATGTTTCCCTCAAGACTGACAAGAAGGTCCTGGACTAAAGGTATATGGTGGCAGTGGTATTGTGGTGTGGTGCCTGTGTGTGTGTGTGTGTGTGTGTGTGAGAGAGAGAGAGAGAGAGAGTGTGTGAGTGTTCCTGTGTCTTTGTTATAGTCCAGCAGCTTCTTCATAAATGGCCCCATTCATCCATTCCTCTCCTCTCCTCGCACATCGTTTCACCCTGTGGCCTTAAATCACAACTTTTATTTCTGAAATTTTAAATTTGGTTTTAATGTTTTAATACTTTCAAGCAACAGTTTGTGTGATATACCTCTTAGAAAGTTTTTTTTTGGTAATTATTATTATTATTATTATTATTATTATTATTATTATTATTATTATTATTATTATTATTATTATTATTATTATTATTTGCAACTTCAGTCTGGCCATTAATGCAAACTACTGAACATTTCCTTTTAATTAAGTTCAGGGCGCTAATTACTGTGCTTTGTCATGGGTTGAGCGATGTTAATTATTCATGGTGTACAAGAATAAAATGACTTTGCACAATATGTGACCTTTAGTAAACAAGGGTTTGGTAAATCATTTTTGACACCATGCATTTTCATCCTACTTTTTCAGCTTCGATACATCAAGGCTTTCATTATAATAAAAATAAAACAAAAACTGCAAAACAATAATAATAACTGGCACATTTAATTCAAAACACAACAGAATGATGGTTGGAGGTTACCCTTAGTGGGAAGCTGCAGAGATAAGCTTTTATGCGTTTGTTTAAACTTTCTTTCTTTATACTTTTACTTGAAGAAACCATAAATCTTCTTTTACAATTTTTATTTTATTTTCAAAATTTATGGGAATTTAGTTACACTGAATTAATACTGCAAATGTTCTGGCAGTTGGTTAAGCCACTGATATTGACATTACACTGTCACAGCTGATAAAAATCACTGAACTCAGGATGCAAATCTGCTGTGTCCATCCACCCCAGACTTCTGTCAGGATGCAAACGTATAGCACGTCCCTCTCTCAAACGCACTGTTCACTGATCCAGAGAGCAGTTATTTACTTTAAAAGATAAGTGAGGAATTAGAAGAAAATACAATGCAATTTCTAGCTGACAGAGTTAGTGGACATTAGTTGAGGCCACCAGTCCAATAATCAATGATCCACCAGCCAGCTTTTTGGTTGCCAGTCAAAAATAAGCAACAGCAAACTTGAAATGAAAAAACACATATTTCCATCCACAAAAGTTCCCATCATGCTACTCAGTTTTACAGGTCACTGGTTATTGTATGCCTAGATTGCAACAGCATGAAAGTCATGCAGGCAGCATCACACATTGTAAGAAATAAACTCTGAGGTTCTCCATTATTTGAAAAGGGACTGCAGCATGTCCTCTCTGAGACCTTACAGCAAAAGTCAGAGTCATAAAACACATTTTCTGCTGTTGATGTTAAACACTAATTTTCAAGGTGTGTAGTGGCTTCAGAAGTCTCTGTTATTGTTATTATGTTGCTGTTGTTTAATCTGAGACCGGAGATTACAGGACTGGTAGATTCACCTAATATAAAGGCATCAATATCAATACAACCTGGCAAATAATACCACCTTATGTCAAAAAATGTAAGCAACACTGAAAGGGCTTTAACTGACATCACGTTATCTTAATCAGTACATGAACTATGTGGTGCACAAGAGAGTGTGTCACTCCCCAGTGCAGTATATCAAACCACTTATGCATTGTGACACCAGTGAAGCACATACTGTACTCAGGATTCAAACCATGTCTGTTGTGCTTCATATATCAAAGGATAGCAAAGGTGCACAAGAGTCAAAAGATGTTACAGCTATGAGTGTAGTCTTTCTCAACAAGGCAATAGGGTGTTGTGCACATTTATGCACAAACAATACTGGCATTCAGTATCTGTCTCCTTTGGGCAAATTACGCAAATGGCCAGGCATGTCTCTATTAGAGCGGCATTTGATGATATGTTTCTTTAAACTGCCCCATTTAGCCGTGAGGTTAAGATCATACTAATGTCACTGTGATTTTAAGTCATTCTAAAGAATGTACTTTTGTCTGTATGAATGAAATAACGAAATGAATAAAATATGATGTATTTATCTTTCTATGAAATGGAAAATAACAGATATGTGTTTTAAGGCTACCATCTGAAAAATTGCAAACTTTGGTGTTAACATTAGAGTACGTGCTGCAAATCATTTCACTCACTGATGTTGATTGTATCACTGATTGATGAAATGCTGCACAATGAAAAGTATTTCTCATCACAGTTAAAGAGCAAAGATGAGGTGGGAAAGGTCAGTAATGGACACTAATCCTGTGATTTACAGTAAAGTATGGGACCTATTCACAGAGGTATAATCGGGCTGATTTATCAGCTGCTCTTTCCACTGAGCATATTAATGTTGATTAATCACACTAAAGTAATCCCAGCTGGCTTTGAGTTCTTAATGTCAGCTGGGTTCCTATTTTATTGCCTGTGGAGAAGCTGGGAAATAATAATTGTCTTTTTAAAAAGTAGCTGATGGCACACCTTGAGGGTTTTAATTTGGTGGGCTGGACTTCTTTTTGGTTTGAGATTGACCTTGATTCATTTTATGCTGTGAACAGTGTACAAGAAAACTCAATAAAGTATTGCTGGATTCAATCAATTTTCATAAAAGCTTTAAAGTTCCCTTTCCTTCATCTGTTTTGTGGTTTTTGGTAATTAACTACCAAAGTTACTCTGTCTTAAAGTTTTGGAAGCTTCACTTTTTTGCTGAGTCAAGTTTAGAGTGAATGAATGAATGAAATGTGTCTTAAGTTAGAGGGACAGCTGAGGTCTAACACAGCAGAGCTGCCTCTGTTCAGTGAAATGATGGGAAGTGCACCTGTAGCTTTTCGCTCAGAGTTTAAACTTGTTGCCACAGAGAGTTGAGGTCAGACGTCAGCAGGGTTTAAAAGTGCTTCCCCCTCAGTTCTCATGCTCCCTTTAAACGCACTTTCTGAATTAAAGAGGGTTAACGGAATAGGTGATGGTTTTCTCAGAAATGTACTTCCAGTGTCATCATGAAGTTGCCATTTCGGACTTTTGGTTAAATTTCCTAACAGCTATTGGATGCATCATCATGAAGTCTTGAAGAGGCTTATAAATCTAATGACTTCACTATCATCACCAGCAGGTTAAAGTTTTTCAATTTATACTGTGTAAAAGCTCCAATTTTCCATGTAGCAGTACTTTGACTTGTGACTTAATACCTACAAAACTAATGGCAGTCAGCCTCACTTGTACTCGTTTGGTGCTAATTAGCAAAATGCTAGCATGCTAACTTGCTAAACATAAACATGTTGACATTGTCTGTGAACATGTTATCATACTGATGTTGGTTATGAACAGTTCCAGCACCATCAAAGCAAGCAACACCAGTAGCTGCTACCACTTTGTAGTGCTTGAGCACACTTAATGAAGCCTGTCAGGACAATTCAGTAATAAATAAATAAATAAATAAGAATTAGGTTGTTTTATGTCTTAAGTAGAGTCTGTCAATATAAGGGCACATCCACAACTTGACCAAGATTAAATAGACAGTGAAATATAAAATCCATTGATTTTCCTTCATTCTTTTATTCAGCAATCTTCTAACTCCCATCAGCAGCCAGACAGCAATGAAACGTTGTTTTATTGTGTATATTAATCTTGTTGAGTCTCCTATCAACTGTCATATTTATTTTCATTAACTCCTTTAGTTGTTCTTTTAGCGACGTGGAAATTAAGTCGCACCTGCTCAAGCTACACATAACATATGGACACATTTTCATTTTGATTTGAAGTCCACTTTAATCTTGACAGCTGTCTTTTTATAACCATGTCTGACATGTACACTAGCTTTCAAAAGTTTTTGCCTGCTGTAAAAGCTTCATTTGGAACAGTTAGATGACTCGGAGGACTGCTATATATGTTTGAATGGTCTTTCCTCCTTTTAGCTTTCATAAAGTCATCTTTACAAATAAATGTTGTTTTGTGTAAAGGGTTTAAAAGCGAGGTAATGTTTTGTTCATGGGGGAACAAAAGGCTATGTAATAGTTCAACCAGACCGATAGGTGAAAGGATAGAAAGAGACAAGGAAACTCTGAGCAACAGTTAAATAAGACCCTGAAGTCACCAGTCATTGGTAAAATAAAGTATAAGCTTGGCACCAAAAAGAAGAAGAAAAAACATGAATAGGGTCTTATTTCAGTACGCTCTTCAGCAAAGCTATTCTCAAAACTTCACAATGGACAATTGGATTATGGAAAATCAAAGAGTATACCTTTTATATCATTGTTTATATATCGATTATAACATATGATAGATAAATTCAATAACTAGCTTTTATTGAGGGAAAGGAGGAAAATGTCTAGTGATTCCAAATATTTGAGTTGTGTAATAAGCAGGTTTCAGACAGAGATTATCAGGGTGGATTTTCACCCAATCAGAGGTTGCACAAAGACCAGCATCTTCTTATTCTTAATGATTTTTGCTGCTGAAATGAAAAGTTGACCACAACAGATTTAACAACAACTCAGTGGCAGACATTATCCAAAAATTAAAAGTCCGGAGCTTTGATTCCAGTGCCAGATAATTTTGTCCATCACCAGTCATGTGTTCTGTCAAAATGCCCCTTAACAAAATGCTGACTGCCTGCTCCGCAACCTCATGTTATGAGTGCAAGGTGAAATATAAAACATCCTTCTCATGAGAGCAAATGTTTTGACCCAAAAATCCTGTACATTTTCATGTTTTTGCATATAAAACATGAATGAAATTAACCGAGGAAAATACAAGGGAAAAATACTTTGCTGCAGGTGCAAGGAAACTGAGACCAAGAACATTTTATAATTATGTGTTGGAGTGAAGCATATTTAAATAACCCTCACTGTCTTCAGCCCTTGCTCTGCATTTGTATGTTGTTGGAAGTAGTGTTTTAGGTGGGAACTGGTTTTATTACTGTAGGTCAGAAAATGCGCTATGAGCAGCTCTTTACCAGAACTCACAGCCAGAGACCGATCTAACAAATTAATCACAGAAAGCACTCGCTTTCAGAGCCAAAATCTGCCAGAGAGGAAGAACTCAGAGTAATGGGAACATGTTTCTGGCAATAAAATTGGCTACAGTCTAGTGATTTTTATTTATTTATTTATTTTTTGAATGCTTAGTTCCCCCTCCCTATATAGTATAGGGCTCCTCCTGTTCATCTGAATCAAATCTGATAGCCATTGTGACAAATACTTCATATGCTGCAAAATATGATACTTTTATGTTATGCCTACCTAACTACAGAGGCTAGAGTAATTGTGTATTTATTCATTTAAGTGGTTAAGTTTAGGGAAATTATATTTATGCATGTACATATTTCACATTTACTGCCTCCTGTCTCTTCTAGAGCTGTACATGCCTGTGGGAAAAGGGCTATTTGGGTCCGATAGAGTAAGCATTTTATTTAAATTTCTGCAATGTATAACACTACTGTCTGTTTGAATCCAAAGCTGTCATAAATTAACATTTTTGCCTGTCAAATGTAATGTTACAGTTACATAGTATTTCATGTCAGTCATCCATAAAGATGTCATGGCAGTCTTCACTGATACTGTAAGCACAATCTGAAGCACAATCTGTAGGCGAATGCTGGATGTAACTGAGGTTCATTAAAGAATGAGAGTGGTGAAAGCAAAGATATTCTGTGCTATTCTCAAAATCTTTCTTCTTTGAATCAGGCATATACAATGTAACTATAACATCCTCAGTTCAAAATCAGTCTTTGTTGCATCCTTTCCCATCTCTTCTGACTGTTCATCATCATAAGCTGTCAGATAAAGCACAAATACCATAAAAATAATCTTTTAAAGTGCATTTCCTCTCAAAAGCTCTGGTGGGTTTGGATCACGAAGATCCCCTGGGGTGATAGTCTTCAAAATTTGCATTGAAAACATCAATATTTGTGTTGTATATCTTGCAGTGAAAATAGAAAAGAAAAGAGAAATGTAGTACACTTCAACTTCATATTCACCCCGGTCTACAAAATACATGTAAAAGATAAATTGCAACATGAAACTGAACAGCTTTGAAATATCAAAAGGGACTGCAAAAAGGTTTTAGCAAGACACTTTCCATTTTCACTTTCAAAATTGATAGAACAAGAATTACACTCCACCAAAATCACTCAGCCAGAATTCCATTTATTTTATTTATCTGTTTCACTGCATTTTTCTCATCTGAAGAATACATTTTGTGTCCACATGTTGGATAAGTAGACAAGCGTTGCTGTTTTGAAGGATATGAAAACATTTATGTGGCAGCCCATGCTCAATGATGATTAATGCAACCTGCTGAAGAGGAAGGAAGGCATCAATGCCAGACCTGAGTAGCCAGTACACATGTAGTGGTAATACTACAGTGTACAGCAGTTGCATTGCACTTGTTGCATGTTGATACTGTGTTGGAAAATGTTACCTTGGTATCTCCGTCCAAAAAGGGAAGTCCACAACAAAAATGGTTCAATGTTTTATCTGTATCTTTGCAAATTTTTTTTTGAGATTATTTTGAGACTTGTTAGGATTCAAAACTAATATGCACGTCAATAAGCAAGTAATTAGCACAAAATTTTTGTTCTTTTGATTTCAATCTAGTATTTTAATGTATTTCAAAAAAGAGGAACTGCTTCGAAAGAGGTTAAGGTTGTTATTCAGCAAAAAAAATGTACACGTCTCAATTTGAGAATTCTTTTGAGTAGTTTTGGTTTTCTGAAGATAAAAGAAAAGCTTTGAAGTTAAGTCATTCAACCAGGAGGGATTGACAAACACTTTTTATAATATTATTCTCAAAACAAAGCTGTATGAAAATGTGTACATTTGTTTTGGGGTTTTTTGTACATTTTCTCTGATCACTTATTTAAGGTGATCTGACATTCGCTCATGGAGACTAAATGACAGACAAGCTGCAGAAGCACAAACACAATAGAATGACAGCTGTCAAAGCAGAAAAACATTTTACACTGATCACAAAAACAGAAAATCTCAGTATGCTGGACAGCATCAGCCATCCCACTGGTCATGCTAATCCCTAATAAAGCTGTGATTCCACGTTCCATATACTGCCTGAGCAAATGTGAACAAAGGTCATCTCGGGTTTACATTCAGTGTTATAAAGCTGGATGCACAGATCCTCGGTGACATTTTGGTATCAATGCATTGCACAGCTACAGCATGAGAGCTCATGTACCACATATGGAATTATGGTACTTTGGTTAAATGGAAAATGACTGCAGCACTTTTAGGTTTTTGCTGCTCATCCACCATACACACACATACCAATGACAGTGAGCTACTGTGCAGGGTGCTAGCACCACCATCAGCTCACTGTCTTGCCTAAGGACAAGCACCACATACTAAACCTGTGATCAGTGGACAACTCGCTCAGGGGTCTGAGCCACAGGCACTTTTGTTGCTGGTATGTCTTAGTATGAGTGGCATAGAGGTAGAATGGTTCTTTCTTCTTCCTTTTTTTTTTTTTTTTTTGCATCAGGGTAAATTTATTTCAAAGTATTAATTGACAGGAATTTGGGTGTTGGAATGGTGAACATCATTTATGACTTGACACAGCATTCATATAAAAAAGCAGGAAATCCAAACACCATAATATAAACATATATGGTATTTGCTGTTTTCCCAGATCAAACCACTGTACAGATACAACAGATCAATATCTGTAATTGGCTGAACATGTCATTTTTTTTCAACATGCAGTCTCTCTCTGGTGCTGCTGAACGGAAGACAGAAACCTAATCTTTTATAACAAGGTTCATGCCCCATAGAGGTGTTTTTCCATGCTTTATCCCGTTTGGCTGGAAAAGTGTGCTGTGGGTTCTTCTGTGAGTTGCTGTGATGTGTTGTGGATGCCAGGACAATCGAGATTTTACAGCTGGCTGATAAACAGCAGCCTTTTTGGCAGAGTCTTGCATGATGCTTTTGAGAAAGATCATGCTTACTTTTTGTTTATTTTACAGGTTTGATTGTCTGATAGAGTAGTTTGAGAGTGTGATACTGTTTGGCAGTAGATTCACAATTATGGGATGTCCAGTGCTTCACAGCAGCACATGAATGCACCACATAGCCTACACAGTGTAAAGGACTTGGTTAAAAGTGCAATATTTTTTTTTCATTTCTTTCAAAATAAGTTAACTTTCTGTCTTTTTGTGATTGTTTTAATTTCTTTCATCACAAGTCGGTTTCTGAAGTCTACAGTGTGTTTAATAATCTCACCAGTATCTCACCTATCTTTCTGTTCCTGCATGCCTAAATTCTCACTGTTAGGCATGTTATTAATCCTCTCTTTTAGAGAAAAATGTTATAATTGACTGGTTGTTTAAAAATTCATTAGCGGAAAGAAAGGTGTTATTTCACAGGTATTTGTTTTTCACCAAAAGTGAAGGTTTCAATCTCATTTTTCCCCCAAACCTGTGGCAATTGAAATACTTGATTGAAGAACGTCGTAGCTTGAGGATAGCACATCACTGTGTTGTTCAGTCTTGCAATCCCTAGCTCCCTCAGGACTTGAGCCTGCCTGATGTGCTCTGCACACTGAGTGATATTGACAGACATTGTCAACATACACCTTTCACATTGTGCAAAAGGCATAGAGCTTTTCTCAGCCTGTGGGTCAAAAAAGAGGGGTCGTGTTCTGGCAGCACCGACAGCATGTGCCCATTAAACCTTGGACCAGGAATTTGAATTTGGAAATTTAATTGGGCATGCAGTATTTCCATATTGGTTGTGAGTCTGGGCTTCACAAGGGAACAAGTCAGCTGAACTTCGCTTGGAAAAACATCTTAATAAAAGAAAAAAATGTTGCATTATTATGGCCATATCACGATGTTTTCACACCACTCCAATGACTAGAATATTTCAGTAATTATGGGATGAATACAAAAATGCGAGATGAATAGAGAATGCTATATGCTGGTTAAAATAACACACAGTAATGTACATTACAGACAAAACACGCAAGGTTAGTAGTCACTGACCTCATGAATTATTGGTGGGAGGAATTTTAAAACCACTCGTAATGCACCTTTAAACCAGCCAACCCACAGGGGACCTCAGGGTTCCTGTCTGTCTCAGTGATGCTTATTGACTTGAGCTAAACATGCCCTGCACAGGGTACTTTGCAAGTCCTGGAGTAAATATTCCACTTTATTCAATTTGATTGTGATCGGTTGGAGCTGCCAGCTCTGATCACCACAAATATGCCTGAAAAGCCGGTGTTCCTGCAATGTACAATATATTACAGTAATTTCAGAGCAAGAGGACACATAATATTCCCAGTATCATTTGTATCTGAGATTCATGAATTTTCTTTAAAATCTAAACATTTTTAAAACTGAAATTTCATTTTTATATAACTAGAACAATGGGGAACATGGGGCACATGAAAGCTTTTACATGTGCTGCTCTTAACATGTGGTCTCACATGTGGCTGTCTAAATCAACAACCCACTGCCACAAATATGATGCATCAATGAGCAGTTGAAAACAAATTGCAAACTATAGAACAGACAGAAGATAACGCACCAACCTCTTTCCCTCTGTACACTGAACTCCTGTATGAGTTATCTGAAATTTTTCTTGTTGTTGTTAAGTATAATATAACATACGTTTTTGTTAAATTATTGAAAATATGCTTTCAGATTTTACTTGTATGCCATTTAATTAATTTTGGAACATCTTTGAGATCTTCACTCCAATTCAGCTAATTATTTTTGGTCTTTATTGGTCTAAACTGTTTTGACATTATCTCAGTGATGCAGATCAAGCATATGTCTGAAAGTGTTGTTACTTTAGTGTTGTGGTGAGGTATTGAATGTGTTGTGTACAAGGATGAATTGGTGAGAAAAGCTATGCCCAACATTGAAAGAAAAACACTTGTTATGGAATTGGTCACCAAAATCAAGTCAGAAAAAATGACTGAAAGTGTGAAAACAATAACTAAAGGATAAACCCTCAAATGCCTGTCCAACTATGACACCACCACTGCTTGGGCAAGCTGTAGCCCTCTAGTCATGACTCCGTCATGTGTAATACTTGTGAAAATGTGTTTGGACTGGTTCATAAAATTTCAGGAGAACAGGTTCACAAAAGATATCTGGAAATAGATTTAATCATAATTTTTCTTTCTTTTTTTTCTTTTAGGTCATTGCACAACTCCAAATGATTCCCAAATAATTTACCTAAGACAGCAGCTAAAGAGATTAAATTTATTACAAGACCAATAAATAAAACAAAAGCAAAAGAAAAGGAAAAATGAAGTGTCTCAAAGGACTGTGGTTTTTGGCTTTGCTCATTAATTAGGCATGGATTTCACCCCATACATTTTCTAATGAAGGACATACGCATGCATTTCATGCAATGTTACAACTTCCAAGGTCCCATTATGCTCAGACAAGAATTAAAGACGAACATGAAAGGAATAAAGGAAAATGTATTTGAGTTTTGTGATTGGCTACTGTAGTGTCCCTACATAGCATGATTCGCACATGCTAATCTCATGCTGACTGAACACATCTGTGAGGGAAAACCAGCTTTCAATTTAATTACGTTCTAATTAGCATTATGGTGTTCAGTGGTACAATCATTTCACTGAGAGCATAATTCACTCAGGGACAGAGCCAAAGAGGACAGCTTTGTAGATGCCTGTATTAGCGGGGTATATGTAGCAAGTGTGCTTTTCTCCCTACCATCATAGTAGTACAAGTTTATGAATTGCTATTGCCACCCAACAAGAGAGGAGGTCCCTGGCATGCGATCATATTTTTGTGGCTTGCCATATAGGTATATAATAAATTTTGAAATATTCCTCAAGGTAAATATGGGAGATCATTGTAATATTGTCTTGTTATTTAACACAGGTTGTGCTTGCTTCCTTCTCTGAAGTGGACATGAATTGCTAAGAAGCCAGTGATTTCAGCATCCAACTAGTCCATGTACTGCATTGTACTCAAAGAAAAAGAAAATCACATATAAAAATACACCAACAAGCTTCCATTGAATTAACAAAGCAGACAATTCTCGAGCAGATCTGAAGGATGTGGGTTGACCTCCCTCCTGGCAATCTACAAAACCCTCTGACAATTAAAAAATATGTGAGGAAAAATGAGTGGGATCAGCACAGATTCAGCATTATTGATTTGTATGAGTGTTTACCCACGTAGAAGGCTTGGGTGGGAACATGGTCAGAGCTTGAGGCAGTAAATCCTGAGTAGGTTAAGGTTTATCGAATGCTTCAATAAACCAAAAGACCTTTCTCCAAAAGACGGTGCTGTAATGAGTTCTTAAGTGCATTAAGCCAGTATGTTGAAAGAAATTAGGTCAAGGTGACAACAGAAAGAAAGCTTTCAGTGAAAGCCAACTGTAGTAGTCACATCACATTTTCAGCAGCAATTGGTTAGCTTTACACTTTATGCCGACATTTGGAAATGTTTTATTTTATCTTATTTTATTGCTGTGTTACCACAACAAATGGAACGCAAACACACACTGCCTTCAGTTGCGGATTGAGAATGAGTTTCATCAGTCAGTGTGTACTTCTGTTTACATTTTAGGCATTCAGCTGATGTGGCTAATCCAATCCAAATTCCTAGATTAATATGATTTGTTGCTGGACCACTTCTCTGCATTGAATCAAGACCAAAAAATTGTATAATTGTGCTATTCAAAATGCACCATTAAAGACAGAGGGTATCTGTCTTGTACATTTAGCGAATATATTTATTTCTGGTTTGCTTCTCACTAAGACCAGTTAGCAGGTGTGCAGGAGATCCTGTAATCAGTTTGCTACTTACACAAGAACTGAATACAGAATGACTGCACAGTTCTGCAGTCATACAATTAATCATTTATCATGGAGTGTTTCTTTGTGGTCTAACCTATGTGATTATGATTTGCTGCTTGTTTGTTTACATGTGAAATTCACACAGACAGATGTTTGATTTTGCATATCTAAGTCCTCACACAGATCAGTGGCTAGTTTTCAAACGAAGAGGTTTAAATGTGTAAATAAATCCATCTGTCCCCCTATGCAGAGTACATAAACAACACTGTTTCGTGGCAAGTATATCGAGACAATAGTAATGATGCATTGTGTTCATCACAAACCATGACACAATCTTCCAGTCAACACGTCCTCATACTTAAACAACAGAATGAGTCAATTGCCAGTGACATACATAACTGTGGGACAGTGAGGTTATTGGCAGAGTGTGATTACTGCTGTGAAACATTTTGGTTTGGTTAGGTTTAGCCAAAGCCTCCTGGTTTTGTGTACTTAAACTACGTCATTGCTTGCCTTTATTCCAATCATAATTATTACTACACTAGAGGTTGCTGCCAGTATGGATCGTATTAAGCTGCTTGTACAGATGACCTATGAGGATGAGCCAATCTGTGCGTTGATTATATCTGAGACAATCAGAGAATGTGATGTGGCGACACTAGTATGTATCACATTCAGTTTTACACCCCACTCACCTCAAACTTTGCCCGTACAGCTTATTGCTTTAAATCCAACCTTCTTTACTAGCTCTCCCTTTGATAGACCCAGAGGCAGAAAATAGGAATACCTCCTCAAAACGAAGTTGCACCAGCATTGCACCACCTGCCTCTCAGTATGTTAAGACGTAAACGTTTTTCATCCTGTATCCTCCCTTCCATCCACTTCTTCCTTTCATGATTGAAGTGCACTTAACAGATATAAACAGAGCACACCATAGATTTTGACTGGTTTCACCTGATTGTTCTGTTCATTTAAAAGCAAGCAACTGCACGTAGTTTTTAATAATCTGTGTGTTGCTGGGGAGTTTCAGTACGCCATTAAGAGCCCATTGAGCTTTATTATATGAGTTTTAAATTGTAATAAAAATGTTAGAGAATGTATCCTAACTGTTTGCCAAATGAGTCAGTTGTCTGGTGTATCAGGGTCAGGTGTGTTACTGGCAGAGAAAATGGGCAATAGCTTTGACCCTAGTGGCCAATCAAATTATAATATCCTTTTAATTGAATTTTACAAATGAAAAACTGCTGCCAAAAGCTTTTGGACGACACTGAAAAAAGAGAAAAAAATAAAACATGGCTGATTCATTTTCCAACTGTTAAAAAGAAATGTTAGCAGCAGATCCTCAACATTGCAAGTATGAGTACAAGAATAATAATTCACTGAAGATGCAAGGTTTTTACTGGTAACTGAGTTGCTGTGAGGGCCTACATATGAACAGAGACTAATCTGTAACCTTATCTGAGAGGCGTGTAGTGGAGCACAGTGCCCTGTGGCAGGAATGGGGCTAACATGATATGGGGAGGATGTGTTGTATCTGAGCATGTCCGATTGTGTTGAAACTGTCATCACCTGTCATCATAGCTGTCCCAAGGCCAGTGTGCCAGGTCATAATCACACAGCTTTCAGATTTGTAGGGTTGGGAGACGTTTGTGGTGTTGAAGTGCAATGGTGGCGGTTACTGTACTGTGCTGTACAGTAAGTAGTTACACAACGTTATTTGACCTTAGACTATTTATGCATTTGGCTTTATTCCACACAGTAGGGATCTGTTGGGAATTATCCAAAGGAACAGGTGTGGTTTAGTATGCAGTATAAATAATAATGGTTAAAAACTTAGAAAGTGAAAACCAGATGTCCACACAGTTAATGTGTAGGCATTGATTGCTCTCTCATTCATAGAAAAGGTGTTGAATGTGTTGTTTTACATGTCAGTTTTAAACAAATTACAGGTTGTTTTGCTTATTTTCTGCAATCAAAATGTGACCACTTTCATCTCAGTTTGCCAGGGACAAAATTGGCACTCAAATGGTGTGCTGTTCCACAGTTGTGACATTAATGCTTTTGAATTAAGGATTCTGACTGCATCATTTCAGTGTACTGGCAACATTGTTGTAGCCTCATGGTTACATAAAGAATGTGTTCAGGATATTTGCATGTGCAGTACCTTCTTGCTGTTGAATTGGTGAACTCCATTTAAAATAACTGTACCACTTTTCTTTCAGTAAGTGGCAGCACTCCCCCCCCCCCCCCCCCCCCCCCCCCACACACACACACACACATAATCATTAATTTATGCAACAGGGCTGGCAATGGCTTGCATTTCTTTTGTTTATTAGCCAACACTGTTCACTGACACACTAGAGGGAGTAGACATGAATAGTATTAAAAAATATAACAGTATATTTTCTGGGACATCTGAAATGTTCAAAACCTTTGAGGGGAAGCACACAATTGGAATATGTGGTGAGAGAATGGCAATGGATTTTGTTTGCTTTCTTTGTCAATGCATGTTGTGAGCCATTCAGCCCATACTCTATTCACATTTCTTAGCTGTTAATATTAAAGAATACATATGTATTTCTACCCTGACTGGAACTTTGATACCTCATTACAAGGATCTGAGCAGAAGAGAAAGTAGGAAGATTGAAGGTTGCACTTCGCAACTGCATTTCTATGAGCACAACAGCTATGAAGGAGGACAAAAATTTTCATCTCCAGTACTATACCCTCTAACATTCTTTATATGTTCAAGGGACCAAAGCCCCTAATACTCTCATTGTACTCTCCACTATGGAATGCACATTATGAATAATCATACCACCAAATAGCCCAGCAAGCAATGCCGGACCTAACAGTGTAAAGCTTCAAAGTTTGACAGTTACCTTAGAGGTCCACAGTGTCCAAGTTGAGGACAATGCAGAGAGGATCCAGACATGTCACATGTTCAGTTTCACCAGTGGAAAGTGAACAATAAAGCTCTGAGACGAAAGTCTATTAAAGCTTTTGTGACCAAAGGTGCTGTAGTCTCATATATAAATATGACGAATGGACGAAAGGAAATAATTGTTGGATGTTAATCAGTAAATCTATCTAAATAGTAAATGAGACAACCCACTTTTTAACCAAAACTTTAATTTATTTAATCTTGTTTAAAACATCCTTTAAGTTTTGCAGTGATTTTGTGGGTAGATGTTTAATACATTAAATTTCATCAGAAATTGATCTTACTAGGTAAATTTTAGAAAACATATCACAATTAGAAACATTGTGAAGACATGTGAACAGCAAATTCACTTGACTGACATAATTTTTGTTCGCTTGAAAGTAGAAAGCAAAATTGTTATGATAAGTATTGTACATGAACATCAAACACAGAATCATCTTCATTACCAGTCTGACACAAATGTTCTTTGTCTGCATAAAATGGGACATGTTATGTCATTTCTTGGCATATACATCTGTTTGGAAGTAAAGTACAAAGGCGATGCATTTAAAATGAAGTGCTGTTTGATCATAATGTTTGTGTCAAATTGTGACAGATGCAGTGATTTTCTTTTTATCTACTGTTTTATTATTTTTGATAAAGTTGACAGAGAATGCATCCTGTTTTTCAGCGCTACTCTGCTTTAAAAAATAAATACTGTATTTACACGTAAAAATAGTTGTAGCAGATCAATGATGAATTCAACCTTTACAACACTATCCATATGTTAAGAAACTTCTTCATTGCTGAAAAATCTTAGGGCAATCTTTGGGCGTGCTATTATACATAATCAGAGTGCGGAATAGTGGCTGGGGGAGTCACAGCAAGTCACCAAAGTACCACCCTGCTTTATTTTAAAGTCTCTTCATCCCACACTGCGGTTTATATGTGTGCTTTAAACACATATTACCTAAGAAAAATGAAAAATGCACTCATTGACATTGGAAAAAGAGGCCACTACAACATCCCAGATCAAGCTGCTGCCCTCAACAGGTGGTACTGTGTTCTAAAATGACAGAGCGCAGTACTCCGAGGGGAGATAAACTTTGTGTTTATATTAGTGATGCTGGGTGCTCAACCGAGTCAGAGTGGGTGGACAGTGTTTCCCTTTTAATGTGAAAATGCTGACTATATTTTCATTACCATCATGTTGTTGCCATTTACATTTGTCCTAGAAGTGAATTTTAAAAATACTCTGAATTATTTCGTGGGTGTAGTTGCAGGATATTAAAATGTTTTGTTTCCTGGTAAAGTATGGAATACCCCAGGGGTACATACTAGGACCTGTTTTAATTATGTTGTACTTTTTGTTCGAACATTTAATTTTGAGAATCACTTTTGCAAGATCAACCAGTTTTGTGCTAGTAGTTGGGAAATATTGATCTATTCAATGTTGAGAGACACTTAAACATGTGCTTTAATTCCTGCGAGCACAGACAGTTGCAATCATATCCTGAAATTCACGGGTTCAAAAATTATACATAGAAGGCAGCCAGACTCCAAAAGAAAGAGCACATACTACTTTCTTTGTTGTATGCCTGATTTTCTGAATTATTCTGAATGCATTGTTTTCTTATTCTTTTTTTTTTTTTTATTTGTATTGGTTCATTCTGTATCTGTAAATTCCACTCTACATACTTATTTTGGTTTTTACTTAGTCTTACATTTAATTTTGTTTTCCTATCTAGCTGATCTTAAAATCTGTGTCCCTTTGCCTCCCTTACTCCTTAATTATTATTATTTTGAGGGTGCAGTGCATCAGATTTTGATAACAGTTACGATAGAAATACACTTAACTTGTACCAGTACCAGTGGACAATAAAAATAAAAATGGAAATGTGCACAACATTCTCACAGTAAGAGGTTTGTGTGACACAGTCGTAGCTAAAATAAAAAGAGACCCGCTGAAACCAACCACTGGCTTGAGGCCAACAAAACAAGGACGCTCATTTCAAATCACTAGAATCAACACTGACATGAATGCATGCTTTTCACACTTTGCTGACTCTGTACACCATTGCCATTCCTCTCACTGCACTTAAAGGGCTATAAATCTGAACGCTAGTTTAAGCACTTTCAAAAATATCTCCAATGGCCAGAAACAACGGATGGGTGTTTACTCAACCACAACATCTTGTACAGAACTAAGTTGATGAAACTATTGAGTGAGACATGAATGAGATAGAAATGGAAGTGAAAACCTGAAATGATTTCCTGCAATAAGGTTATACATCCTGTGGTTTTGTATGAGAGAATGAAAAGGATTGCATCTTTAAACTTCTCATGCACTTTCATGAATGTTTCAGTGTTCAGGGAAACTGGATAACAATCACTTCAGTCTTCACATACAGTGAAAGACTAAGTTAAATTCAGAAAATGTGTAAACAAAGGAAAAATTCATTATTACATATTACATTACACCCCACCCTCACCCTCCTTTTTTTACACTTGTCTCCATCCACTTTATCCTCTCTGTTGCTCAGGCTGTGAAGATTAGAAGATGTAAAATAGCTCCTCGGCCGGTACGGAACTCAAAATTTGTTACAAGCTCCATTGAGCAAAGGGGGTACCATGTCTTCATTATGCAATGACAATGAACATGACCATCTGTACAGGGATTACGTACACCATCACATCACAAATACAACTTCTATCTGAAACATGTACAATATGTGTATATTTGTATTTCAACCTTTGTTAAGGCTAATTTCATTCTGCAGAGGTTTGCACTGATTTTTATACTGAACCTCATTGATCAAAAACAGCCTGCTGTTATGAATTCTTTATCACAGTGTGATGACAGACAGAAATATAGAGCAATAAATGCATTTGTAGTTTGTTCATAATAATTATGTTGTGTATTGAAATCCACTTTTGTACCTTTAAATGACGCTCTCTATCCAGTGTATATCACTGCCTATGGTTTCCTTTCAGAATAATCTGAAAAGCATTCATACTGAAATGAAAGTTGGTTGTCAGGATGACCTAATGGTTTGACATAGCCATGATTAGTTTAATCCCCACAAAAGCAAGTGCTGCTTTGATAAGGGTTCCACTGCCATGTCCATCTCATTAAGATGAAAAGTTTCATTTTGATGGTATTGTACAGTGACAGTCCTTGACAGAATGTTACTACAGTAACTTGCATTTATACTGTGGTACAAATCATCTAGGAGCTTTAAGTTGTATCATTCAGTTTATTTAAGATTCTTATAAATGAATTGTTTCTCTTACATCCAAAGACAATTCTGAAATGTATTAATCTATCTGAATTAAAAGACATCAACTCAAAGTAACCTCTATGAAAATATATTATTATATTTTATACAAGAAAGAAAGTTTTAGTATTCATTTGGAAGAATAAAATCTTGTCTTTCAAAAAAATTAATTTGTCCTTGTGGAATTAGCTGAATTCTCAGTGTGCCATTGTTGAAACAATAATGCATGAGCAAACTATGTTGAACCTCTGCTGTGGCTGCATCTGCACTGATTACAGCACAAAAGCAATGTGTCTTGTCAGTAAAATGCTTACCCCCTATGATCAGTTACAAAATATCGTAGTGTGTATAACGCAAAAACATGCCATCTTTCTTTGTTCTTCACCTGTCACTCATCAAGCACACTCATTTACACATTTTAATTTGCACCATTCTTCATCTTGTTTATTTTCTGATGACTTTCATGTCTTTGTTACTATGAGACATTGTTATAAGCCACTCTGGATTTCTGTCTCAACTGTGTATTTAGGCTTCATGCCGTATTTCATTATCTCTGTATTTTATCACCTGCGTAAACAAGTATAAATAGACAGTGAAACCTGACAGAAATCACTGTATATGTGAGTATTATGGCATGTAACATGACACATTTGTTATTTGATTTGCAGCTTATTTATAACTTCTGGTTTAGCACAAGGTCAGTCAAATTCAACACATCTAAAATAGAGCCAATTTTACTTTCTGCAATGACAACACGTGCTTGAGTAATTCATTTGTATATTAATTTGAAGACAGATGCTACACAGTCTTTCTGCTTTATGAACAAAGCCTAGAGTTGGTCAGCACTCATGACAGTCCAGCTGCAAGTTACGTAGACAGCTGTGTTTGATTTTAATAAAAATATACACTGGCTTAATTTGCCCACCTGCAACCTAAATTAAACTGCTTGTGCTATTATCTTTGTCCTGATGAGCACATTAAAACCAGACTTATTGCTGCTTTTCTTGCAAATTCAGCAAATAGAAGGAAGAACTCAAATGATTTACCTAAGCAATAGTGCCGTTACTTCAATATAGAAATGCTCTATTACAAGTAAATATCCTGTTTTGAAAATATCAATAAGTTAAAAAGTTCAAGTTTGATAAGTAAAATATATGTAAGTATAAGTATCAAAAGTACTCACGATTTTCAATTTTGTTCTTATTCGTTTATTTCATTATTTATATCATATATTATTTGATTATCTAATAGCATTTTACCATTATACTTGGTTGACTCAAGTCAGGTACAAGTACCTCAGATGTGTACATTCAAACAGTACTTCTGTTAAGGTACATTCCACCACTGCCATTTATTCTACAGTATAGATTTTGACTTGTAGTATTGATAGAGAAAAATGAAATACTGTGAACACATTCTGTCTATGTTGTTCACAACACTTTATCTGTGTCTCGCTTCACCTCCTCTTCCCACATCCCCTCTTTCTTTGATTTTCTTCAGAACTTATTACATTAGTGTCTGACTGTGCTGCATCATGCTGTGGGTGAAGTGGAAGATCGTGGTGGACTCCCTGCGTGGACGGAGGAGGAGGATGCCCTGTTCCCTCTGGTTCCTCCTGCTGTTCGCTGCTGGGGGTCTGGTTCTTTTCATCCACCAGCGGGATCTGTCTGAGATGGTCCAGCAGCAAGGCCCAGGTTAGTCTCTACTGTCCCTAAAATAAAGGCTGACTACTTGGAATGTCATTTTCAAATGACACAGATGTGTTTATTTGGGTATTCACCCTCTTAATGTTACCTAAGTTTCCTTACAATGTTCACAAAAATTCTATCAAAAGCGCAAGATAACAGTCCTAATCCAAGTTTTCATTCAGTCTTGTTTATACAAAGGGTAGGTAGGTAAAATAACTACTTTAATGTATTGACTCAAAACCTAAAGAAGAAAAAGCCTGCACACACACACACACACGCACACACACACACACTGGTGAGCTAGTCCATGGACGCAAACAAAAATAGCACTGCACATCAAGGCTGTCTGTACATACACATAAGCAGGCAAGCACCTTAACTCACATAAATACATAAAAGCAATCAGATTTCATATATAAAACCACAGCACACATATTTGCTCATAAGTACGCATGCTGTGTACACATTGATATGTACATGTTTATTTGTGTGGTTAGATATTATTTGCCTTGTGTTGCATCCAGGTTTAAGCAAAGGGTGGAGAGAACCTTTGTTCCCCAGACATTTCTATTTTCATTCCAGCTCAGTGGTTTTGGGGTTAGAGTTTCTAACCTGAAATAGGGAGGCCAGACATCCAATTTCCAAATGAGTCAAACCTTTGTCCTCATAAAGGGACCCAATGTGCTTCTGCTTGGCACTCAGCATTAAGGAGATTGGGGTTTAAGCAGCCGTGATGGCAGAGTGTCCTGAGCGTGTAAAGCTAAGCTGCTTCATGTCTCAGAAACAAGAGATCAGCTGCTTGCTTATGTGTCTCTTTGGCTTGTATGACACTTTCCACCTAAATGAGAGCATCTGTAATTGCATGTTGCTGCAGTTGATGGACCAGCCCCTGCCTTGATTTCGTCTCAGACATTGTTTTTTTTTTTATCACTGGTGATATTTAAGCTCATCTTGATTTCAATAACTGGACATTTTGGGGTTATTTTATGTAGCAGCCTACTGCTGGATTAAACTCCTTGAGAAACAAGGATTTCATGAAAGGACATCCAATTTTATTGTTTTAATGTTTTCAAAGAGTTGATGTGTTTATAGTGCTCAAAGAAAATGATGATAAACTATTCCAGCAGGCTCTCTAGAAATGAAACCAGCAGAGTCAGAGAAGCTGTGAATCACAAATATCAGAGCAGTGTCACATTGAACAGCAAAAAAAAAAAAAAAAAGGCCCACTTAGCCACAGTGGAATCTCTCCAACCCTCTAATATTTGGTTGATTGTCAGTTGCTTTCAGGCAAGATGGCAGGTGAAAAAAGGCCATTCACAATGACACACACAGGACCCACAGAGAAATACACATGCAAGACAACACACACATTATGTACCAATATACAAACCATGACAACCACTAGTTAACATTCATGACAGATGTGGAATAAAGACCCATTGGAGCTTGTAAGAAGTCGTTTCAAGCCCTGGAGGATTACACCAAAGTTTGCACTGATGAGTAACAAAAATTGATGAGCCATTTCAGTGAAGACCACACATTAATTTACTAACAGCAGGCTAATCAATGAATATTTTGACATTTACACATGCTCACAATCTAGATCTGACCTCTTATATAACAGGGAATTCATAGGTATTTACAACATTGTAATAAAGTTAAAATAAGAAAAGCATTTTATGTTTCATAATGAAGCACTGAATTATAAAGCATTCATAATTGTATATAAACCTTTAACAAACTTTTAATGTCTATGCACATAAGACCATAAAATGGTTATTCATAAATGAATATAAAAAAAGTCCACATCACAATATTAAGAACAATTTTAAATCCACTCGATGCTTCATTATATTTTTTGCTATTGCTAAGCAATTACAAGCATATTCGTATCTGTAAATTCCTAGTGACGCAGGTGTAAATAATGAAAAATAACACATTTTTTATTATATTATATTATATTATATTATATGTCTAGTTAAAGTTACTAATAAACTGATGGACTGAAATCTACATGTCTGTGTTAACAGGAGCTTCAGTGTGTTTCACTTTCAGGAAATTATACCTGTGATAATCTCAGCAGGGCATTGTAACATAATGATATTAATAAAAATGCATAAAAGTTAGTTTTAAGGCAGTTCAATGAGCACACTTTCTAATAGCATAGAAAAATCCTTCTTGATTGCACTTGATTTAAATTGTATATATACAGTATGTACTGAAGGTTGTTTTGCAGAGGAATGTCATTTTTCTCCCTTAGGCAAGCTAACATTTTTATTTTAATGTGTATTTTCATTAATACCTCTCATTAACTGATGTGACAGTGACACGAGTACAATTCATTAACAATAGATACTGTTCAACAGAATTCAAAATATAGAAATATTATTAAAAACTGAATGAATGCTGAAAATGAAATAAATGGTGGCTTTTTTTGATGATTTTTCTCTTTTTTGATTACTAACCATTTTCCAACCATAGCGTACCTCTTAGGATAAGTTTTGCAGCCTAAGCAAATCCTTTTATCTCGTCTGCCATATCGCTACTTGAATACTGAAGTAAGAATTCTAGTTTAGTAAATCATGCATGAGAGACTGTGTGCTGTCTACAGAACACAGATGCTACACAGTCTTCCCAGCCCCCTTGCTAAAGCACAATGAGCAAGCAGTATCTTTGCCTTAAGCTACGGTGCTTCACCCTAGCAGAAGCTCATATCTAATAGAGCTGAGTTATAATACATTGGGTGTCAGCTTTTATCTGCCTCCCCCTCCTTCTCCACTTCTTTATTTGGCTTGCAGTGTGCTTGAGAGCTTTGTATCCCATGGTTTAGATGGCCTGCACAATGGTAACTGAGCAAACTGCAGTTTAACTGGCACCACTCTCCCCCTGATCTCTCCCAAGTAATTGTTTAAGAACAATTGGAAACACAGCAGCCGGTTTCTCAGGAGAAGAGACACCTGAAGAGATAGCAGTTCAGATAAATTGTCTGCACAAATTTACACCTCTGGATATGTTTCAGACAAATAAGGCGGTGAGGACCAACTGCTCTGGTGAGTGGAAGGTCGGCCTATGAGTCTCTTCTGGGTCAGAACCAGCCAGTCAGTTGGCTGGACTATCCCGTGAGGTATTTCAACATATTCTCGCCCCAGCTCAGTACATACTGACACTTTGTAGCACCCGTACTGTTTGGCTGTAAAGCTTTCCCTTTAGCGTGTGTGGCAAACACATAAAGCCTCGTACCCTCCCTCGCCTCTCATCCAGACACATCTGTGGGAGGGAAAAGGCTTCCTGTGACAAAGCCTTTCTTTCATAGTCTTAAGATAGACTGCCTTTTTCATTAAGTTAAACAATACCGGGTTAGTTTAGGAAAAGATCACTGGCGTGTGTTTCCTTTCACAAGTGATGCTTGAGAAACCATGTTTGTTTCTCTGGTTGTGTGTGTGACCCTCCACTCAATCCTGATCTCCACCCTTCTTGGAACTTTCTTGCTTTGTGAACTACGTTGTAATACAACTTTAGTGCAGTTGCTGTTGTGTCACACTGATGCAAATGTATTTGCATAGGAGGTACATTAAAGCTCAACACTGAGGGATGCAGCAAAAAGGCTCTATCTGATGCCACGGGAGAATGGGCTATGAGTTTGGATGTTCTCCCACTGCCTGCTTGGGTTTCCTCTGGGTGCTCTGGCATGTTAATTGGTGGCTATAAATGTGTGAATGTGACCGTAAATGGTTATTTGTCTATATACCCGGTGGTGAACTGGTGACCTGTACAGGGTGCATCCTGCCTCTTGCCCTGTATGGTTCTAGCCCCCACCCCCAGATCCTGCAAAAGATAAACTGTTATAGATAATGGTTAGAAGAGGTGAAATTGTTGCTCCCTTGCATACCATGCTGTTGAAAATGTGTTTACAAGCAAGTGCCTGGATCTCGCTGTAAGTGATAACATGTCATTTTCCTTTAGTGCTTTTAACAAAAGTAGCCTACATTATCTTAAGTGCAATAGTTTAGTATTGCCGTTCTCATCTGGCTGTGGCTCTGTAGGTGGGACTGAGCTTAAACTCTACAAAAAATGTACCTTTTTAAAACTCAATCTTTTATTGTACCTTCACATAAGTATAAATAAAATTTTAATTATACACTACACTGGGAAAATCTTTTTAAGAGACTTTACAGAAACCTTGGGCTATTTCAAAATTATCTTCAAACCCCAACAACTCACCTGTAAGCTTAAAACAACAATAGTAGCTTGTCAAAGGGACCGTTCAGATGTACTTATGGCTTGCGGATTAGATTTTTAAATAAATATGCCACTCACTCAACCTTCTGTGTTGCATTGCTCAACAACTTCCAGCTACAGCTTGCAGGTGTCAACCATCTAGAGTTCTAATCAGCTGTAAATAACACTGGCAAATAGTGGATAGGCCTATTCAGCATCAGAGTGCCATAACGCCTATCTAATGAAATGGAATAAAACAAAACAAAGTAAAACATAGTTCATTTCTATAATTACATTATTGAGTTCCAGAAAAAAAAGGCGTGATTAGATAAATAAATAAATTATAAAATTTAATTTTACTGAGATATTTTATAATCTATAATCTCATCACTGCCTTTCACTGGGTGTCATGTCTATGTTTCAAGGTCTGAAAATGTTGAACCGCAGTGCTGATTTTCCAGGAGGGAAGAAATGTAGAGCACATTTCTTCCTTAAATGCCATGTTACATGTGTTCCCATGATATAGACCAGTAAATTCTTCTATGATTACTAAGAAGATGAAGTAAAAGAACCATATTCAGTAATGCAACATTTATGTAATATGACATGAAGTAAACTGAGGAAGCATAGTGTTCAATAAAGCACTGTAGAAATTAGTTTTCGAAGAATTTTAATAAATAGTATAAACTATGGAAGATATTCAGAGAGACCACTCATCAAAGGAGGGAACAAAATAAATTTCACTGTTAAACATTTGGAAAGTCATTTTTTTGTTGTTTACACGCCTGTAAAGTGTCTTGAGATAACTCTGTTATGAATTGGCAAAATTGAATTGAATTGCATTGAGACAAAACACTGCACGTGTAAGAGAGGTTAACATTTGGGAGATACTGTGGAAAGCACAGAGGCAGATGAGGTAAAGTGATTATGATAAACACACTCTTTAGATTCACACAGGCTTACTTTTTTGGTTGTGATTGCGTCAAGTCTGTAATGAAATGCAACACTTTTCCACAAGCAGTAAATAAAAAAGTGGAATAAAATGAATCATCTGGCTCTCAACCATTAGCCCCCCCCTAACTCCCCATCCCTCTCTCTGGCCTCATGGAGCCTGCCAGGAACTGGACATATTGTTTCATGCTTGAAGGTAAAATTTGATCTCTCCGTCAGAGGTCCAGTAATCCCTTAAGCCGTGGCTGTTTCCAAAGTCCAATTTAGCTGTCTCTTAATGTAATTAAATTGTGCTGATGACCCTCAGAGCAATGGAACTGTGCCATATTTGAATGCAAATCCACCACTGGATGTTTGTGGAAAAAAAAAGTGAATGTTATTTTACCCTGCTCTTCCATTCTTTCATCTGTTTGTGCAAAGCTCCTTTAACAAAGCCTGTTTCTGTTGTGCTTGCACTAACCCCTCCGTTCCTTCCAGAGCAGGAAGTTCATTGGAAAGAAATACTTGGCAAAGCCAACTCCATCGGTGATTTTTAAACCAACCACGTACAATATGCTCCCTGAAAACAAGGTGTATTAGGCCTTTTGGGCATAAGTGTGACATGCTGTACCTTGATTAGAATGTTAAAGGAGCAGAAGCTAAGCATTACTATCCTGCTCAGTGTTGGGATCACATGACATTTGGCATGGGCAGCTTAGCCTTCCCCTGTTCATCTATAGGATCAGAGAACACCTTAGTGGTGGGGGCTCCTTAGATATCCCCAAAAGAAAAAAAAAAAACAGACTATTTTCGTGCACTGGTATCAGGTGCCTGTATGACCCTCTCTCCAACCTCTTCCAGACACGGTCCATGTCAATTGGATTTAAAATGGAACCACTCAGAGGCAACTGCAAGGTCATCTGCTTTTCCATTAACATTAATGCACGAGGTTATGCCAAGGGAGCCCTGCAACATAATCTGTTTTCACTGCCATCTGATCCTGCTCACATATGCCAATCTATACAAATAGATGTTATTTTTCATATTTCTGCTCTAGCAGAGGTCAGTGTCAAAAGGTGAGCACTTCTAGACATTTTATTTTTAGATAATAACTGCTGAGAAAACTTTTTAGATAAATCTGCATTTTGTTTTTTGGGGGAAAATTGAACAAGTGCTTTTCAGTTTTTTTATTGTGAGAGAAAGGCTACTCTGTGTGCTAGACTCCAGTGGGAAGGAGCCTACAGCCACAAATCACATTACTGGACAGCTCTCCACTGAACTGTTCTTCACTCCCAAAAGAGAGAAACTTTAAAACAGCTGCTTTGCACCATCCAGAAAACCATGAAATACGAAAGTAATCATACAATGCAAGGAGAAGAATGAGGAAGAGTGGGAGAATGTTGATTGAAGCAAACAAAAAGATAGAAAACTGCTGTGATCTTTCTTTCAACTCATCAGAGTTGAAGATGCATCCTTTGAGCCAGTGACAAACAGACATGTTTAGGACCCCTACTGAGCAGCTGAGCATGGCTTTGCTGTCCTCCTAGTGGTAGGGGGCTTTCAGGATGCCCTTTTCCATAATGTCATGCTGAGTAACATTAAAAACTCCAAACAAAATAGAGCAGAACAAGGCTAGAGCACCAGGTGGATCCAACAGTGAGGTTGATTTTTTTTAAAAAATGTTTTTGAAGACTGTAATCACAGATGCTGCTTCTCAGTGCTGTCAGAATGTCCCATGCTATGTTATTGCAAGAACCAGAGATGAGGCTCAATAGACTCTCTGTGGCTGTGAACACAAAAGGGCTCATCTTTAGGAGGACCATTTCAGATAAACACAGACAGCTGGACTATAATAGGTATAGCATCAAAAAAAGAATTAATTCACGGTGGCATTTGTGATCTGCCATATATCGTTATTTTGGATGAGTGACCACATGTGTTCCAAAATCCAAACGCAATACCAATTAATTGTCATTTAAAAAGAATTCTGTAAAGATGTCACCTCTGCTTTTATGGCCTTGCTGCCTCTTCCACTTACACTGAATACAGACATGTTACAGTGTGAGGCCTTCTTGATCTTACTGACCAAAAGAACTGAAGTGGTATCTCCTGAACACAACATGTATTGTAACTGTGTTCCTCTCTAATTATTACAAACAGGTCAGTATGAGTGATACACATCCATGCCGACACTGATTAAACTCAGCACTTAGCTTCTTGTTCACTAGTACCTTGTCCTGGTCTGGCTGTTCCAAGTTATTTTGCTATCTGCCCGACACTGAGAACACCAATTAGTCAGAACTGGAGTATTTATCAAAAACTCATTAACAAGAGCAATATGACTGACAGATATGGAGCCAAAACTGTATTCAAGAAAACAAGGGGAACTTGACTTAGCTGAACCAATGAATCCAGCAGAGGCTTGGTTGTTAGTGTGCCTCTAGCTTTTTTTCTTGATGATGCCCACTTAAGCTACAGAATCAAAGCATATAGTTGACACGTGTTTCAACAAAACTCCATAGTCCATGTGAAGAAGAAAAACAATGAATATTAAGAAAAAATGCTGCAAAATATAATGTATTTTAACCTATATTTGGCTCTAACACTGGTTACATTATAACTGTCACTAGAGTAAACAATATGTTACCCATAACATGCATAGTTTTTAACAGTTTGTTCACATGGTAGCCTATTTTAGCTATTAAAATGATCTTCCCTTGTAAATATTTATGTGAAATGGTATTATCTGGTTGATTGTTCTGTTGTGTATTGTGTTATTTATTGTTTATTTCAATTTAGACAAATCAAATAAAATATCTTGATTACACAAATATTTTGTAAAGTTATTAAACAAATTTATCTTATCCATAGTAATTTAATATAATTAAATGCAACATTTTCCTATCCTGTAATTTTGTATCCTGTGATTTTTGCCATGGCAATACAGTCACTTCAGTCAACAGTATGGAAAAGTAGCCATATGTCTCTGATACACCTTCATCAAATACTTCCTTTCATTAGTTTAGACACTATTTTTTTTACATTGCATTTACCTCTCTTCATGTTTCTCTATATTGCCAAGGAAGAGATGCAGAACAAGTTGCGAAATATCAACTTTTGTCAAGCAAGAGACAACTGCTGATATGCATAAAGAGATCAAACACAAATTAAAATCTAGGCTTAATTTAATCTCGTGGCAAAAGATACTGTGCGGTGGCCTCTCTCTACAGTAAACAGAAAGTCAGAGAAGTGGTTACTCAGACTGCTCACAGGTGAACTCTCCCTCCCTCTCAGATCTTACCTGTCCTCAATTAATGTTCTTTGCCGGTGAGGGGGGCATGTACTTGAGTCTTAGGAATATCGAACTAAACCAATCATCTCTAGAGGTCTTAATGTTGGTTAGAAAGAACCAAAATTGAAGGGTATACTATCTACTCCTGTCTGCAGTCTGACAGAAAGAAACTTTGCCGAATTAATTTCATCAGACAGCAGTGATATTGCATAAGCAGTTTGAATTTTCTAGTGTCACTGCCTCCATATGAGTCTGTTCACATCAAAAATAATGTTCCTGTCAGAAAACTTGTCTTCAGCACTGCAAACACATCAAAAAAACAGAAAGCCTTGTCTTAAGTACGCCCAAGCAAAGGAGGTTGTACGTTTGAGCTTTGCAACCATCTTCTAGTAGGTTTGAGAGACTGCGAACACCGTAGACAGGAAGAGACATACAAAGAGAGAGTGGGAGGAGAGAGGGAGGTTATATAACCACGGATCTCACCAAGGAGACATCTTACGGCTTCAGAAGCAAAGCAGTGATAATAAATGCCAATGTTCAAGGTAGCTCTAGTTATCAACTGCAGGAAAGGAAGATTATGCAAGATGGGCTATTGTTATTATTGGTTTATATTAAATTTTATTTTATTTTCTGTTAAACAGGAGATTTTCTGTTAAACATTTAATATCTATGAATATGAATGACTCTCTCAAAAACCTCACAATGAAACATCCAAGACTCAAGTCTGTTATGAAAATATATAACCTGCTTCTATAGTGGCCTCCTTAAAACACAATAATGAGTTTTATCTGTGTCTATCTGCGACTTTGAATGTGATTCTTTAATCATTTAATCATCTGTTCATGGATGAATGGCTTTCAGATTTATGCTATTAAAGCCACCAAAATGAAGTCTCTCTACTGCACCATGAATAGACTGCTGTAGAAGAACTCGCACAAAAGGAAGCTGGGCGACCAGCTGCCATATCAAGGTCAAAATGTAACATAAGAAATTTGATGTTTCTTGGCGGAGCCTTGACATCTGGGACCTGCTGTTTCTGACAAACCATCTAGTCGGCACGCTTTTCTTTATAGTTTGTTTTGCTGTAGCAGGATGTCTTTACAGGAACCTCAGTAAGTAAGGAAAAGCTTTTCTTTCAACACCATCAGTATGAGCCACAATATTGTGAAAGAACCATGCCATTCTCTATCCCTATTATGGTCATGGATATTATTCTGAGAGGGATTCCACATGATTGTTCCCAGAGGACAAGCCCTGCCTTAGGAGCTGTGATCCGTCCCTCCAGACCAAAGCCAGCGTACCAATTATCAAATCAGACTTGAACCCATCCCCTGTCTGCCAGGGAGACATGTTGAATGGTATCATTGTGCACTGCTGAGGCTTCCATCACTGTAATCCCTCTACAAAGTGCAGGCACACTTAGAGGAAGATGAAAAGAGCGGAGGAGCAACTGGCCCATTCACTGTATATGTGTGTGTGTGTATGTATGTGCGTGTGTGTGTGTGTCACTGCAAAGAGCAAAAGGAGGGAAGTGGCCTGAGCTGACGACTCCTCTGCCCTACCCCAGCCAGAAAAGAACAAAAGATTAAGCCCTCCTGCTATCCAGAGTGATAACAAGCTGTCAACTTCTAAAATGTAATCTGCTGACTCCGGGAGGAAGTGTTGGTGTCAGTGGAGTGGCCCGCAAGCTGATGCTTATCTCCTGAATGGCGTGCCATTGATGGAGAGAGCCATGGCCCTGCTGGCAGATACACAAAAGCCACCTCAGTCTGCTACCAAACAAAGAGGTCTGCACGAGCAAATGAATCCATACTGAGCCAATTTTCAACATATTTATCTACATATATCCCCTCCAGACCTCCTCTCTTTCTGATATGGGGCACAAAGAAGAGGTGATGGGGATGATAAATGACATGAAAAGAAGCCAATAGACTGGGGATAATAAGGCATTGCCCCTGACAATGCTGACAAGTGATGGGAGGCTCCCCTCTGTCAACTTGTCTCCTGAGCCCTTCCACTCAGTCTGGGCACAGATTGTTAAATGTAAAAGCCATATTGCTGCCAAACACCAAGTCCTAATGCACACTTCAGTGGGCAATGACGTTGTGATATGGGAGCTGTCACCAGACTGCAGCCACTAAATCAATCCATCCTGGGCATTTTCCAGCCTTTTAACAAGGGGATTGCCACACACCTAATTGCCCGTGCCTACTGTTTCTGCCTGTCTCTCATCAACCTTATGCCCTCACAACCCCACTCTGTTTGTTTCTCCAAAATTTTACAACTCCAAAATTGCTTTCAAATTGCCCAACAGATCTGCCAGATGGCTAATAAAACATGCAAGTCCATCTTTGATCATATTAGCTATTAATATTGACAAGCCAGATTTTTTTTTCTGGATCTGCATGTGGGTTGTTTCTCTAATAGGGTAAAGAATCTAATTTTCTGGTCCATACAAAAAGCCCCTTACATTCTCAGTAGTTATGGCAGACAAAGGGAATTAGTCACACAGGAGCTATTTCAGACTGTTTACAATTTGATTTCAGACTAGAGTTAGAGGGTTTTCCCTTGTGGACTTTGAGCTATTGATCCTAAAACACCAGTCATATGATATGTAATAGATACTCTTAGATGTTTTCTGCACAGCCGAATGAGAGAGAAATGACTTTGACCTGGTGCTATTTTGGATACCTTGGAGTCACTCTGTGCAGGCTGGTTTGATGGTGTCTGGTGCCCAATAATAATCAAGTCCACAGAAAAAATAGGACATTTGGGAAATTATAGTAGTTTGTGATCAGTGTTTTGAATTATGATAGAAGACCATCTCTTTTGCTTAAATTTACAGTGGTATTAAAGTATTCATATCCCTGGAACTTTTTTTCATTTTGTTATGTCACGACCACAAACATAAATAAATTTTATTGGCATTTCATATAAAAGAAGAAAACAAAAAAAGCACACTATTGTGAAGTAGAAGGAAAATTATACATGATTTCCATTTTTTTTTTTTACAAATAATAAACTGAAAAGTGTGACATGCAAAAGTATTCAGCTCCCTTTTCGTTGCCGTCAGAAGTTGTCTGATGATTACTGAATGATCAAATGTTTACCTAATGATTAAATAGAGTCCACCTGTGTGTAATCTAATCTCAGTATAAACACAACTGTTCTGTGAAGGCCACAGAAGTTTGTTAAGAGAATGTTGGGGAGCAAACATCATGAAGTCCAAGGAACACACCAGACAGGTCAGGGATAAAGATGTGGAGAAGTTTAAAGCAGGTCTAGGTTATAGAAAGATTTCCCAAGCTTTGAACATCTCACAGAACGCTGTTCAATCCATCATCTGGAAATGGAAAGAGTATGGCACAACTACGCACCTACCAAGACATGGCCGTCCACCTAAACTTACAAGCCGAGCAAGGAGAGCAGGGATCAGAGATGCAGCCAATAGGCCCATGGTAAGTCTCGAGGAACTGCAGAGATCCACGGCTCAGGTGGTCAAATCTGTCCACAGGACAGCTATTAGCTATTATTACTACACAAATCCTTCATGGAAGAGTGGCAAGAAGAAAGCCATTGTTGAAAAAAGGCCATAAGAAGTCCCATTAGCAGTTTGCCAGAAGCCATGTGGAGGACACAGCAAACATGTGGATGAAGGGGCTCTGGTCTGATGAGACCAAAATTGAACTTTTTGGCCTAAAAGCAAAACGCTATATGTGGAAGAAAACTAACACTGCCAACTGAACACACCTCCCCCACTGTCAAACATGGTGGTGGCAGTATCATGCTGTGGGGGTGCTTTTCTTCAGCAGGGACAGGGAAGCTGGTCAGAGTTGATAGGAAGATGGATGGAGCCAAATATGGAGCAAAAGACTTGAGACTGGGGTGGAGGTTCAATTTCCAGCAGGACAACAACCCTAAACATAAAACCAGAGCTACAATGGAATGGTTTAAAACAAAACATATTCATGTGTTAAAATGGCCCAGTCAAAGTCCAGACCTAAATCCAATCGAGAATCTGTGGCAAGATCTGAAAACTGCTCTTCACAAACGCTCTCCATCTAATCTGACTGAGCTTGAGCTTTTTTGAAAGAAGAATGGACAAAAAATTCAGTCTGTAGATGCAAAGCTGGTGCAAAGCTGGTAGACATACCCCAAAGGACTTGCAGCTGTAATTGCAGCAAAAGGCAGTTCCACAAAGCATTGACTGATTGAGGGAAAAGGGGGCTGAATACTTTCACACGTTGCCTTTTCAGTTTTTTATTTGTAAAAAAAATTGGAAATCATGTATTTATGTTTGTGGTTGTGACTTGATAAAATGTGGGAAAGTTCCAGGGGTATGAATACTTTTGCAAGCCACTGTACTGCTAGAGTAAACAGCCCTAGTCTTGTGATGTAATCCATAAATCACTTTGGCTGATCAAACAGTGACAGTGGTTGGAAAACATTGAAAACTTTGAACTTAGTCTTGGACAAAGAAGTCAATTTCCTAGTCTGATTATGTCTCTGCCAACGCCTGATGTAAGAGAAACCAGTGGGACAAAGAAGGGAAATGATGTAGATCCTGTTATTTATCTTGTTCACTTGTTTTTACTTTCATGTATTCTGAGGTAGATGGAGTGCAAGAGAGCAAGGATGCTTTTATTTAACACCATGTAGTCTCCATTTTAGCCACACTGATGAGAGGTAAGATTCTGTCATTTGTCCAGTTTGAATCCCTGAAGAAATGGGGAAAATGTAACATTCCCTTCTCCTTGAATATAATAACCATGCTTGAGTGCCTGCCCTTATCTTTGACACTTAAATCCCAAGTACTCCAGAAGACTGTTTTTGTACTGGGCAGATCCCAGGGATTTGTTTGGTTCAACCTAAAAATTTGAAACATGCAAGCGAGCAACCTTAAAAAACCTTCCTAAAACCTTGGCAGACCCAAAACGCTATGCAGAGCATAAATTGTAATGTCAGTCATTTAATTTTGATCTAGATGTATTTAAATGTAGATCATTTATCGTACATTATCAGGCTATGCTGTGCATTTATTATATACTTCAAGTAACTGCATTTGTACATATACCAAGTAGTCACAGTAATCATACATCCTGTCACTTGATAGATGGAAACTGCAGAGAACCCTCAAACTCTCAGTCCTCTGGTAGAGGACCCAAACTTGAGGAAGACACACACACACACAGCAGAGGTGTCTCCCATAAATTCATAAATTCATTCAGGTGCATTATTTTGCAACCAGGAGTTCTTTTCCAGGAGTCATTTTCCCACACACAGGCAACATATCAAGTGCAGCACTTTCCTTCAAATCCCGGCCATTACACATCAGTACATTTTCCAACCTTATCTCAGGGCCTAAGATTTGTACTTTTCAGCTGATGGCTTTCAGCAGCCCAATGAAAGGCCATTAATGTCAGTTTTGAGGAGGTAGCACAACAACATAAACCTCATTTTTGACTTTTGTCAGACAGTGTCCAGATCTGATGTGAGGAGACTTCTATAAAATGAAAAATGAGTGCTTATTTTCCCATTGATGGCGTGTATTATTGGAATAATGCACTGTTGTTAAACTTGACACGCAAATGAACCTCTTAACTTAAATAACAAGCAAGAAATGAACAGAAAATGCTTCCTATGATACAATTTCTTTTTTATTTTTTTTTGCAGAAAAGATAACCTCCTTAACGCTGTCATTATGTGAACATATTGTATCTGACACCTTTTAGGTAAAGTGAGAAGGAGAAATTTGTCTGTGTTGAAGCCATTAGTATATATGCTAGTGCCTTTTAACACAGCTTTCAGAGAAAATTGAAAAGCTTTCAGACAGCTGCCAGGCAGTTTGCAGCCTGTTTCCCTGAGCAGCATTTTTGTTCATTGTGTTTTACTGCATTAGACTGGGCCCTTAGCAGGTACAGGCCATTAAATTACATCAAGACAAATTGAGCTATTCACCACCAATTTCCAATTTTCTCAGAGGTTGGCATGAAGGAGAATTAGACACAGATCCCCCTATCTTTATTTACTGATATCTCAATATGTCTTTGAGGTATTTTGTCTTGCAGGACCATAAAACACACTGCTTGTTTTATGAGAAAAGACGTAGGTGAAGCAGAGGCCAAAGGATTTAACCTATATATATATATATATATCTATATATATATATATATATACTGTATATATAGATAGATAGATAGATAGATAGATAGATAGATAGATAGATAGATAGATAGATATGCACACATATATGCACACACATAGGATTTTTTGCCCACCCCCACTGCACTGTGTGCTTACTGGTCCTTTGGCTTACTGGTATCCTCAGCCAGTCTAAGCACAGAAAATAGGACCACACCTCTAACGCCCCCGTCTATTGATTATGAATCAGACTATATTTCATGACAGAATATTTCCTTATTTCTTGCAAACTTCACTGTGGGTGTTTATGTGAAAAGAGGATTCCAGAGGATCCATACAAAATGGTAGAAGCGCTGTTAAGAAATAAGCCCACTTCAATGGAGGGATTTACGGAGCCCACTCAGAGGTAGGAGGGAGTCTTTCAAAGCCGCCCTTTTTGGCTGTTTACTGCACTGCACTCCACACAGTGACTGGCACCACTCAGCATGTTCCCCTCAACCTACACCCAGCAGAACCAACACCACATTCAAAAACTCAAGGCTCCACCAAAGACCTGTCAAAGCCCACTGTGCCTGTGTATTGTTGTTTGAAAAGAATAATAAAAGCTAAATCCTTCATGATGAAAAATCCTACCTTCTCACCAATATGACGTATAACAGTTTATTTATTTTAAACTCAAAATTCAGTACTAACTCTAGAGTGAAATATGTGCATATTTCTGTTCAGTTTTTAGTATTTGTTTCTGGAAATAAAAAAACAACAACAAATGGTTCTTCTTGAAATGAGACTAAAAATTAAAGATTCTGCTAGCATATCAGCGTAAGCTTAAACCTGACAAATACGCATCGGGAACTGTCTGTCCCATTGTGGTGCGACTGACCCCTAAATGGCAACTCTATCAGTTCAGTGTCAATCCTCCTCCCAGCGGAGGCACAGAGGGAAGTGAGGCAGCATTAATTATGAGCCTTCAAGCTCCAAGGGACAGTTAATCTTTGTCATTTTGCGATTGGAGACGTTTGGATCTGCCACCAAGATTGGAGCCAGGTCACAGCTCTTGACCCTTAACTAAGTAAAAGAATTCTGCTCACGCTTATGGAGGAAACATATTCTGCTTTTTTTTCCCACACATCCCCTCCAGGCTGTTTCAGTCCAAGCAGTAATGTCTTCTCGGACAGAAAAGTTTCCATGATGTAGAGGAAAAAAAAGTTAGAGCTCAGTTGATGACCTCTGAAAAAAACAAAAAAACAAAATTTGAACTCGGAGGAACTGAACTGAGCTGGCTTTCAGTAGATCTGGACAGTTTATCTAGAGCTTAATTTAAAAACCCTTCAGAGTGCATTTATAGCTTAATGTAGTCTTTTTTATTTTATTTCATTTTATTGTTGCCTATTATGCATCAAGTTACAAAGCACAAACAAAATCGGTTTAACACATTATGACTTTTGACATTAACCCATCATTGTTCATTATTATCATGGTTTTATATTTGTAGTAATTGTCAATTATCATTACTTGTGTCAAATCATTTGGCAATTAAACTGTTGGCAAGTTGGAAAAGTAAGCCTCTCCTTCCTTTGGTGATGCCACAGTTACACACAGAGGTTAGTGGGTCCATCATAACCCAGGTGTAAAGAGCTGACTGATTCTCACAGGAGAGTCAGACAACAAAGCACCACAGAAAAAAGCATGGAGGACTCAGTGATGGAACATTCTGACAGAATTGGGGCATCGCCTCGATTATACCTTCTCAGTGCCCTTTTGTGTTTGTTTAATATCTTTGGAACAAGACAGGTTTCACTGCAATAAAAAAGATGATGATAATAAATGGAAGCTTTTTTACTACATATGTAAAGTCCATCTATTCACATGAGGCAGGCACGTGTACATGCATGCGCACACTGTTGCCGTGCCGACAGCAGACTCAGGACACACACTCTTTGTGTTAACAGCCTAAGCTGTGCTGCAGTATGCAGGGTCACGGGCACAGGTGTAGGAAATATAAAAAGGAGATTTCAGGGCTGCTTAAGCTGTTAATTCTGTAAATTCCTTCACACAGGTTGTATTCAAATACACGCCCTGTTTGCCTTTCATCTGCTCCCCACAGCATGCTCAATCTTTTGTTTTGACAATATGCCGCACATCCAAGATGTTGAATAGTTCTCTCAAGAGAATATGCCACCTAGCAGACAAGCAGAAAGAAAAGGGAACTCTGACTTGAGCTGCTATAAAGATTAATGAGGCTCCTGTTGTCGATGTCAGTTTTAGGCCATCTCTGCACAGAGACGAACGTGGGATGTCTGAGGAAAGAGACCTGCCGTGCAGCATCTCCTGGTTTGAGCTCAGTCCTTCTTATCTTTGAAGCAGGAAGATGTGGTGGGGAGGAAGGCAGATTCCAATGCTGACAGGGTGTGTGTGTGTGTGTGTGTGTGTGTGTGCAGTTGTGGGGGTGGGGGCACAAGTGGAGGTTTGACGGAGTGGCACTGTGCAAAGCTGGAACAAGGGGGATGTGTTGACTATGTAAAGTTCAAAGGCATCATCAGCTTCATTTGTGGCATCAGAGCTACTCAGCTCAGGAAAACCCCAACAGCTGCTCCATCTGGACACCTAGCTTCTGCTACTGCCTCTCCACAGCAGTGCCCTAGGAGGAGCATGCAGAGCTTACTACCGCACTGACAAATGTGGATGACACATGATGGATGGCTGTGTGGAGGGATTCGAGACCAAACATCATTTCTGCTGTAGTTTCATTGGCGCATTGGACAGTTAATGTAAAGTACTTTGATTGTATAAATATTTCTATTCATTTTGCATGTGTGTAGCTAATTTCTTGCTGACAGCCTGCAATAGTTCAGACTATAAGATTTTCACAAAAGCTTTTAGATTAGTTCTTCTGAACATCTGGTGCCTGTAGTGTACAGATCATTCCTGTGAAAATGAAAATACATCATGTTTCCAGATACAGTAATAGCTGCTTCATGCATTAAAAAAAGGAATCACAACAAATAGATTTTAAATTTTGCAACAAATACAACACCTAAGTTGCCTTTCCAGGTTGAGAAAAAATCCTGAAAGATGTGAAGAGATGATTTCCTCTTTTATACTAATAGGCCTCACCATTAATTGTTATTTACAGAATATACAGACAGTGACAGTGTTAACTTGAATATTAGCCAAGAGAAGACTTTCTGATACTCAAACATCAGCATATGTTTCCAGGCCTGATCACAGTAAACAGTGAACAGTAAACTTGTTCATATAAAAAGTGTAAGCAGAAGTGATCTTTGTAGCAGTATAATTTTCTTCCAGCTACTCTCTGTAGAACATATATAGTAATAACAAGCAGGTATCACAAAATACCAAACATTCATTTAGTGTGAATAGTGTTGTTAGGTTTTTATTTTTATCACATTAGATAAGACCAGCTTCTTTGTTTGGAGGTTTGGGAACAGCTGTCAGTCCAGTGCCATCAAAGGACGATGCTGCAAAACATAAGCTCACCACAAAAGGCATTACCAAACTGAGGGAAAACAGTGTCTTAAATCATGGCCTCTAATTGGATGTCTGTTCCTTGTATGGATTATCCACCACCGAAAGAAATAGTTTGAGCGTGGGTGAGGAAACTGCGCATTGATTTCTTTGTTGTCAGCATAGAGGAGTTAATGCATGTTTTTCTGACTAAAAACTGATGGAATCACGCAGGGAGGGGATGGGTTATTCACACTTTGTTATTCATAGATTTGCTCCATGAAAATGTCTCTTTTTTTTATCATAGGCTGGAAAAATTCAGCCTACTACATTGGGAGTACGATTTAAAAACACACAAGCACCTATAGAAAAACACATTCATTTTATGACTATCCAGATCTTATGGCTCAGTGCATACAGAAAGAATGATACTGCAGAAAACAACTAGCTGCCAGATTCCATCATAGATTCCCTAATTTGTATTGTCTAATATTTGAAGTAGATCTGTCAGTTAAGAGAGGAGCTTTTCCTGGACAGCCATAAATTAACAATGGGTTCAAAGAGAAGGTTTCATCTGGCTCCTTTTCAGTACTCACCTGTCATGTTTGGAGTGACTCTGTGCCAATCACCACATCAGAGAGATGATTACCATGTCCAAATTTGAACAGCCGATTAGGTTGGCTTTACTGTTTACACACTCTTTAATTGGGAGAACAGTGCTGTTGTGTAATACAGGTGATGACCATGGGATAAAATATGCAAAGAGGCCTTGTTTCTAGCCTCTCTTAGTAATCACCTTGGGGAGGTAGAATGCTTGAAGTAATGCAGTATTTATTATTCTCTGGCTAAACCTACTGACTCTGTGCCAGTTTGGAATAAATGATGTTTCAGAGATTTCTTTTCTTTGTTTGAGACCGTGTCACATATTGTACCAAAGATAAAAGGCTATATTAATTCAAAAAATACAAATTATAAAATCATGGGCTATTATAATTGCCATGTTTCAAAAGTACCCTGATCAGTGTGTTGCTGAAAAGAATAGCTCAGAATTAATCGAGGCAAAAAATAAAATATATTTCATCACCTCACCCAGGTCATCTGAAGAATACAGCGCTTGATATTATTGAGCCTTACCTCATCGTTTTTGTCACTGTCCACGGGAAGACAAAGTTATCTGCAACAGAGGATTAAACTATTGGTTCTCTGGGACACCAAACCTTGAATACCTGGAGAAAAAATCTTTCAATTGCTCCTGTCTAATTTTTTGCCCAGAGATGATGTAGCTGATAAGTCACTGCCTGCCGAACAAACTTCACTGTTATGACATTAAAGCAATGTTATTTTTCCCACTGACGACCAGTTTGGGAAACTGCTGATCAAAACGTAACAGTGATCATATAAATGACCATGTAAGAAGTGACAGTTGCACATAATATGACATAATCTCCTTGTTTTTGTGTTTTTCTACGGCTGGTTACATGTTCAGGTTGACTGATATATATTTTTTTTTGTTAGTGTGATAATGTAGCATAACATTTGTTGGAACAGAACAAAATGATGTTCAAAATTAAATTTTTAGAATAATATATAATAATAAACAATATATAGATAAACACACTACACAAGAAGCTCTCATACTTTTCATCAAGCATGACATATGTAGTATGATATACTTGTCATACTTTTTACCTTATCTTATATCACTCCATGATTAACTTTTTTCATAATAAGTTGTCATACTTCACATTGACACGGGCATACACACTATCTTAGCTTACATAGGTCTCATGTCTGATGGGGTGTTTCTTCTTGGCAGTAAATGTTGGCACATCCCTAATTTCTTGTAAACATCTGCCCTGGCTTAAGTTGCATACACCCCCGCAAAAAAAAAAAAAAAAAAATGTCATTCTGTATATGTCTGTGAGTGATGTAGGCCAGAGGGAGCATGAAAAATGGGTGAGGCCTTGAATAACCAAGCTGAACTAATGAGTCGTCTTAGTGTAATTTGGCCTCATGGTCAGTCTCAGTCTGGTCCCCCTGCTGAACGGGGCCAGAGGGGTCAGCGGGGCTCAATATCCCCCTATTTAATTACTCACCTCATTAACACAAGGCTCCTCTCACTCTGCTGCAGTTCGATGGACACTCTCCAGCATCTGCAGCGAGCCTCTGATAACAGCCTGATCGATTGGACTTGCTCTTGTTACAGCTGTTAACATGATTGGCACAATCAAAAAAAGATGACGGGAGATGAGAGGGACGCTTGGGATTTGTCGAGACCGGAATCATAGCTTGTGTAATTAATATGGTTATACCTTAATATCTAGTTCTAGGTTGGATAAATATAATATCTACACAATGCATTATGAATCAGTAAGGATGATGTGAGAGAATTCTTTCTTTATCACATGAAATTAAATTTGCTGTGTAAGGAAATTCATGGTTTTACCTTCAGTGGCATATCCAGACATTTTTGAATGTGTGGCCCAAGTGAGGCACTGACTCAAGCAGAGGAGGTGTAAAGCACATGTATGTACGTGCACACACAAACACACACACCACAACAGCATTAATTTACCATTCCTCCTGGTTTCTTACACTCCTGTGTAAAAATTTCTTTTTTTAATTGCGTTACATTGCTTACATACTTTATTCTTCAAGTCCTCAAAAAGAAATTATACCTCCTACAGTAGTCCATCTGTAACATATATCAATGCATCTTTCAAAATCAAACATTTGGCTAGAATGCCTCTCACTGGGCAAATAGTCCGTCATACTTTAGCATGACACATGGCACTTCATTGATTCATAAAAAATAAAAACCATCAAACTAAGTGAAAAGCACATTTGTAGTAAGCCTTTAAAAAAGGACTAAGAATTTCACCCCTAATCCTAAAGTGACAGATTAGGAAAAGTTTTGAACAATGCATAAATGCAAACCTCTTTCAGGGTTCAGTAGTTTGTGAAGTGAAGAGGACAATATGTAAGGTGACACAGAGACAATGATAAATACTCAATCCTTCCATGATGGGAGGGTTTTTGGATCCGCTTTGCTCTATCTTGACATCATTTTTATTGATTCTCTTTCTTTTGTATAGCTTTGGCTTAGGTTTCTAATTGGATCCATTCCCTGCCTGATCTGTACCCTATGGCTGCTCTAAGTCATATTTTTTTTTTCTCCAGTATGTCAGTGAAAGGGCCCAATTTTGATCTTGTGGTGAAACTTATAACGCTGCAGATCCTTTTCTTTTGAAATAGCCTGTGTTTGAAGTTTGTTTAATCCCAGGGATTCTGTTTGTTTCTTGAAAGGTGCTTTAATATGTGCCTAACCTTTGTAGAGGAAGCACACTCTAGCTGAATGAATGTGTATTGCTTCAAAGGCACATAAATTGTAGCTGTTTAGAGGTTTTGCAAGCACAATTAAAAGGACTCCTTCTTCTTCTTTTAAAGTAATCTCGTCCTAGAGTCTTTTCCCCTTGAAATGTTCCAGAAAACTGTAATAACTTGTAAGTCATTTTCCTTACAGTTTTCTTGCACACTCTCACATTGAAGACAGCAATACTTGTAATGTCAAGAGAAGGACTTGCCATTATATTTTTGGTCTCTTCAAAACAGTATCTCAGTAAGACATAGAAGCACAATCAACCCCAACACTGTCTAAATCGGACCCAGAGGCTATAGTGGGTATAGTACCATCTAATATTGGCATAGAAGCATCTAATATACTGACATATCACTTCCAGCCAGTTTGTTCCATTTATTTGATTCCTCTCTGTGGAAAGAACCCATTGTGCATGAGGCCTGGAGTTATTGCAGCCATTTGTTTGCTGGAGAGCAGCTTCATCGAAGAGCAGCTACACTAGAGTATGTTTTCTGAATACGACAGGCTGCTTCAATCCTCTCCTCCACTCCGTTGGAGGTTTGACGTGATTAATATTGTCAGGGACAGTATTAATAAAAGTCTATTTTTAAACTCCAGACAAAAGCAGAGCTTCCGCTTGTGCAAAAATAAACTGAGAGCTTCAGCTCTATGGATCAAACAAGACATGAAGGATTTTAACATCATTATTTTATGACTTTTGCACAAATTCCTCAGCACATTCTTGGTTGTTTTTGCATTCTATTTTTAAATGCAGGAGTAATGAGATACAATGTTCTGCTTGTGTGCTGCTGTTTGTTTTGTTCTGATTGTCTGTTTGTTGTTTACGCTTTGCATATGCACTGACTTAGCACATCTGTCTGCATTCACCATTAATTCCTATACCTATGTGTTCCTGTACAAACTTGCTGCACATTAATACCACAAAATAATTATGTTTTGATTTATGCTGCCTACTGTGACACTCCAGCGTGTCTTCTGAGTTTTTATGAGACAGAAATACAGAAAAATATATTAATTACCACCGGGGAGTTTGGGTTTTCTCCAGCAGTTGTGCAAAAAGTAGTTTTCATTATGGGTGATCTCCTGAACAGTAAAACTTTCAGTAAAAACATAAAGACAAGTGCAGTTTTTCCACGACAGCAGCTTTACTGGTCAGAATCAGTAAAGCTGACGTCCTCAGTTCAGATCTGCAGATACAGCTGCATGTACTGCCCAGTGTGAACTCCACATACATTTTGAACACACTTGGGCTTTTTCATTGGCACTACAGTGCCAATAATCACTAAAAATACCTTTGGATGTCAACGCCTTTTTACTAATAAGTAAAATAATACTCATATCTGTTAGCAGTACACTGTTAATGTTTTGTTACATTAGGATGAACTACTACAGTAATATTACTTTGCTATTACCAGTAATACTAGTAGTATGACAGTGATGACAGTAAAGCATCTTTAACTAATACCAACAGTTTTAAGATATATATACTGTTACATTACCTACTTCACAGCTTAAATGAAGTAGAAACACACATAACTTATTGAAAAATATATATATAAGTGAAATAGTCACAGCTTTAGAATTGCTAATTTGAGTTTCTAACATAAGAACACTAACAAGTGTTATAATTCAAGTAAATGACAAAATCAGATCCTCTGTGTTGAAAGAAGTTGGACACATTATTCAACTTGACATGACGTAAACAGACCATTTGTCAGTTCCTTTACCCAGAGTGATCAGTGGTCCCCATCAGTATGATGTCTGTTGTCATATTCATCACTGTCAGCGGTGATCATGATATTCTTGCAGTCTTTCTCAGTCTGGCAGGAAACATATTTTAAAAAGGCATGTTTTATCATTTACAATATTAATATGAAGACAATTTCGAATTAATTGAGGACAACATTTGAGTACCTTTATACTTTACACGCGGTAAAGTATAACACATGAGTGTGTTAGTTATACCCCCCCCCCCCAAGCTTACATAAGTTAGCCTAACTAGCCCCCATCCAACAAGCTTATATCTTAAAATGTCTGAAACTTAAACAACATGACATTAATTTCAATCTGCTTTATTTATTTGTTAAAGATTACAAAACATCAAGTATATTTCAATTTTAATTTGAAAAAGCAACACATTGTGATCAGATTCAGTGGTATGCACTGAACTGTGGGAATGCATATCCATATTTTTAGTCCATACAGCCGTGTCCATACCAGTCAATGGAGGCCTTCCCGCAGCTTGTGATGCCAACATGCATGGTTTGTTGTGCAGCCACCCGTTCATGTGTATACTTATATGCCCTGTTTGCTGGCAGTGCTTAGTCAAAAAGTCTGCTCCATTATCACAGTGTACTTTCATGTCCATCAGCTAGGGACAAGTGTTTTGTAATCATGTTAGACTGAAAGTTCGCAGGCTAAAAGGCCTCAGCATCTAATGTCAAATGAGAAAACATTTACATCCAAAGAAAGAACCAAAATATAATATGTATCAGATAGAATATACTATTGCACAGTGCTTAGGTCTGTAAGCTGTCATCGTCATGTTTCAAATTTAGCTCCATTGTTGGCTGGACTGAAGCCGGCACCAACTGGCAGACAATACCAAAATCAGTTGTTTGTCCAAGATCTTTTTTTAGCTTTGGTCGTTCAGTTTGCTGCTCTGTGTTGCTTTATGAGTCTATCAGAGAGAATACTGCAAATTTACTCTCAAGTAAATGTCATTCTCATAGTAGGTACTCAGATAATGTATGTTTTAGCTCAAATACTCTGAAAAAATGAATAACAAATTGTGACAGTAACAAAGTGATAATAGTATTCCGGGATTATCTACTGCAAACCCCACCACAACCCACTCAAATCCATGTTTGTAAACCCCAAGGTTGGCTCCACTCCCCCACCTGCTTACTCCAAAGTCTCATTCATGCACATACCAGAACAGACGGAGAGAGATAAATAAATAAAGAAAAGAAAATAAAGAAAATGAAATTCAGGTAAAAGAGGATAAAAAATAGTGAACCTCTCAGGGAGAACCTAATCCTCTCAAGCCTACCGCAATGCAGTATATCATGAATCCATCTATCATGAGTAGGTGGGGAGTGACGTGCCATTTAAAGAGAATAAGTCTCCTAGCAAGCCGAGTGTTGAATGAAACAACTTGTTTTGGCTTTGGGTGTGGTGAGCATAGCTGCTTTCTTGAATCAAATGTGAACTGGAGGTAACAATAAGTGACGTAGTTACAGAGCTGATGGGTGTAGTTCAGATTGGTGAGGACAGCAGGTGTTGGCTGGTTTGGTTCTAGGATGTCTGTTTCAATTTTGAAGATGTCACGGGGTTAATTCAACATCTGTGCAGTGATATGCTGACTTAGTTTCACCTGCACCTAATCGTACTCTTCAGCCCGTTTCTACAAAGGTGCTTGTGCTGACAGTGCACATTACTGCACCACAAAGCCTGTGTCTTTTAACAGTCTTCCCAGCTTTAAACTATATAAAGCTTCATGGGAAAGTGTTAGTTAATTTTTTAAGTCATTACATTATCTTTTGGAGCCTGAGCTGCTTCTTACTTTGTGACTGTTCTCTCTGTGACAGACAGATGAAGCTGTTTATAATCTCTAAGGTAACACCTTCTCAATGATTATCAGTCACCTATGGTATATTGTATATTAACTAGGTGAAGCGAGAGGAAATAGCAATTTTAAAAAGTACATTTGGTTAATGAGCCCTGCATTCCCAGCAGCACCGGGGAAGACAGTGGAATAAATGAATATCTACATACTCGCTCCTGTTCTGTGGGAAAGTCCCCGGTTTTCGGCCCATGGCACCGCCTGCTATGGATGTCTTTGGGGGCCACGAAGAGGCAAGAGGGAGAGAGTCGTTATGAGTAGTCTTCCTCAGCAGCAGGGTGGGTCAGCAGTTTAGATTAGCATTTTAATGAGAGGAACACTGGGAGAGCACAGCAGGATGGCCTATCAGGTGACACTTGGAGTATGTAAGTGATTAATTACAGCATCTAGAATGCTTTGGGATGATCCGCTTGTTAAGAGAATGAGGAGCCTGTCAGAATACAATTCCAGTATTGATACTATGTCCCTGTATCACAGCGTTCCCCCAGTCATCCTCTAAATGGAATGTGATGATAATTAAGTGGGAATTAATGAGAATTCTCGAGGTAATTTTTAAGAACATCGCCCAATGAAAGCTGCTATTACAGCACACTGTAGAGCCACCGGTGCCTATTAGGCTGAGAGAAGACAGATTTTCATTGTTTTATCGTGTTTTAATGAAATAACGATTTTTTTCTAACTTGGCAACACCTTGTAATCAGAGGTTTGTTTAGTTAATAAAACATAATACAAGATTAGTAAATCCTGTGAAGCTATGCATAAATTAATTTGACCTTGACAGAAGAAGTTAAAATATGGATTACAAGCCCTTTGTTTCTTAGCATCTCTTGTTCTTCCTCTTATTCTAAAAACAGCAAAGCAAAAATGACATCAGAGCAGCCTTAAAACTGCAGGGCGATGAATATGATGAAAAGCACCCAGCTCTGGCTTTTAATATACCATTTAATTACATCAGTTTGGAAATTAGTGCAGCCTTCCGATTAACCCTCTCATGTGCAGACAGGAATTCAGATTTGCATAGTAATTTGTCTAAGCAGGTTTCATCATGTAAATAAAAGTTATCTACATTTCCTATTTGTCATTTAGAAGAACAAAAAGCACAACTTGACCTTATTGGCAAGGTAATGAAAAATAATGTAGAATTTGAAAGAGTAGACATGTACTTTGTGAAATTGCCCTAGCAGAGCTTTATTTATTATTATAATTTATTATTTACTGTAGCCACAATTACAAATCAGTGGGTGTAAATCTGTAATGAGAAACCAAAAATGACTTTTTAACCCATTTCCCTCAAAGACTTTTAAAAACTATCTCAGAGGCTATTTGGAATATTTAATGTGTACCATAACTGGCATTAACTTTGTAAAAGCTGCACTTAAAATTTGATGTGTGTCACAGAACTGCCTCACAGTGCCATGGGAGACATTTTAATTGACAAGGAAGGAAAGGATGGGGATGGATATCCAATATTTGATATGAGGCAGACTGGGTTGGGCAAAAGGCAAATGATTTTGTAATAGTGTGTCAGTGTGTCTCTTCAGGTAGATACAATTGCATCAGTGGTGCAGAGATCTGGAATACAAATCTTATCAGTATCACACCAGGTCTGCTCATCAGGTGTACCCCTGATATAGTGTGTCCCCAGTGGAGAGGTTTACAGTAGGGTTAGACACGGGGAGTTCTCCTCACACGAACTGTAATTGCAATAAGATGTTATGTGTAGGAGAGAGAGAGAGAGAGACCGGGACAGGTATGTTCAGGCCAGAGGGGAGGAGTACCACCGATGCAGCAAGGTCATTTTGATGAAATCTAGCTCATGTGGTGAAACGTGAACCTTCAAAATGTCACATACAGTAGACACAAGGATATCTTCATTCACCTTTTGTGTTCAGGGCAAAAATAGATGAAAAACCTTTTTTTCTTTTTCAGGAGAAATTTTCTTTTAAGATATAATTTTATATTATTGTAACCTTCAATGCAGGTTAATCATTTATATCAGTATTTGCTGGAGTGAGCCTTGCAAACCTAATTATTTCCCAGGATGCTGGATTACAAGACTATGTCAGTTCAAGATCATGTTTTTGTTTCTAGAGCACAATGATGTCCTGCTACAATCCACTCTCATACAATTCAAGGCCAGTGTAGCAAGACCTTGAACAAAACTCAAGCTGGGAGTGTATACATGTAATTACCACCCAGGGACTGCGTTTTGTGGTTCATGGCATCCAAAACACTGCCTGCCCGGTGCTTTCTTAATTACTCTAATTATATTGCTGATTCTTTTTTGGCTTTACTTCTGATTACTTCCTGAGAACAAACGAGTGGGAAACACACTAATGCACATGTGAGATTTAAGCAAAGCTTTGAAAACAAAGCCGAAAGAGCTCTCATTGTAACCTGGTGGCCAGTACAGACCAAACACAGGTTTGAGTCATGCACCTGCTACTGATGCTTTGTATGGTTTTGGCTTTTGAAACTTCCATTTATATAAAACTATGAAAGATAAAAAAATATTATACCCTCTTGAAATATTAGTGGTATGCTGACTGATTGATGGATTGATCACATTTTAGCCAATCTCAGGCTTAATCTGATTTTTGTTTGCTCTGATATTAAACGAGGACATGAGTCTTTGTGTTATTGCCAGCGGTGCTGCATTCCTAGCTGTATTGCCCTTAACATCAACATTCCCTTGATGATACACACTAGGCAAGTGAATAATGAATAAGAAAATGAAGTCATCATGTTTTCATTATAATTATTATTATTTCTATGACGTAAAACAACACAGCTTTATTCCAGGATTGCCTTCCTCACCGTGCCTGATTTCATTTTCATCCTGCTCCCCACTGCGGACCTGTATGTGGAAGTAATTCATGGCAATATTGACACCAAGCTTTAATGTATTTCACCATCAACAACTGCTTGTATAAAACTTCCATTTCTATAATGCATCATGTGGTGTGCAGATATTCATACAGTACTGACCTTGAGTTGAATAAAGTGAAGACAATACCCAACTCCGGGGACCCTGTACTGTGCTTGACCCCCCACTCAGACTCTCATATTGGAGGTGAAGACAATCAATAAAAGAATCACAATAAATAAAAGGTTAAGATATGTCTCTGCTGTACATATTAATTTTGACACTCTTCCAATATCAGGAGAGCTATTTGTAGGCAACATAGATGATAGTGGATCTGCAAGTCACACTATCATCTTGCATTTTCACAGGATAATAAACTCATAGCAGGACATCTGGCAAAATGGGGAATTATTTCCTGCATCACTGTAACAAGAGAGCACATTGCTCTCTCGGGAAACAAGACCGGTAGGTGCCAAATCGTCTAATTAATTCAGAGATTTCCATCATGCCATGAAAATTCTCCGCAGATTAACAGATTGGACCACAAACAACAAAAATGTTCCTTTTTTTCAATAAAAATGCACACCGTGGTCATATTTCACTTAACGGCTGATGTCAACAGATGTCACATTATGGGTTTTTGCTGGTTCTTTTATTTCCTCTGGCTTTGTTTCTTGTTTAGCGCTCAGAGCTACAAAAATCCCCTGATAAGTAGCAATGGAAGCTGTTCATTCCTCAGCAGAGAGTTATTTACGAAGTCATTTGGAAAATTAAGTAAAAGGGGGGAAAAAGCCAGTTTTTGTTTGTTTTAAAGCTGAAGACTTTCTATGGAGAGAGGATTTCTACACCACAGATAATGGTTTCCCCCTTGGAGACAGCACACAGCATTATGCCAAACCCAGCTCAGTAAATTAAATGTTTCATACAGTGAAGTGTTATCCCTCTGTAATAGCAACAGAACCACTCTACCAGCCAATAATGAATGAAATACATAATAATGTAACCAACTATATTATTCAAATGATCCCTCAGCAGTCAGAGCTGTGTGTAATGATGCTCTCTGTTTGACAGTCTATGAAACTGCAAGCAGTCATTCCCAGGGCACACGAAATCCAGAAGTACATGACATAATTATGCATGCTTCTCATGTCACTGGGAGAGGACAAGCATGGCTCATAAAATAAGACTAGAGTACAGTTAACATACATGAGGTCGTTGAATTCTGTACTGGAGTGACCAGTTCACGCAGCATCATGAGAGAACAATGTGAGAAACCTTTTCCACAGCCATCGGGGCATTTAGATTATGAGAGCCACTGAGCAGATAACATCCCAGCAGCCAGGTGATGAGAGTATGTAAAATATGGTTTCCAAATAACATTGTGCACAATATAACAGTCTAAATGATCCAGTTAAAAAAGTTCCTACCTGTGGCTGTGAGGTCGGCATGTCGTTGAGACCGCGGCTTTTGGCACAGGTGAGTGGGATGCTTAGTGGGAAGACAGATGACACAGCAGAAGCCAGTCTGCATCTCAGAGGTGGACTGCATCACCCAGTCTGCCCACCCACTTGCAGGGAAGAGTGAAGGGAACCAGCAGGGCAGATGGGACCAGAATCTGACTCATTTAAATAGGCCCTGAAGTTGCCAGTTGGCATTTAGCCTGTGAACTGAGGCAGAAAATAACACCTTCTAAATAATGAAATAAGCCTTCATTTAATGAAAGATTCAGGCTCCATGTCTTTTTACTATATCTTAGAGCCTTCGTGGAGGATTATGTTACTATGGCGGAGGTTTCCCACATGCTAATGAGTGACGGCGTGTACTATGAATATTGCTCACTTTCTCTCTCTGCCTCTGTATTTTCCCTCAGTCGTAGGTCTTTGACATCACTAGGATTGTTTCAATTTGTCACATAAAATAGGAAACAAGTTGTTCACGGCGCATTAAAAGGCAACTACATAATACAGGATCGACAACATACATGAAAGACACAACATAACAGGACCACATCTACGTAACAGATGGGACATGTTGTGTGATAGCAGTTGGCATGACAAGTATAGATTCAGAGCCAAAGATGTGCATGCATCTGGAGAAGACTGGTAAATAAGATTTATACTGCAAGCCCTGTGGGGGCTGAAAACCCATCAAACCATAACTTATCATGTTCTTCTAATTAGCCTTTTCTACAGTGCATTCCAGTGTCCTTACCAGCAGTCAAAAATTACATCTCATTAATATTCTGCTATTACTTGGACTACTTGCATAATTTTTCATAAGCATAATGTGACTTAAGAGGGGAAGACGTCAGTTCACAGCAACACACCCTGTAAGATTCCTTGGTATTGCTAATAAACATTCAACTAAATAATGTTTCACAGACATAATGTGATTTAACAATCAAAGGCACTGCTCTACAGCCGCAGAACCTCTATGGTGCCATGTTGAAGGGTTGCAAACAGTCAGTTGCAACTTTGAAGTACCTCCTCAGGCAAAGGTGGGAAGAAATTACTTATAGCTACTCTGGAGCATAACCTAATATACAGCAGAGTATCAAAGTATACTATCAGCTCATGCACACAAACTCATCACTACAATGTACCCACAGCATCTGCTATTTGTATGAGCCTTCCTCTGTACTATTGCATTCTGCAGCAACATCCTGTTTCAAAGGGAATTACATACAAAAAAGAAAAATACCATTTCAGAAGGCTTTCAAGTTGTAGTGTCCTCTTATTGCTGACTCACTGCCAATAGTCAACCAAGTGTTCAGTTTGATTTTATACAACTTCATAAATGCCATTGGTGCATTACTGTTATGCATTGCGTTTTCTGAGAGGAGAGCGTCACTAGCCTGTACAGAGTCCCCATCGGCGCAGTGTAGGAGGGCGTGCCATTCTCTTCCTGGGTTGACAGGTTAGGTGTTTGGCCTCACAGCAGAAGAGCATAGAAGACAGCAGTAAAGCAAACAAAAGTGGACAGCTTTTGGAGAATCTATCAAGGGAGCCAAACTAGACAACTTGCCAAGACAGAGGGCTCCCTGAGATGAGAGCCTCAAGTTGTAATTCGGACAGCACTGTCCTTAACAGTTTTATTACTGTGAACTCTGGACTCTCAGCAGCTGTGATTCCATTGTCCTGCAGTTGTTCCTTTGCTTCATTTAGATATCCATGCTCCTCCTACTGGCTTTCTCCTTTTAGTTATATATATATATACTGTGCTTTCCACTGCAGGATAATTTGTATGGGTTTAAAGGAACTCAATAGAAGATATTTTTCTGCTGAGCACTGCACTTTATTTTTGAACTCCTTGGACCAAGCAAAGGAGTCATTATGATAATTTGGTGAATGAACACACACAGCTGAATTTGTATAACATCTAAATACAGAACAGTCTTTTATTTAGTATTTTCAGATGCAGTTAAAGTCAGTGCATTCTACTTGGTTATAGATGACTCTTCAATGGTTCGAGCATGTTGATTTGTTGTAGAGTTTGCTTTGGCCTACCTTAAAACCAGTGAAACCTGGGTATGACTAGTACCTGACCACAACAAATAACAAATAAAACTGTGAGTAAGGGAGACGAGTGTGCAGAGTAAGAATGTAAAACAAGGAAACAATGAATATTTAAAAGAATTTTCATCGTCTATGTCTTCCTTCACGAGAAACACACAGAGATGCAGACAATCAGTGTGTAAGCATTCTCCACCTCCAGATGTTTATTTAGTATTTTCTGTATTTCAACGGCTGTGAAATTTCCAAATGTCACTGCTACAGAAAAAAAACAAATTGGCTTGTAGCACAGGATAGAAAAGAGGTTCTACAAACAAAGCAGGAGAATTATCATTTGAAATAAGAGGCTCTTTGACAAGATCCCATCCACAGCAGAGGTCAGATGTCTTGGGTCTGAGGCGCTCCCAGCTGATTGGATTATTCTGCTATTCAAGCAGAAGCGCCGCTTGGCACACAAATGTAAAGTGGGAAAATTCAATGTGTAAGGCCAGATGAGATGCTAATAGAAAAGAAGAATTGCCCTCTGAAGAAATTCAAAGGGGAGGCAACACAAACAAGATATTCAGAGGCTGAGGGCAAGGATGATGTCCAATGCCATCTCGGTCCCACTGCTGTACGAGGAGGATGTAGCTCAGACTAAGATAATCATACAGCATGATCATATATGGACAATGATAACAGCAATAATCCCTTCCTATCCAAATAATTCCAACCCTGACACATTTGTAGTTAGCCACCAGCCACTGGCTAACATGTTTGGAAAGCTTTGTCTGTGCAGCAGCTCTTCCATCTCCTTTGTCTCACTTGCTCTACTACACAGACCTGATCTTAACATAAAAATGAATCCTACTAACTACCATGGATTGAGGTCTGGCCACATCCATTGCGTCACACTTTTGGCCAATGGTGCATTTTTTTCTTGACTACAGAGACATCTGTCATAACTTGATAAGTTGAGCAGGCAATTTCATAACCATTTATGTAGTTAGCTTTTGTAATGTTGATAAGGTATTTTGCATTTCTTCCATTTTGCACAGGTGTATTACCTCAGAGAAATAAAAACGAAGACAAAGACTCAACACTCTCAGAACAATAGCAATACACTGTGGCTTGGAACACTTGTACTTTGTATCCATAGTGTAAGCCACTTCCTTATTTCACCTGCAGGAATAAGAAAATAAGTTGAATAATGAATCATTTGATCCATTCTACTACTGTCTGAATTCCAATTTTATGTTCTTATAATAGTGATTTCTGTATACCTTCAAACTGACCACCAACTCGCCACCGCAATGAAAACTGCCTGGCTCTGCCACTGCCTACCAGAACACACAAACCTGTAGCAAAGTCTCCTCCATACAGCGGCCACCTTTAGTCAGCCGATGTAAGCAGAGCCATATTCACAGCAAGAAAAGCTGTTCCTCTCACTAAATTAGCCTGTCAATCACAGCACGTTCCCAAGACTCTCCCATTTCCCTCTGCTGCTGATTAATGGCATGAAGTGAGTTTATCAATATGCCATATGCAGAATGCAATTCATTACCCTCATCTCCAGGATTCAGCAAAAAGCATGTCCTTCCTCACTATTTGTGACTGTCCACAAGCAGAAGAGATATAGCATATGCACAGTAATGGTGCTTGTTAGTATGCTAATGTAAATATCAGTTTAGCACACACCTACAATTTCCAAGCGTCACGTTATGAGACAAGCAAGAATCCCCTCCAGGTTGACATGCATCATGGGAGAGGCACACCGGGAAGGGTAGCCATTAATCAAATCATCCACAACTAACAAGACAAACTTATTTTTCTTTCTCGATTAGCAAATATGAGCCTGGGGACACACAGCTGGTTACATATGCAGTAACCCTGGGGTGACCTGATACAAAGCTGCTTTGAATACATTGATCAGGATACATTTATTTGCCGATCCGCGATTATTTTATTTGCTCAGCTGGCAAAAAAGCCCATGTAATAACTGCTCTGTGCATTTATCTTTTAATCATGGCAGTTAAGGAGATTCTCCGTAGGAAAGCTGTCAAGGTTGGTTCATTTTCAAATACATTTTTATACAGTGCTTCCAGAAAGTATTCACACCACTTCCACATTTTGTTATCTTACAATCCATCCATTTTCTATACCGCTTATCCGTCAGGGTCGCGGGGGAGCTGGAGCCTATCCCAGCTGACTACGGGCGAGAGGCGGGGTTCACCCTGGACTGGTCGCCAGTCAATCGCAGGGCCAACACACAAAGACAGACAACCACACACTCTCACACTCACACCTAGGGGGCAATTTAGAGTAGCCAATTAACCTAATGTGCATGTTTTTGGTATTGTGGGAGGAAGCCGGAGAACCCGGAGAAAACCCACGCAGGCACAGGGAGAACATGCAAACTCCACATAGAAGGGCCCAGACCGGGATTCGAACCTGGAACCCTCTTGCTATGAGGCGACAGTGCTAACCACTGCACCACCGTGCCGCCCGTTATCTTACAATCTCATTCCAAAATGGATTAAATTAAATTTCTCCCTCAAAATTCCACACAAATTACCTCATAATGACAAAGTGAAACAAGTCTGCTTGAAGTTTTTGCAAATTTATTAAAAATGAAAAACAAGAAATGTAACATGTACATACATACACATACATGACATGTTAACATATATGTTACATACATTGTATGTATGAAATACAATTTTACAGGAACATGTTTCAGGAATTGTCTGTAGACCTCTGAGACAGGATTGCGCTGAGACACAGATCTGGGGAAGGGTACAGAAAGATTTCTGCCGCATGAAAGATCCCTAAGAGTACAGTGGCCTCCATAATCCGTAAGTGGAAGAAGTTTTGAACCACCAGGACTCTTCATAGAGCTGGCTGCTCAGCTAAACTGAGTGATCGGGGTGAAAGGGCCTTAGTCCAACAACCCAATGGTCACTCTGACAGCGCTCCAACGTTGCTCTGTGGAGAGGGGAGAACCTTCTGGACAACCATTTCTGCAGTACTCCACCAATCAGGCCTGTATGGTAGCGTGGTCAGACGGAAGCCACTACTCAGTAAATTTCATAAGAAAGCCTGGAAAGCTTGGACTTTGCCAGAAGGTACCTGAAGGACTTTCAGACCACGAGAAACAAAATTCTCTGGTCTGATGAAACAAAGATTGAACTTTGTGGCATGAATGACAAGCGTCATGTGTGGAGGAAACCAGACACTGCTCATCACCTGGTAGCATCATGCTGTGGGGATGTTCTACGGAAGTCGAGGGAAAGATGACTGCAGCAAAGTACGGAGACATTCTTGCTGACAACCTGCTCCAGAGTGCACTGGACCTCAGACTGGGGCGAAGGTTTATCTTCCAACAGGACAATGACCCTAAGCTTACAGCCAACATCACAAAGGAGTGGCTCTGGGACAACTCTGTGAATGTCACTGAGTGCCCAAGCCAGAGCCCAGACTTGAACCCTATTGAGCATCTCTGGAGAGATCTGAAAATGGCTATGCACTGACAGTCCCCATCCAACCTCACGGAGCTTGAGAGGTTCTGCATTGAAGAGTGGGAGAAACTGCCCAAAAATAAGTGTGCCAAGCGTATAGAATCATACTCAAAAAGATTTGAGGCTGTAATTGCTGCCAAAGGGGCTTCAGCAAAGTATTGATCACAGGGTGTGAATACTTGTGTACGTGTTATATTTTTGTTTTTTTATTTTTCACTGAAATTGGCAAGAAAATTCAAGCTTGTTTATTTATTTATCAGCACTTTGTCATTATGGGGTATTTTGTGTAGCATTTTGAGGGGGAAAAATGAATTTAATCCATTTTGGAATGAGACTGTAACATAACAAAATGTGGAAAAAACGAAGCGGTGTGAAAACTTTCCGGATGCACTGTAAATTGGGGATATAATGGCAGTTTATGATATACTCAGTCAAATGTCAATTTTAATTAGGCTAAAACTGCATTGATTTAATGAGGAAATAATTTTCTCAATCACTTAACTAAGCACTGCAAAAATTATTCAGACTCTGAGATCTGCAGATTCATAACTTTGAAGGAACAGTGAAATTTTCCTTTCATTTAATGTTAGCTTCAGCTTCAGTTTGCTGTTTGGATTTGATGTTGCTCCATTTACTTCATTTTATAACAGGGACATTTAATGGACCTGGACAGCTGTGCTCTTTGCATAAATAACCCAGAAGTGATAGTGACCCCAGAGTGCACTGACACCATATCATCCAGTGCTGCTGCATGTAACATCACTTTATCTGGTGAAACAAGGCTTCAGTGACTCCAAATAACTTCTGCATTTTATCCTCATGTCTCCAACTTTATCTTGGCAGCTGTATGATGTTGTCTGGGTGAGAGCTCCCCAGTGAGGCCTTAGAGAGAGTAGGGACAAGAGAGGCGTTCCGTGGTAAAGAGCTGCAACAAGCCAAAGGAGAAACCAGTGTTATAAAGGGGGGCGGGGGGAATGAAGTGTTGGCTCAAGGGTGCTGGAAAATCTTAGACCATTTGTAGTGAATTTTCTTTAACAATAAACTGGTATAGGTGCGTCATGAAATATATACAAAACAGAATTTGACTCAATGCAAATCAAGCCAAATCTATCCTTCTTTGCCACACCATGACCAGGTATCAGCATCAGCGCTGAGATTATGTGTGATGATGGTGAATATGATATTGAGACTTTCAGACAAACAGATTTACTGGGAGGTTTGACTGAGATGAATTGGTGTCTCACATCTGAATCATTTCACCTTGCTCATCTCTCCTCAACTCTGTTTAGGCTCTCCTTTCTTTTGGAATTTGGATTTTCTAGGACTACTAGATGGTATAAAGCATTTAAACACCTATCCCAAAGGACACAATTCAAATAGAATATTCCTACTTTTTTTATTATTTGTCATCCTAAAACTAAAGACAAGTGTCTCACATTGTAATAAACACATGCTTTATAAATAAAAGATGTGTGATTTATTTGACCATGAATCATTAATTCCTAATATGCTGTGCAAACGGCAGCCCACACTCTTCTCTACTCTAAATGCTTCCTCTGCCAGCCTGTCAGCAGTGAGAGAGTTTCTATGGTTACAGTGACTCTCTCACATTCACATGTGCACCTGCACCTGTGCAGCATTGCCTGGGCTTGCTTTATCGAGGTGTGAACACAAGGTGCTTTTTGTAAACTTTCACTGGATATTTTGGCAATTAGCTTTAGACGTATGCTTGTATTACAGGGTCAAGGGAGGTGTTTCCGTGGGTCTGAGACATCTCCATCTTTAACACTGTGACGAAACCAACAGTGACGTGGCCTCCATGGCTCTGTTATTTCTGCCTCATTCACGTTCACTAATACTGATGATATTGCCTTGGTGTGATTTGATTACAAATGGTTGACTCAAATAGACAAAGACACAGATCAAAGTATGGTCAGGACAGTGTAATCTGGCAACTGTTGGAATTTCTGTATTCAAGCATGTTTTATGCACATTGCAGACAACGTGTACTCCTTTTCACAGACATAAGTCCTGAAGTACTTTACAAGGGTATTATACAACATAAAGAAATCATCAAAGAAGCTGTACACAATAAATATACAGAATGCATACCTGGTGCATGGCAGGTTACTCAGATGCCTATCTAAACAGGAGTGTCCCTTAGAAGAAAGCACAGAATCAGCAGACCATCAAGCTAGTTACATAATTGTTTTGCATGCAGAGAGCCACAAATTTGTTTTACTTAAGTAAAATTAACAAAAGTCAACATGATTTCGTGCACTGGAATTAATTTGTTGAGCCTAAGGGTTATATCACAGACATGATGTAAAACAGTTCCTAAATTATTTTAGATTTACACACACTCACAGAACATGCACACATACAAATTACCATTTGATACTTTCAAAATGCAATTGCAATTTGATGTTTTGTTTTTATCCTTGCACCAGGAGAACCACAAGTGCAGCCAAATATGCAGGGAGACATGCCACCGAATATGTAAACCCCCAGCAATGAATCAGATTTATTTTCTTTAATGAGAGATACATGAGCGAACCATGAGAGATATTACATAAAATTACAGTTTTGACTACAGACTAATAGCAGTCTATGTTCAGATATTCTGTTACCATCATGGAATTGCAGATTGTGATCCCTTGTGAATTCAGTGTCGACAGCTATTACTTCTTATTTAATTTGCATGTCAAATAAATCAGGAGTACCCCCCTCTCATTTACCAGTCTATTACTCTAACAGCTATTGAGTGGATTGACACACATCTACACTCCCTATGCCTGTGCACACTGTGCCTTATTATAATGCAGCAATGCCTGATTAAAAAGATTCTCAGTATACAGTAATTAAAGCAGCACTGCACTGGAAGACAGTCTTTTATGAACATGAAAAGTGACACACAAAAATGAATGATTTGACAGCATTCATGTGAGGAACAAGCGGACAAGACAGAAGGATGCTGTGGATGAGAAAATGAAAGCAGCTTTGTGTATTCAGTGAGAGACATATAACACACATCTCTGTGTAGTTGTGCGTGTGTGTGTATATACATTTGAGTTCAAAAGTGTATTTTTTTCAGTTACATGTTGCTTATGATTGTGGGTATAAAAGTATACATATGCCTACTGCTTGTGTGCTCAGTGACAGGCTGTGTTTCCTTTTTGCAAACCAATTCACTGTTCACCTCTCAAAGAAGTAGTGTGAGAACATGATGGTGATAAATTTATCATCAAATGAGATTTAGCGCTGGGTGGAATAAACATGAAGCGCATTATCTCATGATGAAGATGTTGGATAGACTGTCCATGAATACTGAAAGCGTTTTATAAACAGAGGTTTTGAGCACTGGCCAATGATTATGTTGTAAATTGAGAGAAGGCAGCATGGGTGCAGACTGACGGGAGGATAATAGCCTGTTGTTTTGGGGGTCAGGGAAAACTAATTATACAAACTCCTCTTCTGTGGTACTACTCACTCTTTTTCAGTTCTACTCAAGAATTTAAAAAATATGTGTCAAGTTTTTGTTTTTTTGGGTTTTTTTTTTTTTTTAAATATCTTAACTTACAAAATGTTGGGCAGGATGCCATCTGGAGAAAAATTATGTGGTGAGAAATGTCAAGTAAAATTCACAGCAGCATGTTGTGGGTGTGAGAGGACCTCTGGGAGAAGACGTTGATTTATCAAACTTCAAATGATGTGCCTTTATTCTTCACAGCAAAACTGCAGAACGATTTTATGTGACTTTTTCATCCAGGCCATGGGAAATGTATTATTATTATTTTTTTTCATATTTGTTGCCAGGGTTCAATCAAGAGTCCTCATATTCACAGATCAGCACAAATACAAACTATGATCTTGCACCATTACTTTCATGCAGTCACAGAAAATGACACATCATTTGTGATACTGCCAGTAGTAGAAGAAGTTATTATCCAGCTTCAGTGTTAAAAGTCCCCTGAGTTGGGACCTGATGTTACTCAGATAGTAACCATGCCACAGAGTTTATATAAGGCTTGTGTCAACTAAGAGATACACATGAATGGTGCCTGCAGAACCAAAGGTTTTACTGCCACTGCTTGGAGCGCCATCAAAAATAACTCTGTGAACTCAGCTATAACTCACACCGCTGGAACATCTCCACATTGACCCATTGCTGCTGTGATTAGGCATTCCTGTCAAAAGGTTTGTCGTCACCCTAGGGGAGGGTTGTGAGGCACAGCCAGAAGCTGTGTTTATTTTATGACAGTCGTTTCAAATAAAAAAAGAAGATGAGGAAAACACAAGGAATATCATTAATTCCACCACATGGCCGAGAAATGTTGCCTTGTTTGTCTACTGTAGTCATTTCTATGCAGCGTGTTGTTGAAGCTTTCCTAGTCCTAGTTTTGCACTGCTTGTGTGATGGAATTTAACTCAGAACTTCCTCACTATATGCTGGACTTTATTGCACCTCTGCCCACTTACTGCACATCCACGACAGAAGCATCTGGAACATATGCTGTGCAGGCAAAGAAAGATGTTGAGTGTATTATTATAGCATGTTTTGAACTGACTCACTGGAACAGTCTGTCATCAGTTTCGCTCAGATAAAGTACTGTACATTTATAAATATCCATAACAGAGAGAAATTCTAATTGTGTTTACTGCGATTGTACTGTTTTTCCTCTTGAAAAGTAATAATACATCTTTTTCTAAACATAAATTATACATATGTTGTTAAAATAATTACTTTCAACTCATGAATGTGAAGTCTTTGTATATGTTTTTCCCTTTTTTTGGGGGGGGGGGGTGCTATATTTTCTCCACCCAGCTATGTATTATGTGCATATATTTTACCATAAAGCAATAGTGCCACGCTGGACCAAGCTGAAAGCAGAGACTATGTGAGCACTACTTGAAAAAGTGGCTGTTTTATTTATTCTTTCTCTTATTTCTCTTGCTGATTTTGTCTATTGTAAAAGTTGTCAAAAATTCTTCCATGATGCTTTATTATTGATAGGAAAATACATGCAGTTTCTCCTGAGAGAAAACTGCATAATATTCTTCATCAGTACTGTTAAAGATTAACTCCTCTAGAAGATCTGCATAATTCTACACCCCTTGTATTATGCATGTGTTTGTGTGTTTTGCTTGCACTAAATACTGATTATCTAAATAGGTGTGTTGTCACAACAACGAGTTCAAGATATAAAGCACAGTTGTGATGGTCTCTCGTAGATAATGCAGTGGTTTAATTATGAAGCATCTAAAGAGTAGTGATGCGCAGAATGTACTGGTAGATCAGTCACTCTGTTCAACAGGATAACGATGGGGTGTCTTATTTCCTTGTATCAATAAACACTCAATTCAATGCCTGACTACATCGGGGCTTCTCAAAGTGTCGTTATTGGCCAGTCCTGCCTGTACAAAGGCCAAAGCTTTATTGACAGAAGACATTAGACTATGGCTTGTTTGTCTGTTTATTATTTATTTAGTATATATTGAATATTATTTGATATATTAAATTAATTTTCCTCTGGATCTATCTATCTATCTATCTATCTATCTATCTATCTATATTATTTACATATAGTCTGTGTTTCCTGTTTGGTAGAGAAAGTGCTCAGTTCAGAAGAGCAGCCACCAGCAGCCTGTAGTAATTTCACCAACAAAACTATGGCAATAAACATTTGTTGACAAACTATTTTCACAACAAAAATGCAAGTAAACTTAAGTAAAAAACAACTGTTGGAAATAAGAGCTATGATGAATGCTGCTTGACCCATTGTCCTATTCAATATCACTGTGTATCAGTAATGCTGTCAAAGAGAATGATTTCTGATCGAGCTAGCTAAATTAATCTATGATCCTCTATTGTAACTTCATTATTAGAAAATTATTACATATTTAGTTATTGCTCAGCCCCATGTGTGACAGGCACCTATAACCACTTTCTTAGAGAGCACAGGGACAAAGATTAGCTTAGATGCCTGGAATTTGTATTAGTCCATTAGGCAGATTTATTGTTTTCTATAAGAATGCTTATTTGAACCGAACATCCATTTCACAATTTCAGAGAGTCACGCTCGATTAAATTCAGTGTGTTGAAGATGGAAGAGAGCATTAATAAGCTGTGCGGGTATGTGAATTAATTAAAGTCCTACTTTTTAATTCAATATAAATGTCAAGCTGTGTGTGGCAGGATATTGAAATCAATCAGGATTTAATATAACGGGATCCTCTGCCTGTGACAGGGATCAACATGTATGTGTCACATGTTTGCTGCCCGTGCAGGGTGTGGGAGGAGGTCTGAAGGCTCAGACTCTGTCCTCTGATCTAGAGCTGTGTTTCCATGTGTTTGACACCAGAGCAGAAGCGTGGCATTGAAAAATAGCTTCCAATCATTCTTAAGAAGAGTGAATCACTGCTGGAAAACTGGATTTGTTGTGGCTACTTAACGCTCTGTTGTCATTGCTGATAGGAATATATTTCCTTTGGCATTCTGTCACATTTGACAGAAATTCACTGGTTCGAAAGTGACAGCTAATCCCTGGTTTTATATGTACCTTTCTGGCAACTTTATGGGGTCTATAGCAAAGACAGGGCTTCCCTAGGGAAAACAAGGTCATGAATTCCCCAGTAAACCTTTTCTTTCTATTTCTTTGTGAACATAACTTTAAATTACAGTCTCCTCATGCTGTCACTAAGCAAGTAAAATTTATTCCATTGCAAAATAGGAGTTCCTTTGAAATTTTAACAGCGTGAAACAATTCAATACAACAACAAATGCGGAACAACATGAGCCAAGTCATGGGCAAATGAGTATTACACAGAGTATACCAACTGCATAATATTGCATCTTTTTATAAACACAGAATTTAGACATCAAACCCATGCAGCCTGCAATGAGACCAGAATGAAAACATTCAGAATTCATATCTTTCTAAGGATGAGGGGAATAAACAGGGATTGACAGCACTACCTCAAAGTCATCTCAGTATCATCAGCAGGATCCTGATGTTTCTACAGGCAGCTTCAAGTATATTTAACAACATCATTCAAGAGCAAAGGAAAGATGGATAAAGTTTGATTTTGTTTACTGGTTTGCATCAGTGCACGAGGTATGTAGGACAATGAATCTAGCAAGAACAAAAAAAAAAAAGGAGGTATTACCCTAATAATATAATATAGCTGCACTGACGATGACAGTAATGTGTTCACGCCTATAACTAACTACGCTGTCCTTTTAATCTCCCCTGCCTCTGGTCAAATGAATATCAGTTGGTTCAGTTCCAAAGTTGCAGGTAGTAATCATAAACCAATTTATATTTTAATGAGCATCACGTTAGATGGAAGTGTTGAATAGGCCATGCTCAGCTATGGTAAGCAAAGGCAAGGAGGGAAGTTTGGAGTCCTATTAAAGGAGGCAGAAAACCAGCTGACTATGATTTGTGGTAATTGGCAAGGCGTTCTGCTTGAGTGCACATATACACCCCATTCAGTCACACTGTGTGGCTTCAATCCAAAAAGCAGCAAAAAGTGTGATTATGTTTATTACTTTTCCCCACATAAAGTGAATGCAATCGATCCCAACTGTATGGCTTCAGTCTCACAAGATATGACACACACTGTAATATAACACCTAATTATTTTTGCTGACTGATCTGTAGCCTTGCAACATTCACATAATGAGCTGTACTTCTGCCCTCTGCGGTTGCAAAAAAAAAAAAACAAAACAAAAAAACACACAACTTCACGCAGATGTGTGTTACGTGGTACTTTTCAAATGTTTTCTGAAAAAAATTATAACAGTATTACCAAAAGCTGACCATTTTGTGTGCGATTTTACCACAGCCATGGACTTATACAAAGCCTGTCAGTGTGCTTGTGCTGGCAGTGCACGGGAAAAGTTAGCCCTGAAGGCCTACTTGCAGAGAGATTCTCGTAGGACGTGTTAAACATTGTGAAAGGGTCTATTTTTAAATTAGATCATGTTTTCTTAAACATATCCAAGTATTCTTAGTGAGTAACTGTAACCAGCTAGTTTACAGTTGTATGTTGAATGTAACCAAGTATTTTTACTTTAGTGGTAGTTTTGTTAGCTAAACCTAACCAAACCCACAACTGAAAAGTTTAAAAAAACAGTCTTTCTGAAAAAAGAAATTCATGATGGGACATAAGGCTTTTTGCCAGAAGGCTTTCTGCTGTCAGAAGACTTTCCTATACCAGTAGTATATATATAGGATCACACTTCAATATATAGGATTACTACTACTGATTATAGTGTAAGCTGCATTTTATTGTTACAACTGAAATGGTGGAGATCATTTTATTAGGAATGTACTGAACCGCTCCATGGGGCAGGTAACATTTTCAATATTGGCCTTATTTAGCAGATCAGATATCAGCTCTTTCAATTTTCTGTTGAACTGCTGTATGTATGTTATTACAATGAGTTTGGATCCATGACTCCATACTTCTTATAGTGTTGGGTAATCAAGTAACAGTGCATTATATGTTGGGTATAATCTTCATCTGCAACTACAGCTGTCAAATAAATGTAGTGGAGCAAAAAGTACAAGCATAAAGTAGAATCAAATGTAACTACTAAACTGAAGTAAAAGCATTTAAGTGCTTTTAAGTACAGTATAGCCTACATGAGTAAAAGCACTGACTTACTCAGCACTGCATATGTGTTGTAGGGGAGGAAGGAAATTATTATTATTATTATTATTATTTGGAATAAATAATAATAATAAATAAAAATAAATAAATTATTATTTTATTATTGCATGGAATTGAGTGACCTTACATAATGCCCCTATTAACTGGCCCAAGTAGACCATTAAGATATGTGATGGTTTTTTGGTATGCATGTTACAGGGTCCTGCTATTGCACACACTGACTCACTGGTTTGGGTTACTGGGGCACCTAAATGGAACAGAGCCATCATTAATGTTATCAGTTACCTGTGCTTTTCCTGCTGTGACAAGTCAAAAGATAAGCTGTGAAAAAGCACTGTTCAACCTGAGCAGAGGTCTAATAAGCTAGACTAGCTGAAAACACGTGTTAAACATCAGGTTACAGCTTCGTTTTCAAACAGGTGCAACAGGAGTTTTCCCTGCAGGCTTTCCAATGCGTGGGATCAACACGGATACAGCAAAACAAACCGAGTAGTCCAGCTGTCGGTTAGCCATGCGTGTGTGTGTCTGTTGGGTCCACAAGTTCATCACATCTTAAAGTTCATTACATGAATGCACTTCCTCCCTCAGCCAATTTTACTTTTTGCATACTAAGCCAGTAGAGAGAGTAGCCAGACTAATTGTGCTGAGCATAAACTGTAAGTGAGTTTCCAACAGTTAATTAACACTATGCCGCCTTCAGTACCTTTGAGTAATATCAGAATTAGTTGGAATGAGTTAGTTGCAATTGTTAAATTTAGTGTGTGTCAACAAATGGAGATGGTTAAATGAGATGGGTGATTAATAGGCAAAAAATATGAAAACTTTAATCACTGACAATCAAAGTGATGTTTTTTTGGATGTTTTTAAGTATCACCCCATACAAAACATCACATCTCGCTGTTCCTATCTGCACTTCAATTTATAATCATTTTAACATACCAAAATTCATTTAAAATGTGTTAAGTTATGAAAATTACATATTCCACAGGCAGAATTTGTTTGCTTCATTCTCAAATTTGCCCTAACACCTCTGAGCAAAGGTGTCAGTGCTACGAACAGGCACTTTAGCTCATTGAAAGAATTATAGCCATCTTGAACAACACTAGAAACAGCAGTGTGAAATTAACCTCACCAGAAAAGTAAGTGTGTCAATAGTTTGCAAAAGGGTAATGGTGTCAGAGAGGTGGAGGATCGATGGGAACTTCAGCATCAATACATTTACCTTGTTAAACGTGTTGCTGTCTAAATGAATTCTCCAAAAAAAAAACCAAACAAACAAAAACCCAAACAACAAGCATGTGAATTTTTGCATTGCAAGTATGATCCTTCTATTAAACCTGAATACACTGTAGGCTATTATCGTAATTTCCACCCTGGTCTACAGGGGGGAATGTGCTGTGTAGCATAGTATTTGTAACTTGATGGACACCTTCATTCCAAATGTCGCACAGTAACATCACTGCATACTATTCTGCCATACGGGTTTGCATTTCAGTTTAGTCCACTGCTCTGTGATCGACATCTTATCTAACACCATCTGAATTGTCAGCACCACCTGTACAGCTCCCAGAAAGTAAATGTAAACATTCATAAGTACTTGAAAATAGCATTTGAGCTCTGATCTGTTTCTATAAGACAGGAAACCCATTACTGTACTGCTAATATCTATAAAATTCATGCTTAAGGCATTAATTATAGAAAATAGATGGGCTGCTTGTTTCATCACCAATTAGAAGAAAAAAATTATGTTTTCCAGAATTTGAAGCCATTCCATGATTTACAGTGTGAAAGCTTGGTCTTTCAAGGTCACTTGTTTTTCTCATGCATGCTGTGAGTTTTATTTAATCATGTTGAATTCTGACCAATCACAAAATTCCAGAAAAATCATTGTAGATGTTTAAAGGAATAAGTGGCATTGTGATGAAGTGACAGAACTGAGGGAATTTGGAAACATCAGACAAATTTAGAAATTGCTTTAGGATTTTGCTAAAATCAAAACATTTTTGTTTTCAAGTCCTTCTCAGTTTTGTGTGTGCTGTGTCTTCTGCACAGTAAAGCTCATCTCCCTGGAATCAAAGCATGTGACACACCTGAATGAGAGAGAGAAAAATAACAGTGACACAACCAGATTGTAAAGCTCTTGTTTAAAAATCTGACATTTGACACTGGAATAACAGTGGGAACATGATGGTTATAAATAGCAGGTTATTAAAGGTAACTCTAATGAGCAAGAGCACCCAAGGTATTTTCTCAGCAGCGTTACTGTAATAGCATTAGACACTGCTCTTGCCTGAAAACATTTTTAATAAACTAAAGATTTCATCCTTCAGATTTTATTCTTCTTGCTGAAGTGATAGTTTAATTTCAAAGATACTAAAATAAGAGGTTAATTATAGAAACATCCACTGTCATCTGCATAATATTTCAGGGAAGGATACATATCAGAGGTTTATAGTGCAGCCACCACCAGTGATTTTCATAATTTAAACAGGCCAAGCCATATTAAATGTAGATTAATTGCCAAGGTGAACACTTAATTCAATAAAACATAATTTCCCTAATGTTTTATTTAATACCACTGTATAATTAATTAAATCACCAGCAATTTATTATGAAACAGCAACACAGGCTGTCGAGACTAAATAGGATAATGACACGAAATGTGTGCTAAAACAATGGCCTAGATTCATTTCTTTTCATTGAACTGACAGTGTTCAATCTATTATGTTTTTACAATTTTTGAATGGATTAGAATGAACAATCAGAAATATGTGACGACCTTCTTAACTGTTTGTATTTTCTCTCACCTTATCTGATAATCTCAACACTGCCTCACTGTTCTCACATTGATTTTTGTCTATGTTGCCTTGGGCAAGGCCTCGAAGCTGAGCTGTAGTCATTCTTGAGGAAGCTCGGGGCCAAGGGCCTCACTGAGACACCAGGGGCTGATGGCTGTGGGCAAGAGTAGAAAGACAGAGGCCGATAGAAGACCATAGGGCATTAATTAGCAAGTAAGGGGGTGAGAAATTGCTTTTAGGAAAGAAAAAGAGTCAGCAGGGATTGTCTTGAGATTGTCTTGAATGGGCCCAAGAGATTTCTTCTGTTTCATGGTGATTAAGGTTAACTTGCTCCTTGCACGCTACTGCGTCCAGCTACCGGACACTGAGAGCAGCGTGCATACTATGTACTGTGTACACTGTTTCTAATGCATTTTTCTTGTTCTTCACTTACTTGTCTTTCTAATCTTGTGTATGCATGCATTTGCACACAGACAGACATAGAGAAAAGCACACACATCCACAAACATATGCACACAGATAAGTATGCAGTGCAGTATGCAGTTAACATTCCATACAGCACTGCACATTGATTTACTATATGTCCTTGCAAATTCCGAAAACAATTAACAATTAAGAAAATGATCTTGAGCAAAGTAAAAAAATACAGAATTAAAACAGTTGATGAATGTTAAAATTTGGAAATAGACTAGACACTACAATCACTGAAGATATGAGGCCGCATTTAAAGACTCATTTACTCCAATACCCTTTTCTCTGTACAGCTCCACTTGGATTTAACTTGACAAACACAAAGAAATCTGACAGTCACTTAGACTAGAGTTATGCTTGCTTTTTAATCATGCGTTCACACAGATAACAAGCTGCATTATGAATGGAATCTTTCACTTTGCATGTTCTTTAGAATTTCACCAGAGGTGCCCCAAAGAGCTCACACTGTTTTCCAACATGTTTTACTCTGCATCGGTGTAACAGTCCTAGACTTGTTTCCATTTATCTGTGTAGGTTCTACAGGATCTAGCATATTTGTCATTGTGCAGCAGCAATGTGACATGGTAAAGATGCAGGTAATTGCTTCTGACCCTATCACATACCCATGCTAACCCTACCCTGCCCCATACTGTACATGTGCACATTGTATCAAGCAGAGGTGTAGCCTTAACTTCTGTAGATGTGCACAACCAAAACTCCAAATGGATGCACAGTTTATACACAGTTTTCAGACTGACCTTCATTTTGAGTATCAGTTGTCCTAATACTTAAATAGGGTGACATTTTGTCAAAGATGGTTTCTCCTTTTTTGGTAGCGTCAGATGAGAAGATTGATACCATATTAGAGAATGCTATACAGCCAGAAGTCCACTATTGTAGTTTAGGTCTTAAGACTATGGATGAAAGGAAACAGCTAGCATGGCTCTGTCCAAAGATAAATCAGACTACCAGTATGTGCTAATTAGTGACCTTTAGGGGTGCTGCAAGGCTTTATTACCTTGGACAGAGCCATGCTAGCAGTTTCCCCCTTTTTTCAGTATTTGTACTAACCTAAGGTAACCGTCTGCCGGGTACTGCTCCATAGTTGCCATACAGCTGTGAAAGTGGTATCAATATTTCTTCTTTCTTTGAAGAATTTCACAAAATGTCCAACTAGACTCCAGAATCCCCCCCTGACTTTGATCCTCCTGTCAACCACCATAACTGTCTCCTATATGAACGTAAATGTAAATCAGTTGTTGGCATTACAAACCATATTTTCCCCTCAATTTAAGTCGATTTGTGTGCTGGAAAACCAACTAGATTTGTTTTACACTCAGTGATTTAACATGGATACTTGTGTGTGAAAATGTGAGACTAACTTTGTTTTCTCTTTGTTCTCCTTTCCCATTTATTTTTTCTGCATGGCCATATCATCTCTTTACGCTGATACCTGACAGGTAAGCACAATCTGTATTCCAACTATTGCATTCAACTAAGCATACCAATGATTAAATCAGTAATACTGGAACTACTGTGTTTAGTTTGACGCCTAATTAAACTAGAAGCAGTCACACTGGCATTACCTGAAAGTAATGAATGACTAAGTTGGCCACAAGTATGTATGGTAGCTTCTCATTCTGTCCTCTGAGTTTAATAATGCAAGTATTAGTGAGGCTCTTCCTTGCACAAGAGTCCTATGGTTTGGGTGTCTGTAGGCAGCTGTTGTTCACAGACTTGAAAACAGCAATGAGCTGAAATTTGATTTTGAAAGAAATATAAAGCAGATTTCAGATGAGTTCCACAAGGTTGCTTGTTCACAGAGAAAGCGCATAATAGATATGCAAAGTACATCCCTATGCACAGTGCAGCATGGCAGAAAACATTTCAGTAGAGCTTGCCTACTTGCATTTTTTTTTTGAAGATATCAAAGCTATTGTTTTTTCCCCTAGAGGAATTTGGCTTGCTGGAGGAGGACATTTTTGTGAATTGTTTTTCTATTTTGAGGTGGTTGCAGAAGACATGTAATGAATCTGTTTATAAGCAGCTACATAAAAGTAACCTTAGAAATGAGTATTTTTTGATAGGAATTTACAAGCTGCTTAGAAACTGTCAGCTGAGGGCTCCTTATATGAATTAAATCTTTCACTCGAGTATCAAACCAGAGCATCATGTAACAAAATGTTTTGTGAAGTTTGATCTTTGAGAATGAAGAGATTTATTCATTGTTTCCTTGAAACTGGCATTATGAGGGTCAGTTTGTTTATTTATTTATTTATTTATTGGTGTATTGATTTGGATTTGCTGAGAGTAATCTTGGGATGAGGAAGCCAAATATTGTCTGTCTTAACCACACACTCACAGGTATGTTTGAGCTGAGACCTTGTGACCACTTATTCAAGGTCCTTGAACTCAGCTGTAAAAATGTGGTTCGCCCCATATAGAGTTTCTGATGATACTCGGTGTATGAAAGGCATGTTTCTTTGATATTAGAACAAAAACTGATTGGATGAGAGCGAGTATGTCACTGGGTTGCTGAAGTATGCTCCTATTATCATGGAGTTTTCATAAATTTAGACACGACACCTCCAGAGAGCTCAAGGCTAATTTCTGGATTTGCACAGCCATCGTACTCAGCACACCTACCCTCCGCCACACTTATCCACATTAGACCTGCATTGTACTATACACCTATTTCACATCATTATACTCAATAATTTCTGTATTCAGCAGGAAGCTCCTCCAGACTGAGACAGTTGACTCCTCCAGAGAAATGCACAATATTGACATTTAAACAGAAGACAGCATGCCTTGGTTCTCGTTACGCTTCTCGGTGTCTCATGTTCACCTGCATGAGATACGCTGGGCTTTGGACTAACTCCAATATAAACCCATCTGTGGCAATATTAGACACTCAGAGCAAGCCAGGTAACATAGCATAAAAACTGACAAATTTTGCAGGGTAAGGTCAGCTCAGATGGATGGGTCAAACACAGGACTTTCGCCCAGGAGACTGCTGTTTTTGTACCATATGAAATCATGTCAACCTTGAGTTAGTTTAACTCATTTAAATTAATTAACTTTATCTGCCTAACTTAAAGTCATGTACGTAGCATACTTTTAATCCAAACCATGACCTTTTTCTAAAGCTGGCTAAGTGGTTTTGGGGACGCTCAAAGGTCCCCATGAGCGTCTGTATGAGACACAGACGGGTGAGAAAAAATGCCAGTATTTAACAACCTGGGAATGAGAATGGGTGATGATATCCTGTGCTGCACCCAAGACATGAAACAACATGTTTTTTCACACAGAAAACAACCTATGACATGCATAAAAAATTGTAAGAAAAATGATTTGTCATACACACAACAGCAACAACAGTAATTCAGTGGACGTCAATGTAGTTTTTATACCATTGTGCTGTGGAGAATAAAAGCCAACTGAAGCAGTCTCCTCATTTTTGCTCTGCGATTTAGTTTGGATGAAATAATAATCAGCAAGTCAGCAGAGGCAGGACATCCTCCTGTCTGCGTCCAGTCACTGTAGCATTCTTTTGAATTCTCCTCAAGCTGCTCCTCCACACCCCCACCCTCTAGCTTGTTTATTGCATTTGTTGCACTGTCTTTGATTTTTGCTGGGCAGTGACAGGACACATCAGCTGCCAGAGTATTGTAAAGATGACTCTGCCACGTGAGAGGCATCCGGCTTGTTTGTTGCCGCTGCTCTGCTTAGACAGGCGGGCGGCATGGTCCGCCTACTTGGCTCCTCACTCACACTACCAACTAGAGCAGTCTTCCCCTGTAAACTGAACCCCAAACCATGAGTTTGTCACTACAAAATGTGACCAAGCTGCCTCACAGTCTGTAGAGATTCATCAGGGTCAGCCTCCCATGACTCAGAGCCACACAGCCTCGTACCTATCCCACCTCATTTATGAACCAAGTTCATGCAATGATTCAGTGGTGCTGGTGCATGTGTGTGTGTTTTCCTTCATCTGCATGCACACATATACACATAAAAAGGACTTGTGCATCCATTTGTGGCTATGTGTGGGCCATGGCACAGACTCCTCCACAGGAGTACAGTGGTTTTTAATGTTGAGGGATTGATGGCTGGTGACAGACCTCTGTCTTCAAAAGGTTTTTAATGAAAGCTAATCTTTTGAATTGATTTCCTCTCATTCACCCCTTGGTGACTGGCTGCAGTGTAGGTCATGAACCCCTCCCCCTTCATGTTAGCAAATGGGACATGGGCCAAACTAAAACCTTAAAGTACAAATAAAACAAATTTTTCCCAGAGATGGTCATTTTAGATTGTTCTTATCTAGCTGATGTATGTTCCAATGTTAATTTTTCTGACAAGCTTGCTTTTAAATAGTTAGTTGATGCTATAAACAGGGGGTGAAATATCATACTTGACAGCTAAGCGCTGTTCGGGACTCGGTCAGACAGGTGTGCGGGCAGGAACTCAATACTGTAGCTCCAATGCCTGATCACTGTTGCGCAGACTCTGGCTCCAAATGATATCACCAGCCCTGATGGTAGACGGCATATCATTAATTATCGTCATTCGTACAGTCGTACATTTGTACAGTGGAAGTGGGAATACATTGTCCAAGGCTGCATACATTGTATGCACAGTCAGTGGTCGAGAAAACGGATGGTACACTCTGTCAGTCCCAACAAAAACACCTAGATAGAAAGATAATTACTGAATCCTGATACACTGACTATTGGTTATTGACTATTACAAACAAAATGTGGACCGTAAATATTATCAAAAATAAGGTTTGATTTGAGAAACACTAAAGGATTATGACTTTAAAGGATGAAAATGAATTAGTGTGTTGTATTCCTAATTTCAGAATCAGAATTCCTTTATTTATCCCCGAAGGGAAATTCTTTGATAATTTCCCTTTAAAGTTTCTGTCCTTGTTCTGAGAAGCGACCGATTCTGCTGGACATTGCATGAGAAATAATTATATATTTTAATTATCTGTGAAAGAAAGCCAAAACCGAAATTATTTTTAGCTTGCTGGCTAATTCATCCACTAGTCTGCTGCTCCTGTGACCTCAATAACCCCATCGATATGGAGCCAAATCCAAGGCCTGACTGTGATCTCATAAAACAATACAAGTCTGGGATAAATTGCTTCAATCCAGCAGGCTTTTCAAAATGCATTTAAGGTTTCTTGATCTCAGCCTTCCAGGACAGCATTGGAGAAGCTGTCCTGTAAGGCCATATTTCATTGGCAGCTCAATAGATGAGGGGTGTAACAATCCATCGATCTGGTATTGGTATTTCAATTCAGCGATCACAGGCCAATATGACTGTGCAAAGTGAAAACCATCCATATAATCATTTTTAAGAATCAACATAATATTATTTTGTGATGAAACTGGCAATTTACACCCCCAGAAGCTACATGTGTCACTCACACTTGTTTGGCATCGGATCTGTTAGCGTTCTGTCAGTTACACAAAGAAGCCCCCTTTCCTTTGTTCTGTTTTTCTCTCGAGGTTGCCAATTGCAGAGCAGGATTTACCAGCCAGTGCACATATAAAAGCCAAGTGATCACTGACTGAATGACTAAACTTTTGTGCTTATTATATTATGCTACTCAACAATAAAGTTGTGAGACCAGCAGCAGCAATGACACTGATTTGTTTTCCATTATTCATCCAGTCCTTTGGCAAACACTTCCACAAATCTCAGAAATTCAGATATTTCTCCATCTTCATAACTATGTCTTTATTGCTTTGTGGCATTGATTATTTCTCCTGCTCTGCCTCAGCGCTCTCCTCCTACAGTAGTCAAATAGATAGAGGATAGACAGCAGCAGAAGCCTGATTACCACCTGAATGTAGGCTGCTTCTACACAATATGAAAGCCTCTGTTGGAACTGTTGGCTTTGAAGTCACTGGGAATCCTATGTTTTTTCATCCTGCTTGATGCTTTTTTTTTCACAACCTCCTCCTTCAATCAAGTATTTTTGTTCTTGGATATGGCTTGTTAAATGAGCTTTCCAGACCTTTAGTCTCATTAAAAAGGGAAGTCAAGCTCCTTTCTATTATGGAATGTTATCTTGTTTCAGCCAGGCACTTAAAAGTAACTTAACACTTGAGCTTATTAAAAAGAAAAAGAAGCATTCAATTAATTAGCTATTTTTTTTCCCAGCATCAGCATTCAGTTACACTGATAATGGTATTAGTTTTCTAGAACGAGGGTTGTGCAGTTTGATTTATACCTTGAGTCGGGTGCCACATTAAAAGCAAAAAAAGAGAGGAATGGCTGAGACCTTTAGGATTTTCAGGATCTGAGACTTTCTGTTCATTCTTACACCTGATGACTGGCTCTGTGTCAGTGTCACATCAAAGGCTGATAGCTCTGAGGAGAGAAATCCAATTCCTTGGGACTACTGTACCGGAAGAGCAGTAGCAGACAGCTACCTGTCAGTTTTTCCATTTTGAAACACATAAATACGTCTTCAGCTTAAAATCTGAGAAACATGACGTTTCATTTGTTTGTAGTGCTTCTAAAATATTTCCTGTTACTTTTTAAAACACCCCAATCCTCTTAAGGTTTTATGTTCGCTAATATATCACATTATGTGCATAAATCCTGGACAGCAGTCTGTCTACAATCAGTGCAATGGTGCGTACAAGGACTTTAAATGACAAGTGGAACCACCAAAATCCAGCACAATGCCATCTGTATTACATTATCAGATTCTATTATCAGTAACTGAGCTGTCAGATAAAACAAAACAGAAAGGGTCCCCAGATGACAGCTGTTTTCATGTTAAGACAGTGTGATCCATGTAAGATTTAGAACACACTGTCCTTGTTTGCGTCAATATAAATGGTCATCTCCTTATTCATGATTGCATGTAGGGCTGAGCTATCAGGCAGTTGTTAATGGCACATAATACAGAAGAAAAAACACAAGCTGTGGATGTTGGTTTCTTTATCTATGTCAGTAACTGTTAGTGTAAGTCCAAAACATCTACACTTTTAATAACAACAACAAAAAACACCACCTGAACATTTTTCATCAGTCAGTATTTCACCACCACAGTTCACACGTAAATCTTCAGAATTTTTTCTAAGTGAAGCTGGGACATAGTGCACTTCATTTTCATGCACACATTCAGACTGTCCAAGTAGTCAACATTTACAACCCATGAATATCTTGTCTTGGTTTGAACTTTTAGATGTGTTAAACACATCTATACTATATATATATATATATATATATATATATATATATATATATATATATATATATACATCTTATATATATATCTGTTAGGGATCACAAAGGTTGTCATAATCTTTTGACAGCAGTTGGAATCCCATTATACACTGCATATATGTAGCTTAAAACAGATGAGTAAAAATGTGCCTGGAATGGTCAGTTTGACCGAATGTAAGAGTTTTAAATACACAGTATGTGTTTAAAAGCTGATTCTGTGTTGGAAATGTTTTTGCTTTCAGTAAGCCTATCATGCTATAATCATGTGATCTTTTAATCAGTTATGTCACTTTAATAGACATAAAGCTGCTTAAAATGAATTCTCAGCAGTCTTATAAAAGGAAAACACCAGTGCTGCCATGTTGATATAGTTGATCTTTTGTTTTGTTAACCCAAAACAGATTCCAACGTAAGTATAAGTTTAAAGCTCCATTTCACAAAGACAGCGAAAGTAAACAAACCTTTTTAAACCACAGCTGTAGCTAGCATCATTTCACAAGCTTGTATAAAGCTTTAGCAGGCAGTAGGGAGTAGTTCTAAGTCTGGAGTTGGTCCATTGCAGTGCCTGGCAGGGCAAGGTCACCTCCTTTCTGCCCTGTATCGAATGCCAGTCGCCAAGAGAAAAACATGCCTTCCCTTCTCATACACTTAAAAGAGCAACCATTCAAGGATTTTGTCGGCTATTGCTCCTTTTTGATGACGCAACGCTGAGTAAATACTTTTGCACCCTAGAAAACTTTCTTCATTTCACTAGAACATTTCTTTAGCCTGCTTGTGTAAGCCTGGGCACATGCCCTGCCTTTATGAATATTCATTATGTTCAGAGTTAAGCAATACTAATAGAAAATATGAATGATTCATGCATTAATAACACTGATGCAAGACAATATAAATGATTTATAAATGAGCTATCAAACTGCAGGACGGCATAACCTCACAGTGAAACACTTGTTTCTCCCATAGTGCAACAACAGAAACCTAACCAAACTTTGGTTTGATACATACATGAGTCATACATGAGTATCTGATATTAAATGTACTTAGATTCAAAAGTAATTTCCTGGTAATAAATGTATTTAATTATCAAAAGTTCATTCATTTCATAAATTTAATTTCAAGCTCACTAAAAAAAAAATAAATAAATAAAAAAAATGCTTTTTTGGCTCTGATTTAGCATTCAAACTACAAAGTAACTAGTAACTTAGGTTATCAAGTAATTGGAGTGGAGTAAAAAGCATAATTGTCTCCAAAATGTAGTGAGGTGAAAGTATGAAGTGGCAGAAAATTGAAACACTGAAGCAAAACAAAGTAAAATACAAGTACTTCAAAGGTTCAGTGAACTATAATACTTAAGTAAACATACTTACTTATCTTCCATCACTGAACATGAGACAAAATTAATAAAGTCTGAAAACCTTTCACATCTTTAGAGAAATGTTTGTATTTCTGATCTGATATTCCTGATCTTATCTTATCCTCACATGCTCACATGCTCCTTGATCAGTGGAAGGATTATATATATATGTATGTATATACACACACGCACATATATATATCTGCTGTAGCTCCAGTGAGCTATTTCTAAACCACCAAACTTCCAGAGAGCTGTAATGGGTGACTTTTTGCAGCATCAACTATTTATTGGAATTCGGTGCTGCACCTTCAAAATTCCCCTCATGCCATCCATTATCCTTGAGGAAGAACAATGCAAGGATGTGAACACAAATTCCAGGAGAGGATGAATTTGAGTCCATTTTTCTAACCTGGCAATTCATTTGTCATCCTCACAGCCTGAGGAGCGGCTGCTACCTCCCAGGTCTCTGATTAAACAGGAGAGAATTAATAACAGGTGTCTGAGGAAGGGGAGGCTCTGCCTATTGTAAAAAAAAAAAAAAAAAAAAAAGGTTCCTTGGGGGAAAAAAGGCCAAGCAATAAGCCACAATCTGCAATTAGAGCAAAGGAGTAGGGGGTGGGCTGTACACATGAGCCCTAACCAAGGGCTTGTAGGTCTTGTAGTTGTAGAAAAATAAAATACAGCGCGGCTAGAATGAGCCAGACAAAATTGTTAAAGAAATTATTAGGAGGTTGCATCAATGAATACAGCCCCTCAGTCAGTCATTCTGAATAGATCCTGCACTGTAAATTGCCACAAAGGAAAAATACCAGCTAGATGTCTTTCACAATAAATCTACATTAAATCCATGATTTATGTCTGTATGTAACTTGCCCTTTGAATGCATCCGAGATGAAAAGAAATAGCACACTCTAGGTGCTTGCTGGAAGCCAAGGTAACAAATTCAAAAGAATCTTTGATTACCTCTAATGTGGTTATAGGTAATGGTGACCTGTCTCTATGGAGCCAAGCCCCAGCTAAATTATATTTCAAATCCATTAAACCTTACCTCAGATCCATGATTTGCTTCCAGCAAGCAGCTACCCAGGGCAGCGAGTAATTGAATTTCAAACCTGAAGCCAGGAAGCAGATAGGCCCCTGAGCTAAGTCCTCTGCACGAGGTGGAATACTGTTATGCATAAAGTCGTGATTTATTCGTGCCTATCAAATCTTGTAATGGGCTTCTCTCTGCCATGGAGAGGAATAAACCCATTTGTTGAAACAACACTTGTGTGAAAAAATTAGATTGCTATGAAAAGCAGACAAAAGCAGTTGTTAAATTTAGACATTTAACCGGACTGCAGCTACAGATGAAACTTTAAGGGCATGTTGGGACATGCTTAATTACACAGACATGAAAATCAGAACAAGGCTGTGTTATACTGTGCTTTGATTGATCTGATTCATTTGCACTCTCTGCTACATAGGCTAGCATCATCAGGCCCCGAGGCTGTTCATTTTATACACTTCATACATTTCCTACTTTTTTTCTTTTATTTTTTGGAGATGTTACATCCTACCATTTTGTTTGCTTGGTAACACGGTCATCAGATGAGCTATCAGATGAGCTAATGGATCAAAAACAGAGGTAATAAAAAAACATCAAATAAAAATTTAAGATCCCATTCAGTGGGTGTTGAAATAGAAACCGTTTCTCGTAAGTAGCTTTATTTCAGCCGGGTGACAGCCAGACTGATCCGTAACCTTGATGTGTCTAATTGCTTACAGTGGGCTAAGCTCTGAGTGAGACTCTGGGCTGTTAATAGGAGGATCATGCACTCAGGGGAAAGTATTGGCTCCTCTTTCTCTTTGCTGTCATCCCTGCTATTTCAAGACATCCCTCACCACGGAGTCAAGACAGATGACACCAGACCCAATAGTGAATCAATCATTAGACCAATTTACCAATTAGTCTCATTGTACACTATAAATAAACACATCACAGCCCTCCCATGCTCTTCCCCTCGAGATACTGTCTCAACATCCAGTCCGGCAATCAGGGCACACAGCAGGGAAAGACTTCACGTCAGTCAGGGATCTTTGCTATTAGTGTTGTTTGTCATGATGCATACAGACTAATATACCTCAGCATTATGTCTACTTCACAGTTTTTGGTTATCTTGGATGGGCAAACTAGCTTTCTAGCATAGTTGTATGTATGCATGGATCTAACTGTGTGGAAATCTCTTGTTTCAGTTTACTTTCCAGTTCCTTAGCAAGGATCTGGCTGGGTGGAGTGGAGTCATTATTATTAAACACAGTTATGCATAACAAGTACACATCATATATTCATATGTACTACTACAGCATGCTGTGGCAAATGAGCGCTTAACACCTGCCTATATAAAAAATTACCCAAGCAAACACCACCATTAATAATTCATAATCAGTTTCATCTTGGCAAATTACAACACCAGACAAAAATATCCTTTTCTAAACTGATATATGTCCACTAAAATGAACACTGCAATTCACCCAGGTGACATCTTAAACACTTGGAAACAGCAGAGTTAAGATTTGGAGACATAGTGTATAATTTATAGTGGAAAGAGAGGCTTTGTAATAATACAACTGCACTTGGCACCATCACCTTCCCTGGCAGGCCGCCTCCTGCACTCAGCCTCAGTGCTGGTGCTGCTGCTGCTGCTGCTGCTGCTGGTGCACAGCCTGCCAGAGCTCCAGCATGCTATACCCACCTGTCACCATGTAGAGAAAAACATTTCATTCACACTGAAGATACATGTCACTAGCTCTCACAGAGAACCACAAGCATTTACAGTAACTGTCAAACCACTGAGTTTGGGGGTAAAATGTCTATGTTTTTTTTTTTTTTCGGTATGCGTATCTGTCTTTTAAGACAAGAGCATACAGCAAATGTCAGGATCAGGATCACGTCTCTTAGTAGGTGCACGGCAACATTTACAGAAATTGCTCTGCAGATATATAAGTGCAGAGACATGTTGGAAGTCAAGAAAGAGGCCCAGTACATACTGACGTACACGGTATGGGGATGAGTGCAGCCCGTGTAGAATTAAGAAGACAGTGTAGGACTAACTGCTATAGAAAGCATGTAGTTTTAGAAGCATACATTCAGGTTAGGAGGACTACCAAGAGAACCCTGTACAACATACAGTAGTACACAGTGCACCACAGAGTAGAAGCGCTCTGAGAGTTACCGTGAGTCTTTCAACACCAGTGTGGCTCGAGTGGGCGACCTCCCAGAAACTGAGTGCATTCCCAGAATAGAAAAAGAACTGGTTATTGACTCCACAGTACGCCCAAGTGGGCTTTATGATTTAGTGCAGTGAGCCATCAACTCTCCGAGCAATGTGCAGCAAACAAAAAACATTTTATCAATATTCCATCAGACAGGAGCCCTCTCCCTGTTAATATAGTGCCCAGACACATCTTAGCACCCCTGAAGATGCATTCAGGCAGCAGCTCAGCTAATAGACTGCTGCCTGCAGCTCATGGGACAGGGATGAAGTAAATGGAAAGCCACTGGCCATGTCACTATGCTGACAAGCATGTGCTGGTTTCTGTTTGTTTGTTTGTTTGTTTGTTTGTGTTGGCCCTATGCTGACACCCCATACATTTTTTTTCTCAGATGATTGTGTCTTTCACAGCTAGTCTTTTTGGCAATGATGTTGAAGGCCAAGATAGGTGGACGAAACAAATATGCAGAATGCGTTATGAGTGCAACAGTGATCTCTTTCAAAATAAAGTCATTGAAACATAAATAAACAAATATGTAACAATAGTTCCATTTTATCATTCAATGTTTCAAAGGTTTTTAGGTAAACAGGCTTGTGAGCTAGTCTGTAGCTAAAGGCTGCACATGCTGTCAGCATAATTTATAAATAATCCTCTTTGTATCTCCTGATTAGATGTAATGATCCTATGTTGCATAAACACATATGATTTCTGTCATACATACATGTACATGTGTCTATAGTCAGTGAAACAGAGTCAAGACAACAATCTCTGCACTAAATAACACAGATAGTCTCAGTTTCTGAGTGCACAGTGATTTGATTAGGGGGAGAAACAGAATATTGTTTCACTGTTTATTGTCTGATAAGCGCTGTCTCATTTTCAAGAGCTTGTTGGACTTCATGTTGAAATCGCTTCAAGCTTGTTGAACTCCATACTTAACACAGCGCAAAATCTGAGTGCTAGTGGAGAGTGATGGTGGTGTTCAACATCATGCATGGAAATATGAAAATGAAGGCATACTGGTGTGAGAAATCCACTATGTTATAATCTGACACATGGAGAAGCTAACTGAATGGCTGTAAAAAAGAAAATGTCTTCATTGCTAGAGCAACTGAGGTTATAATATGTGACCACAGTCATGCTTCTTTTTGCATTGTACTGATGAGAATTTAGTAGACTGTCGTGCTTAAAAACACTTTTCCCCAGACGTGTTACTGCTTTCACTGCTACAGATTCATCCTCTCTACATTATTCATATCAGCTATTTAGCTCTAAACCAGAGTGACATGAAATGAGTACACCAGTAGAGGGAGTTTTAATTTCTAAATTTGTAGCTTTGCAGGCATATGAGAGTCAAGAGTTCAGTGTGCGGCAAAATGGCAATTCTAGGGCGGAATGAGCTAAAGAAAGTGAACGAAAAGGCTAATCCGGTCCACATAGAGTGAAGTTAAAGATGAAGGAAGAAATAAAAGAAAATGAAGATGTTAAGTGTTTCAGGTTTAAAGAGACTGATTTTCTGACTGAAGTACAAAATATTAATTCATTTGTTTATTTTTAAAGGCAAGTGAGAACATCTGCTCTGACCTTGTCAAGAGGCAGAAGGTCAGAGGTAGGAGGCACAACAAAACAGAACAGTGGTGCAGTAAACTGACTTAGCTCAAGGAAATTAGTGTCTGGACACACACACACACAAAAAAAAAAAAAAATAATAGAAAATTAGAGTAAATCTATATATGACACTCGTTTGGTGCTAAGGGCTATGAGCTAAACCACTCCCAGCATCTTACCTGTGGTTCAGCTTGATGTTCATTCGGACTATAATCTATTCATGGATGTTTGCAAGACTAGTACGTCTTTTTTCACATTATGTTACTCAATCTACTCAATGTCTAGCTGCACCAATGATTATATCCCTGAGTACAGTAAATCATAATGCAATCTAATGTAAGCACTGCAATAAATGTGATTATATGGTCAGTTTTGAGACAATAGTTTGTGTTGCATGACATTATAAAGTGCTGCTGTTGTGTTATTCTATAAACTAAAACCTCAGATAGCCACAGAGCTGACAGCTCTGTTATACACTCTCAATAAAAACTTTAAGCTTGACAAAGGCAGGATTTATTGCTGTGCTGTTACACTTCATTGATTTATGTGGCACAGGTGTTGCTTTGACTGTGTCCAGCCCCTCTGCAACCTTAAGTAACTCTTTCATTGTGCCAGGAGTTCAGCTTCCTTGAATCCATGGACTGAAATGAGAAAATGCAATATGACCGGCACACTTTTCCACCATCTAGCCAGTCTTTAGATTGTTTGAAGCTTACTGCAAATTACTTGCCTGCTCTGTGTAGCTTGATAATTCTATTTATTGCCCAGAAAGACCCATATATCTAGTAAATTTTATTGGTTATAAATATTATGGAAGATTGATTTCAGGTGTACTGTTACTCACCAGAATGTTGTGCAAATCAGCACTGCCTTTTCATTTGCTGTGCTCAGACAACCTGTGCGGCATGAAGAAGAGTCTAAATATTGAAAAACAATGTGCATCCTGGTTATTTGGCTTTTTTCCCTGTTTTTTTTTCCATATTTCCCAGGACAATTTGTACTGTGTGCTAGGATTGCGGAGCCCACAGGGAAGGGGTTTCTGGGGTGAAATCAGCAAGGCAGCGCTCAGTGAAGGGACACAGAATTTGTAGCGCCGCTTGTGTCGTGTATTATGATATTCATCATATGGCAGCTTGCCATTAAACGCAGTGTGGTAATCCAAACAGCCCTCTGTGATAAGTAGATGGTGCCGCAGATGATTGCAGCCCTGAGGAGAAGCGAGTTGAGCTGCTGAACCGGAGCCCAGCCCAGCCTCCTCCACCAGCAGAGAAGAGGGCCACAGGCTGCAGTGAGATGAGAACTCTTCACAGCTATCAGTGAAATAGATGACTCTTTACTCAGAGTGGAAATCAGTGGATCCTTGCCTTATGATCACAGTAATTCACAACTAACCTTTGACCAGAACGTTTTTCATGATTAATGTAGCCCAAAATTAGCTGCTTTTTCTGCATTAACTCAACTAAAATTGAGTTAATGAATGAAATTAATTTGTGACTGTTTTTAACAAATTACAATAATGTTTTCAAAAAATAAAACATTGTTATCACCCCATGATGTTTTGTTTCAGGAGAGAGTTGATTGCTGAGTTATTGCAATAATAGATGCTTTGGGTTAACCAAGAGCTTTGATATTTGACAGCTGACAGACTGCCACACTACTTATATATTTTGTTTTGTTTGTTATTGAGAGACGCCTAGTCACAGAAGCTACATTACATTACATTGAGGGCAAAATTGTAAATTCGCATGAGGATCAACTCAAGAATAAACTCCAAGCATGGTTGTATTTATTTGCACTGTCAGTTGAAACTCTGGTTGTATAAGTCACATCCAACCAGTTAGGAAGCTTTACTGAAAGCTTAAAGTTGAATGCAGACGTTTTGGACAGCGACCACATCATAATTCTCTCCTGGCAAAATGAAATCACCCAGAGTGAGAAAAGGTGACCCCAGCAGAATGCAGAGAAAGCAGAGGGATGTGCACAACGTGCCCACACAACACATGATATGGTCCTTCAGTCTTGGCACAGCAGCAAATGAGGGATTTGATGGGGGACCACTAGAGCAGTGGCTTGAGTGGCAGAATGCTCCTAAAGCCCCAGCTAGTTCTAATGAGACAGCTTGATGTAGCAACCAGGTCCACTGGGCTCAGGAAGGACCAGATGTCACTCGTACACTCACTCATTCCTTCCAGCACAGCCTGCATTCACCGTTCTGCCCATCTGCTGCTATAAAGCACAGTCAATATTTAGCCACTGGGAAAAGGACAAACACGCTCTGCACCTGGATCATTATAGTGCCTCTGGTAAATTGGAGACATTTTTTTTCTTTAAGCCTAACTAAGAAAAAGTAAACAACTTTTTGTCAGCCCACACTAACCCCTTGGACTTGACCTCCTGATGTTTCAGATACTTTTTTTTCCAGTTCCCTTGACAATGTATACTAATGAGGAGAAAATGTAACACATCTCGGTGCTAGATCGCATCCAGGAACAGTTGAATAAGCCTCACAGCTCATGTTGCATGACTCAGCAGTGAATCATGGGTCGCCAAGGCGCCACTGAGCAAAACTGACATGCAATATGCCAATTCTCGCCTGAAGATGAGACATTAACAAATTACTGAAGAAGAAAATAAGAATCCATTTCCTACACTCTGTGTGACAAGTGTCTATTATATCATTTAACTCCAGGCATCATGATCAGAAACGCTGCTGGCTGATGTGGAAAAGAGAAGTTTAGTTTGAGTTACAAACCAGGTCTTCATTTCTATTTTCTAGTTCTTATAATTTAATATTTACATTATGATATGCACATGTACAGAATAACAATTTAAAAGAAACAGTACAGAACAATTTGTTCGTATATTTTGTTTCTATCTTTTTTCTATTTTTATTTGACACCTGAAGCAGACTGTTAATGGACCAAAAAGTATCTGTGCCATACATGTGAACCATAACATTTAAATACCGGTGGTGATTCTGCTTTTGCTTAGAACCTTTAGATCCAACACCAGAAGGCTCAGCTGCAGCAATTCATAATTGAAGAAAACACATGTATTGCACGTATTGTGCTGTACATCTCCTGGGCATTACAGGGCAACCACATGCTCATTCTCCGAGGAGTGAACATGGCATTGAACATGATGAAATAACAGTAAAACCCCTGTACACTATTAGCCTACTTACAGGGTGCAAAGATTTAAATACAGGAAAGACATCATGATTGCTTTCTTTCCACTTGTCTGTGAAGAACCTTGCAAAAATCCTGCCAAAAATCTTTATTACCTCCATGTGCTCTTGTGCTAGTTTGTATATGGGTGCAATGCATTCCCGCTGCAGACATCTTTAAGGAGGGACAGACTGTTAAAAGAGACAACTTATCTCTAATAGTAGTTCTTCTCCCAGCATGACATGTACCACGTTGAGTCTCTCCTGTGGGTTGGATTTATATTCAAATTTATAGAACGACATGCTTTGTTGCAGCAACGCTGGTCTGCTTACATGAGGAACTTGAAAGGATGTGTTCGTGTCAGCTTTCTGCCTTGGCTTCCAGGCAAAAAGAGAGACGAGTTGTTTCACCACTAATTCTTAAGTTATGAACTGGTTTGTGACATTACCCTGTGTGCCTCCAACCAACTAAGGACTCTTATTGGAGTCCATTTGCATTCCATGGAGCTGTTACTATATCGTATGTGCTTGACTTGTACTTATTATGAAAATGAAGGCTAATCAGCAGTCCTTGCTTCAAACTTTCCCTCAAAGAAATGTATGCTAAAATATTTAACACCCATCTGTGGTTTTTCAAGTCATCAGTTAAAAAAAATCCCTCCTGAAATGGTGAGTGCAACAAAGGGTTATCTCTTATTACTTCTCAAGAGACTCAGTGAGAGTCAAAAACCTTTTAGATTACTTTTGAGAATCTGCTGGTCTTAAGCACCAGCTATAACCAATATGTCCAGTGAGACTTACAAACCTATGAAACAACCACTTCTAGAATGTCCAGAATGTCTCAATAATGGGCTAACAATAAAGACAAAGTGTGCAGATGAAAAGTTAATAAACTTGGGAAGGATTTAATAGAACTGTTGGCTGCCTTTCATGCTAATCATATAACATACACTACACTAAACAAGTACATATAATGTAATACAAATACCATTGTATAGGTTACTGTGTAATGACAGTAATGACAATAAATCTTATCTTATCTTTATAGATATATAGATAGATATATGTATATAACACTACATATCGTGTGAACATTAATGTTTTTATAAAACCTGTGCAGCAGTTTTTTATGGTCCACTTTCCACTGTTATAAACCACCACTCAGCACCACCATTACCTCTACAATAAACCGCATGGTTTTCATATGTCTGCTTATGGCTTGTGGTTTCTAACTCTAAATGTACTATGAACATAGGACTGCATGGATTTGTGTGTTGTCACATCAGGACATGTTATCCATTAGCTCGCTGCCACATTTTCATGTCATTAGATCCACATCTAATGTGGCTATTATGAGGCCAATGTGCCTTGGAGGCCAAACTGCCCTTTTCAGTTTGTGCTTCTGTAATTACATTAACATCAGACATATCAGACATAAAATGCAGGGGTAGCCCATTGGCAGTCACCTAAGAACCAGTGCACATCTTCTCCAGCTAAACAGATTTGTCAGAAAAGCACATTAAATGGGGGGAAAAAAGTGTGATTTAATTGTGTGCACAAAATTTGTTTCTTTCCTCCTGAATATTTTGTTCCAATAGAGGAGAAAAGTCAAGCGGCAGAAACAGTAGAGGAGGCAGTGGAGGAAAAGCTTTAGAAGGATTTATTCTAAGGTCACTAGGAACAGAAAAATAAGATGGTTATCTTGAGTGTTTAGAAAAAATACTTCATCAGAAGTTAGCCTCTTTTTTACAAAAGAGCTTCAGCTGTTCCTGAAGAGTACTTTGGTGTGCCTATGGCTATCATTATTCTTTAGTAGTGCCTTCAGGTCAATAGTTTCAGGGTAAATCGAGGCCCATGAGTGGAATGCTGGGCTGTCTATCTGTTCTGTCAGTTCTGGTGCCCTTCAATCGACAGCATACAGAATGAGCCCCCCTTTCCTTGTAAACACAGGATGATAAGGCAAGCATCCCTCATAATCTCCTCTGATTCCCATGGCCCACTGCTCAGCACATCATACACATCTTGCAGGGTTCATTTCCATTCAGATTGGAGTCCTGGTTCAGGGATTTCTTCTGTCATTTTAGCCAAATGCCTTCAGCGAAGGCAGGTGTATCATCGGTTTTCGTTTGAATAAACACCTTCTGTACTGTGTTTACTGTCAGAAACGTTTTGGTGTAATTGGTCCGATGCAATGTTTACGCAAGTGCATTAAATGAAATTGAAATAGCAACTAAACTGACATCGTGATCTTTTTTTTTTCACTGGTTCCCATCAAGTGAGTGTGTTTTTAATACAGAGGATGTTGTGAGTGAATAAACACACTCACAATAAAGTCTCACACTTCCTGTTAAAGTACAGCTCAGTTTACAGCAGTAAGGAGATGCAAATAGTCAACCACTTTGTCTGTCTTCCACCCACACTCCTTTGTGTTCATACAAGAAAAGCTTACTCACTAGAAAGTTATTTACATTTTTTATATTATTTTTCAATAACGAAGTCAAACAAATACAGATACATTGCATAGTGTTATTAATTTATCAAGTGATGTGAAATGTAGGGGAATCAGCCTTGATGTATTTTCTCCCACGAGGTGAACCATCAGGAAGCATTCATCTTCACTCATTCTTTCATCAGCAGTTGCTCTGTTTTCTATTGCCATCTCCACCCTGCCTCTTAACCTAAACAGCCTCTAAGCAGTCCTCCTTTTAAACGGCTTGTGACCTTTGGGTGATGCTCATGCTGAGCTGCCATCACAGCCAATAATATCTCATTAGAATACAATAACCAAGTAAAATCCAGCTTCTAAAGCTGTGTCAGGAGCATTTACTCAAAACCAAGAGTGCCTGCCAAAAGCAGGAAAGGACAGTTCTCAAAAAAGGTCCTAACGCAGCAGATACAACATGGCAGCATACACTTAATTACACCATGTTTGTTTTCCTTATTATATAACTACTAAAGCTGACTTCAGAGCTTAGAAGAACAAGAAAGGTTCTGCAACATATGGTGTTTGTTGGCACTTTTCAGGTAAACACTTTGAGAATTTATTTTCTTTCAGTACCAAAGTTTAAATCAAAATTTATTTATTTTTTGAGTGCTAGCTGTTGGCGGGTGGCGGGGTGCCTGCATACACTCATTCTTGAACCCAGTGGCCAAGCAGCCTCCCACCAACAGACGTTGACACCTCAGCCTGCACTGTGCGCAGTTGGGGCTGCATTAATTCAGTAACGGAGATAAAAGATACCTGCAAAGAGGAGGTGAAATTGAAGCAGATGGTCTCTTTCAGTGTGAATTCATCTGGAGCTTATGGAGTTGTTAAAAAAATACAAGAAGGAGAGGGAATAAAAGTAATAGACAGATACAGGTTTATCACTGTCACAACTCATATGGCCATTACACCCACTCATTATTTCATTGAAACCTTTAAATACTCTCATAAGACTTTTAGTGTTTCCTGGTGACATTCTGATAAAGGTAAATGGATAGGCCTTGTGCCGATTGCTGCAGAGTAACTGAAATCAGTTTTTTGGTTTGCATTTTTCACATAGATGAATTCCCATAAATAACCAACATCTGCAGACAGCAGCTGGAGTGACAGCAAGGAAAGAACAAAATGTTTGCTCTGCCTTGTGTTAGCAGAGGGTTAAAAGGAAATACCTTGGACTTGTGGGACATGTAATTCTCCATGTAAAGCTCAGCAGTCGTTTGTGACAAGGAGTAATGAATGAAAGAAACGTGACAAAAAGCTCATCACAGTATTTGATAGCACAAAGAGCTTTTCTTTCAACCTGAAGAAGGACCTTAAGGAGATTGCATCAATCATTTTTCTTTCTGGTCTCAGATCACTTTGATATATGCAATGCAGCCAGTCCTATTACTCCCAGACACAAAGGACCACTGAGCGTTCTGTGCTTTTTGCCAGCTCAGCACTTTAAAACTATGTGGAAAATTGGGATTCTGTATGATACCTTCAAGGTCAGGTTGTTGGTACCTTACCCCTTGCCCTTTGATTGGATGTTTTAAATTTTGTCACGCCTGGCCTCCGGCCGGCTATCAGCTCACCCTTGAGATTGCCTCTCTAGAGGAGACCTCCCCAAGCAGTTAGAGGCAAGTGCTAGCAGGCAGCCTAGGGAGAATATGCTTTGAGTGCAGAATAAATCAATCTGAAAGAGAGGCTTTAAATCAGGAAAAATGACACTGTTGTCCTATTTTGCCTGGCCCCATCTATGTGGCATTAGCTTAAGGTCAATGTCATTGCTGAGCAAAGAAACAGACATCGTTTGGCAAAAGTGGTTTTATTCCCTGTAATTTGTTAAGATCGACAGAAGCAGTCCGTGACCCACAAAGCTAGGAGGTTGACTAAATCTCTATTTATAGCAGCCGGTGTGTTTGCTCTGTGTGTTTCCTCTGTACCTCTGAACCCTCAGTTGTACAACGAGTTCAGGCTTGTTAGAGAAATACATGTCAGAGTTAAGGACCCCCTGATAAGATGGCAGTGCAAGGTTTGGAAATGGTGGTGTTGATGGTGGTGGCAGAAGTGCAAAACATGTCTAGTGGAATGAGGAAAGGAGGTCAGTGGCGCTTCCACTACCAGTGATTCCAAGAGTTTGTTTATGAGCCACAGCTGTGAGTTAACGCAAAGTGAATAGGGGTTTCACAGAGTGCACTGCAAAATCCCTAACTGTAATATTAAACTCACATGGTGCAGAAGAGCAAGTAATCAATTACAAGCAAAATAAATTGGATGGCAGGCAAGGAAGGGATGGACAGCTGATGACATATTTATCAAGGCACAATCACCACAGAGGAATTTTCCAGCTCTGCACTCAATGAGTGACAGATGGAGAGCGCTGCCTCTTTAACAGCTTCCCAGGGAGACAGGTTTTAAGGAAATGGGACCATGCAGTACATTTTAGCTATTTGGGGGGGGAGGCTTGTGTTTCAAAGCTGGAAGGCATGTAATGAAGAATTCATCTTTTACCTGAAATAGTAAAATGGAAAAGGGTGAATTATGCATCTAATCCCAACGCATGCATTTCTAACTAAGCCAGAATTGAAAATTACAAAATAAAGCTGATGAATCCAAGACAACGAGCTCCTTCTCTGGGAGCGCACACCTTATGTCATATTAATTAGCACAGAAGCCACACACAGAGTCTTTTCTATGACAAAAAAGTAAGAAGTCATATTTTTCACCCTGCAGCTTAGTCCTTCGCGTTATACATTGATATCAACTCCCTCACTGACCAAACAATGCAGCTCCTCGGGCTATGCTTCCTCTCTAAGATGTGATAGCCAGAGAGAACAGCCACTGTGAGACATGTTTGTTTTTCTGGCCCACTGTGCGTGCTACAAATGAATCACACAAATGTTTATTTAAAAAGATTAATTCCTCTTACAGTGTATTATTCATCAGGTTTTCGAGCTCATCCTGGCTTATAATATAGCTTGTCATTTTCTCCAACTGACTGAAGCAGGGCTAAATTGTCCTGAATAATTCAGGAGGCTGGTAAATAAAACAGCAGACGGGGCTGGCGTTTGCCTGGATGGAACAGACTGAAAGGACTCTTCAGTCTCCAGGTGAGGAGTCTGCTCCTCTTTCAAAAGCAAGGATGCAAGAGAGAAATACACATTATTTAAGCTTGGAAACACTGGGCCTTCATCCAACACAGGAAGCTACAGTAGGAGATGGAGGAGGGAGGGAGGAGCAGAGGACGAGCAGTTGGCAGCTCGTAGTTGAGCCTGGAGTGGGAAGCAAACAGTACCAGTGAACAGAAGGCAAGACCTCGGAGGAGGGAAAGGCTCGAAGGGCCGGAGAGCACAGCATCAGAGCAAATAAAACCTGTGCTGGTGTATTGAAGACACACAGTTTAGAAAAATGTTCTCCAACATTATCTGAAATTTTATATGGGATGATTTAAACCACATGGGATGATGATAGATGGGGTGATTTAAACCACTGATAGCTATTCAGGGGTTATGGGGCGTGCACTTGACAGGGGAGAGAAATCACAGCAGTGGGAACCACTACGGGAACCACTCCATCATTAACATTTATACTTTGGGCAAAAATGGAAACACCAGTCAATCTCATATGACTGTGTCTATCCTAAAAACTAAAAAGAGAGGCAGACAGCACATTCAACCAGTCTGAGCCTTTGTGCCACCCTTGAGGAATGTACTGTAGGTAGCACAGTGAACACTGGGCATCAATATTTCAGTAGTAATTCAGTATATCTATTCAGTGCTCAGTGTCTCAAGTAATCCAGATCATTGCCGTGTGTGTCCATTTATAAATGGACACCCCCCACCCCCCCAGAAAAAAAAAGATTATAAAGTTTCAGACTGTGTGAATTTGTACAACACATTGAAATGGGGAAGCACATGTGCAGAAAAAAATCCAGCACACCCTGAGGGAGGCTCAGCAAAGCGTCTGGTGTGTTTAGGCTACTAATTTCTGTGCTGGCTCTAAATAAATTTTTAATCAACCTGAAAATTTCTGTCCCATATGCTCCCCAATTCAAATCTCTTGTTAGAATTTTTTGAGTTAAAGTTAGAATAATCTAAAGATCAAAGTGATTTTTAATTGACATAGAATTGAGAGGAGAATTTCACATAGCATTCACCTGTTTTTATTATCACAGTTTGGACTAATTAATATATGAGACTAGATTTATTTTGTTGAGGCCTGAGGTCCCGGTGGCACAAGCACAAAATGGGTTTTTTGTTTCGCTCAAAGGATTAAAATTACTGTGGCCCATACAGTAGCTGGATTACATCCTCTGTACAGGGTGTCCTGGGAAAACATGGATTGCATAACAGAATTGGCTAATGGTAACGGGGCATATATATGACTTTAGACAAGTAGGCACAGACATGATAAAGGAGATGGTCATCAAAACTAATGGAGGCTCACTGAGCTGTCAAGGTGTATTTCCTATGGGGACAGCCGTGGCCTAGAGGCTGGAGAAGTGGCTTGTAATCAGAAGGTCGCTGGTTCGATTCCCCCACTGGACTTGCAGGAAAAATTTGAGTGTGGTGGAGAGATTAATTAACTCCATTAGCCGGCCCTTGAGTAAGGCACATAACCCCCAATTTGCTCCCCCAGGTGCTTGATGCAGCCCACTGCTCCTGTGTGTGTTTCACTGCTTGTAATTTGCTGGGTGTTGCATGTGTGTGTTCAACTAAGGATGAGTCAAATGCAGAAGACAAATTCAGTGTGTGTATGTAAAAATATATATACTGTCAATAAAGCTATTCTTCTTCATCATTATTTTAAGATACGTTTGCTATGTTTCAGTCCTTCCTATGATGACAGGTCTTTCATAAGTAAATCGAGGAATTGGAGAGGACGTTTCTTACAGTGTTAACTTGCTAGCACACAAGAGTCCCATTTCACTGGGAGATGCTTCTCTGAAAACCATTTGTTACAGTATGTGCAGGATACAGCAGTATTATGTTCCTATCCAGGATTGTTGTATGCTGTTTGTGAATATATTATAGATACACCAAAGGTATGCATGTTATGCATGTCCAGAAAAAATTTTATTTCACTTATTTTATTTTGTGTTACCTTATTCTATTTTATTTTTATTTTATTCTTCAAACTATATGTTACTTGTTACGTTCTATGTATGACCAATCACCAAGACAAATTCCTAGTAATGTGAAACCTTTTCACTTGCATGGCAATAAAGTCTTTTCTGATTCTGATTAAAATTTAATTAAAACAATACTTTTCTGCAGAAATGGGTCAACCCACAGGTGATTTCCATCAGCCCTTTAAATTATAAAACAAGAAATTCTTGGTCTAAGGCCCAGTGCCATCTTTTCAACACCTTCACATGTGGAGCAAAGCATAAAGCAATGGCTGCACTGAGCAAAATGACGCAAGTATCAATCAAACAGAAGGGAGTAATTACGAATGATATATAAAAATAATATATCAATGAATTATTACTATAATTATGTCAGCATTAACGTTCCAGTAAGCAACAGTTTTAATCAAGGACTGAACCAGAAAACTTCCTGTAATCCGAAAGGTTCTTGGTACTGGTCCCACTGAGAATCACTATCCGAGTCTGTAGCTCTGTGCAGCTTTCACTTCACCAATGTGCTGACCTAATGATAGGCACAGCAGATAGTTTATCACTGGTCACACACAGAGTCTCGCAACTTACAACTGATAACAGACAGGGTCAGGCAGACAAAGCACAGAAGAACTGACAGGCATCACACAAAGTAAGCAGTTCAGGGGAAAAAGACACACACACACACACACACACACACAGTCGCCATTCCATCACTTTTGGGGACATTACACAGACTTACATTCATTTCCTGGAGGCTTAACCACAATCATAGCAATAAGCATTACCTGCCAAACCCTAACCATTACCTTAACCTCAGCCTAACCTTAAAGCAAGTCTTCACCCTAATATTTAATGATTTATGTTGTGGGGACATTTTGTCCTCATAAGTAAGGCGGGTCCTCACAATGTGCGTAATACCTGTACAAATTTCTAATCATGCTTTCTGTTCTGTTCAGTCTGAATTAATCTGTACCATTGGCACTAGATAACCCCACTTTGTTACAGACAGGTAGGCTATCGATTAAGTTTGATTACTGTTTGTTGATTAAATCTTGAATTTCTTGGGTTATAGATGCACACCATGCCTTCTGTGGAGTCTAAGCAGGTGGCAACACTCAATTGCTCCTTCTTTTTATTTGTGACAGCAGCTTAAAAAAAAGTGTTTTACTGCCACTTTCTCCTTCAGAGTGTGGACCACATATTACTTAACTATTGAGCATGTTTGCCTAATAAACTGCTTGTGTCAAAGAACATCCACATGATTGCCAGAACCCAAGGTCTCTCTGCAAACCACTGCACTGTAAACATGATTAATGTTATTCAAAGTGTTCTTTTATCTCAGTGTTGGCACTTTTCCTGCTTTTATTTTTGAACACTAATTCAAATGATGGATCTTTAAGTTCTGTTGTCTCTCTTTATTGTTTGTTTAACAAAACTATCCACCTTTCTTTCAGACCTTCATAAATAAGTGGTGTATGAAATCAAACCTCTGCAAGTTGTTTTATTACAGATTTTGGAGTTTTTTTAATTTTTTTTTATGGGGGGGGTACGCATTCTCTCTCCCAGTCATCCTCTTTAACATTCAATGAGGTTTTGAGTAAAATTAGCAATAGGAAAAATAGGGAAAGAATATAATTGCCTGGTTTTCTTGAATAATTCTGTTTGATTGATTTTATAACAAGCTTTGACTGATATTTTCATACTGCTCTAAGTTTCTGCTCAATGGAAATAAAGTAGTCTGAATTTAAAGAGCTTCTTAGCTTTTATTTGAACCTTTTTGAAGTATCATGTAGCCGCTCCTGGTGTAAAAGTACAGGTTGTGTGTGGCTAAGTCAGGTTGATAGATGAAAGCTTTTATCTGCTGTCTCTAAACTCTGACATTGACATTTCCCTAGCAGAAAAAGTGTACTTGCAGCCTAAAGTATCTCCTATAACTTTTACAACTTAGAAGGAAGCTGCTGTTAACTGGTTTTATATAGTCTGTTGGGCTAAAATCTCCCTCACCTCATCCTATATTTTTTGATTAGAATCCTGTACTGGTGTTATAGACTAATCTTTTGCACCTTGGTGTGAGTACTGATCAGGATTGCTATACTGAGGTGACTGGGTGACAATCCTTGGAGACATACTTGGACTAGTGCAGTTTAACATAAATTGAATGGTGTTATCATTTCGTTCTTCTTTCATTGCCCTCTTAAATTCTAAGATCAGTCATAGGTATGGGATTTACCCATGGCCCACTGTTGGACTCAGCTGAACATTAGCCACTCCCAACTCCCATAATACCACTCTTAGTGCAATGGTAGTCGCCGTGCCATTTTATGTTAGTAATGAGTAAGCAGTCATTAGTTGCGGCATCTTGTGGCATTTCTAATGCCAGAATCTGCAGGGCTGTAGTGAGGGTTAACTTCACTTCTCCACAGCACTGTCTCAGAGTTTGTACTTGAATTTCATTAGGCTTTTACAATCCACCTTTTGAGGTTCAGCCATAAGGTGCACTACTGATATCAAACCAAATCAATCACATCAAGCATTCTGAACCAAAGGAATGAGGGTATTAAATTGATAATTAACATAATTAATAATTATACAATTGAACCTATGTTAAAACATGCATGTCTGTTATAGAAAGCTAAACTAAACCAAATTTTCCATCTTCTTCAAAACATTGATTTTAATTTTGGAATTTATCAGAATTAGTTAATTAAAGGACATCCTCAAGACAAAAAAAAAAACAACAAAAAAACAAAGGCAGAAGTGCACAAGTCCTCGTTTCTGCCCGCAAACAGCCTCTCTGGAGTGAGTACAAGCTCAGAGGAGCTCTTATTTCATTAGCAGCTGGGTTCTGTGAGCATAATACAGGCTTTGCAGTGTCCCAGGAGAATCCAGAGTGGCTGTGCCAAAAGTCAGAGAATGAATCACCATCTCACACTCTAATCCCTACCACTATCTTCACATGAACCATGAGAGGAGTGACAGACTATAGGCTCTAGTCTTCACGTGGGAAAGTACAAGTACACACCATTGTCTGGACCGTTCTTCTGTGTAAATATTTAGAAAACACAGGATTAGGGTTTGTCAGAGTCCTCCACAGACACCATCCCAGCAACCTATCCAGAGCCTCCTGAGGCAGTCACTCACCATTACCCAGCCTAATCACTGAACATGCCACTGTCTGCCATTAATGGACTGACAGCGTTGCGCAGCATCTGGAATGTGAGTTGAGTGACACACGGCTTGCTTTGCTGAGCACCTTATTGGCCCGTCAGAGAGGAGAGCTGTTCAGGGTTCAGTTTTGTGATCTAATGAGATATCCTGCCCGGTAGTCACCACGTGAGGAAAAGACTGCTTCCAATGCTTAGATGAGCACTGCTGGGGAGAGAAATGACATTGGCCACCTCCGGTTTGACAGTGGATAATGACGTCTCTTTCTTCAGCCTGTTATATAGATTCAACTGAACCCTTCAATAAGCAATGATTCAATACATCCATACGCAAACAGTTGGTCCCATGCATCACATAGTTGTGTTTGAACTGGTGATTTTCAGCTATTTTATTGTCCCATGCAAATGCATTTCCCAAAATGCAAAGCTTTGGAGATAATTAATTACATTAGTTGCTAACAAGTCATTTGTGGAAAAGCTAAAAGTCAGCATAATGAACAAAGTATAGTACAAAGAATATAATATTAAGACCAAGACCAAGACTGGACAACAATGGGAGTATGTAAAGAACTGATTCTCTACATTCTCCTCTGCTTCCCTCACACTGTGTGGATTTCATGTGATAAGTCTATGTCTCGATATGCTATAGAAGTACAATAAACTGAAAATGGTCTACCACAGCATTTCATTTCTTCAAAATCAGTTAAAAACAAAAACAAATGGAGGTCTGACATATAGGTCTTGTTCTTTGAACCTCAGCAAAATGTTTGCCAGGATAAAATAGAATTTAGTAGTGTGTGTGTGTGTGTGTGTGTGCGTGTGTGTGTGTGTATGTGTGTGTGTGTGTGTGTGTGTGTGTGTGTGTGCGAGCGCACACGCTATGATGCAGTTATAATGTACTGTTAATTTAGTTCACATAATATGTATGGTTACTAAGACTATGCATGTATTGAACACAGGACTATTTGCAGTCAGCCCTACTTTCATTTCTGGCATTGATTCATTCTAGCCATTCCCTGCATATCAATTATTGAAACGTACTCTCCAAAACATCTTTCCCAGACATCTCTTAATAAGGCACCCTGCGGCACTATGCACTGTGTTAGAGGAAAACGAGAGTGTCACAATGTTTTCTGTCTCCCACCATGCTCAGAAATCCATAAGAAAAAAGGAAGAACTGACTGTCGTAACCATTTCGCTACTGACCTAGAAATTAATAGTCTAAGAACCACATGGAGAACCATAGCTTTTCCCTACAGCGTACCGTTCATGATAACTCTACAGGTAGTTCACAATGTTTGTGAAATCTGAATTATGACGATGGTGATTTCTCATGCAAATGCAGCAACAAAAGCACATTTTGCTTACCATTGAGATTACAGTAGATTTTAGTATTTGGCTCAATGTGATGACTCTTTGACAAGATGCTCATTGCAGAAGTCATCTGCTAGACAAGAAGTGGAGACAGGGCAAAGTTTAAGGATAAATGTAATGAAATCTACTGTTGAAAACCAAGAAAAGCAAAGAATCTCTTAGACTGGCTAAAACCAAGATTGTGTGAAACACCAAACACCAAGACCAAAATGGAAAATGGAAATATGTTGTCCATTTTTTGCGTCTTCCCTGTAAGCTTGTTTATTTATTTATTCATTCGTTCATTCATTTATTTGGAAAGTGTGTGTACATGTTATCTCACAAGTTGTCACTTCACTTTCTTGTTAACTAACAAACAAAAAAAAACCCCTTTAAACTTTATTTTGTCTGTACATTTTTACATACACTGAAATTCTTTCCCTGCATTTAACCCATTACTGATTGAGTGGGCTGCCATGTCAGGCACCTGGGGAGCAACTGGGGGGGTTAGGTGCGTTGCTCAAGGGCACATCAGCCAAGGGGGACATTGATCAATCCCTCCACTAGACCCAATTTTTTTCCTGTCAGTCCGGGATGGAATGGAACCAGCAACCCTTCGGTCACAAGCCACTTCTTAAACCTCTAGGCCACAGCTGCCCTAAGAACAAGATGGTTTTATGTAAGATGTGTTCCTCACATACTAAACATACTAAATACTGCAGAGCATCTTCACCAAAGCTCTGGTTCAAATTCAAAAAGAGACACAGACAGTCATTTTGTTGACTCTGTAACTGTTCTATTTGCAGTCAGATCTGGCAGTCTGTGAAAGTGAACATCACCTCACACTCCCCACACACACCCTGGGGGTTGAGCCATGGATCATTTTAGACAATGAAGGTGAGTGCAGTGAGGTGGACGAGAATAAGACCGGACAAAATCTTTGAACACCTCTGCAGCTGTTCGGTTGCAGACAATGCTGTGATCCAACAATTAAGCCATGTCATCTTCCCCAACATCACAGCAAGACGCACTAACATACTCTCAAACAAGCTTTCCCTCGCCCATAAACAGACACACATGTTAAATTCCTAACATGAACTCAGCCTGCACAGCCCAGACAATGGTCAGATAATAACTGTTTAACTAGGAACTAGTGGTTTATAAATATGCCCTGTGTACATAGTCTTGAGTAGGAATTAAAATCCCATTTCATCAAATGAGTTGTTGACCTTCCCTCTGTTAGGAAAAATTATGCAAGCAGTGAACTCTTAAAACTATTATACTAAACTGCCTCTTCTGCATGTAATTTTCAACAGATTCAACTGCAAATATGAATCATTAGCCACCCTTGTGGATTTTATATATAGATATATATATATATATATATATCCTCATATCATTGCCATGAAATTACTATTCAGGACTGTCACTTAATGCACTACATCTACATTTGCTGTCACTGGATGTAAGTTGCAGGGAGCAGTGTCAGACGGAGAGATAAAAATGAATCCTGCTGAGGATATTAAATTATGAAGATATTAAAACAGCGCTTTCAGGGGAATATGAGGTACTTTCTATAGAGCAGGGAATTTTAATAACAATAAAGTATTGCTTTGGATATTCATAATAAAAATGGCACAATCTTTTCAGGCTGCTGTCTTTCATTTTGAAAATTATTTATTGGTTTCTGGTGCATTGCAGCTCAATGAAGTGGTATTTTGAAACTGAGCTTGTCTTCTTTATCCAACTGTCCAATTTACAAACAGAGGATAGCTATCTTTTCAACTTGAGAAAGATTGGTGATATTAATCCGTGTGTATGCCCTTTTCATGTAGTGCATTCCAATCTTCAAAACATTTTTAATATGAAAGAAAGTCGTCCTGCTTTTAGTTTGTGTGTGTGCGTGTGTCTGTGTTCACATGAATGTAGACGTATGACACCCATGTAGTTGTTATTTTTCACAGAAAAGCATTTCAGGCAAAACACAATTTATGTTACATGAAGGTCACATCAGACATTAAGATGGCTGCTGCTGGTAAGCCAAGTAAGTGATATCCCTAAGTTGCCTTGCCTACCAGAAAATGTAACTGTTGCCTCTTTAAATACCTACTGATGCTGGTGTGAAAAGCCATGTTTCAGATGTCCTTTTCTGATTTAGTAGAGCCTGATACGTGCTGCAGTACAATAAAACTGCGCAATGCTCTTTCTGCTTGTCTTATCCAATTTGCAGCATTTTCTTACAATATTACATAAATGTCATAAACATTTTTAATTGCTGAACACAAACAACAGCTTACAGTGGTCATTATAGTTATGCTCTAGGTAAAAGTACATTGTTGTATTGTATTGTTTGCATTTACTCAGTTTTAAAACATTTTTACTTGATGAGTATGTACATCTTGGCACTTATGGCACATATTTGAGTTCACAATATTTCAGTCTAATCAGAATAAATCTAATGACAATGATGATACAGACATTTTTTTCTAGTGGTTTACTTACTCAAACACACAAGTGATTCATGAAGAATTCATGTCTCCTGCTCTCTTAACCTCAAGAAAACACTTTATAAATAAGATACTATATAAATAAATTTTGCTTGAATTCTAAAAGAAAGACTTTCAGTTATGTCAGTATTATAGTTAGTTATTTCTGCTTTTACACAAGTAAAGGATTTGAGAACATGCTGGAGCACTGTTGCCATATAAGTTTTCAGCTTAGCTTGTGTGTGACTTCTATTGATTTCTACATCTTGCAGTCTTTTAAGGTTTTTCTCCAACTTTGTTTTGTTGCCCTCTATAGACTCCAATAAATATCAGCTGTACAGCTTTGGGAAGTCTCACACAAATAGGATCAATTTCTTTTCTATGACGGAGAATCAGCAGACTCTCATTTCATTTGTCAAGCAGGACAGCATCCATTGATCGGCCAGTCGTGTGCAGCCACACCATGACAGCTTTTCAAGGTTGAACCAGATCCTAGCTTGCCTTGGCAGGTCCGTGGGTGGGCCTGTGTCTGAGACAAAAAGTAGTTTCATTCCAATGAACATGCTTACAGCTCTTCTTTTCTGCTCCTTTTACTATTTATTTCATTTATTCACTTTTCACCTCTGGGCTGCAGTCACATACCATGTGAAGACCATGAACACTGCAGTAATTAGGATCAGAATTGACGGTTTTCATTTTGGTTGTCTTTATTTTGAAGTAACCAAGCAAATCTTAGATTTTTCAAGTTTAGAATCACATTTTTATGCAACAGTCAGGTGCAGTTGTGAACACTGAAACACTGCTTGCTGTAATAATTCCTCCTGTTCATATTGGGCTTTAAGAGCAGCAGGTATTTGTTCCATCTGCAGTTTAACGAGAGTGATGTTGAACAATTAAACCACAAATACTTACAGCGGATCTGCTGGTAAAATTTTATTCATCCAGCATCAGATTGTTGTAAAATAAACGCATAAATATCTGTGCTTACGTGCATATCAAACTTGTTGTTTTTGTTCATTACTCTACACAGGTGTTTACGTCCAATCAGCATGAATGTTCAGTACAGACACTTTGAAAGCAGTTGAGATAGTTCTATCAAAAACTGTGCATTGTTTAAAATTTCTCTGTCTGCTAATAACTCGCTCAAGACCATCTGTTCCTGCCAGGAGTACCAGAGAATGTTAGGGTTCAATAATTGTATAATGTTGTTCCCTGAAACAAAAGACTATAGTCACTTTAAGGATTTTTAGAAGATTAACAAGACAACAGTTTTAATTGTGAGCAATATTTTGCAAGTAAAACTGTCTAATGTAACTGAATTTAAATAATAAAGCATATTTTCAAAAAACAAAAAGTCCAAAAAAACTGACTTGTTGAAGAGATGTTATGTATGCGATCCACCCCTGGGAGAGTTAAAAAGCAGCTAGGAGCAGTTAGCAGCTAACTGAAAGAAGAAACAGAAACTGAAAACGTCATACCTTGCAAGTAGAGGACGGATCAATGTCCATATAACAGGGATGAGAAATGATTGTTGTTACATGTCATACCATTTTCATTGCATTTGTTTATGCCTGATTATGCATGTGTTACAAGTCACACTGGCTGCCAATGTCACTGTGTTGTACCTCATGCTTCTTTTGCTTTCAGAACACTGGCATCATTAGCATTACGCTTTGTTCTTTTGTTCAGCGTCAAAAAACAATAATGAACAAAGGGTCTTTTCCTCTAATATTGCGTGACCTGTGTCAAATGGGCAGGGAATAAAATTACACACTATTACACCCAATAATCATCCTACACTTTTTCATCCCACCTCGTTATATAACAACACTTTGTTGCATCCTTGTGCATTTCATCCAGACATGCAAGATACCCTTTGGCATCTGTGACTGATGTACAAAGCCTTCCCTTCAGCATCTGTGGCTGACATGTAAAGCCCCACAGCCCCACACCTCTCACATCTCATCCAGAGGCACGTGGTCAGGTTGAGCAAAAGATAGATGGCATGCGTTTCCTTTCACATTGGGTGCAATCTCTGGCATCCTGCGTAAAAGTCTTATGGGTGACCCACGACTCAACCCCGACCTCCACCGCTCTTAGGATTTTCTACCTTTGGAAACAATGTTGTTGTGATATTTGCTCTAATCTTCTATTGTTAATGCAAATGTGCTTGCATTGGCGATACATTAAAGACTGGTATGTCTGGATGAGAAGCCAGAGTAAAAAGGCCAAAAAGGTGGTATTTGGTGCCCTGGGAATGAGACCGAGCCCCGTGATCAGTTTTTCAACATGTCCACAAGGCAGAAGTAAACTAGTAAGTAGTAAAAAAAAAAAAAAAAAAAGTTAGCATCTGCTCTTGGCAGCATATTTAAGCTGTGTTTGTATTTGAAACTCTGCCTGACACAACAGGACATTCTCTCTGAGGAAAACTCTCCATAGGATTCCCAAACTGTCACTAGGGAAAGAGTCCTGCTTTTCAAGGGGATGAAAGTAGTGAATGTGATTTGGTCATGAATGACATAATCTCTGAAGCACACATCTACAACGTACAACAATGTATACTTTCTGATCCTATCTGACCCAACTGGATCACAAGTGCACCAATGTGGGGCCTGTACACAAACTGGCCAAAAGTACAGGACAGGCACCTATATCTGAAACATGCTGTACCATTAATAACATACTGATTAAAACACCATCAAATAGGTGGTAAACAGCCCATATATTTTAAGTCTGGATGTTTACATTTTTTTTGCTGTTCTGTTTTGCAGTTTTGACCAAGTCAGCAGGTGCTGAGCTCTCTGCAGGTTTGAATATTATCGATCTCATGGATCGCATTGTTTATCCTGCTGAAATATTTTTTCCTATGTTTAAGGTTTTAACTTGTAGAAAATGAAAGGCACCTCTCAGTTGCTTATTCTAAATATCAAGTCACATGTGTATATAAGCTTTTCTGATTTTTTTTTTCTTGGTGTTACGCTGTTTGGACTTTCCTCCTTCTCCTTTGTAAATGTGTATGAGTGTGTGTGTGTGTGTTTGTGTGTGTGTGTGTGTGTGTGTGTGTGTGTGTGTGTGTGTGTGTGTGTGTGTGTGTGTGTGTGTGTACCTGGTGCGGTGAAAGTGGGGGGGACACTGACCTTTGTCTGATGGATTGTTTTCTCCCAAATGAAGACATAAAGGAGGCGGAGGGGTTGATGGGGAGAAGGTCTGGGTCCGTGTGTGTGTGTGTGTGTGTATGCCCTGTAGAAAACAGGAAGGGGGTTCTTGGAGTAGCTAGAGATGAGCTTCTGCTCTGCCATGTAATTATGTACTCCTCTTTCACCTCCCTCCACTCACCTCCTCTCCAATATCGTGTCCCCTCTCCTCTTTTTTCTCAGCTCTCATTCTGCAGCAGCTCCCAGCTGAGCCGCAGGTGGTGGCAATCTCTGTCTGTCCCACTGCTCTGACTGTACAGACACACACACACACACACACACACAGCCACAGCTCATACCTGGAGGGCTGCTGCCCAATAACACAGGCTTTGCCTCTCAGACAGCACAGCCACATTCACATGCACACACCTGCAATAATATTTTACACACACAAAAACACATGTGCATAAAAAAGCGCTCTTGCACATATTGTCTGAACATGGGCACATAAAAAAAAACACACACGCACACACACACATCTGTTCATTCTGTAATATCAGATCTGCTTCCTTAATCCTTCCCTTAATCTCCATACTCATCACCACAAAGCTGAAAACCACACCACACCAGATTTTGAAACCAACTTTATTTAACCAGTTTAACCACCAAAATTTAAATAAAATAAAATACAGAATTTTGGTGAGAGATGAACCATTCCATGACAATCAGTAAATAAACAAACTACAAAAACACTGTGGCGGCACATTTTAAAGAAAAGCGATTTTGTGGTGCGAGAGATTATTAAAAGAATAAACCAACTTGAGCATTTTAATCAGATTGCTTTTGAATTGATCTGTGAGTCTGACACTTAATCAAGCTTGTGTAGTTTGTTTCCGGTCACACCGGTCTAAATTGACGCTTATTTTCCATTTTGCCTCCAACAACAAATGGCAATTTTGTTGTTTACGTGATAAATGGTTTATAGAGAGTGTGGATGATTTAAAAGCTGCTCTGTTTGGAAGAACAGTATTATCCAAATCAGATATCTCATCACATGACATTGTGTTAATTAGATTTAAAACTGACTGCTTTATTGTAAAACAAATTTTAACTTCACCGGTTGCTTCTTTCTATTTAGATCTATTTCTAATTTGAGTGCACAGTCATAATCAGATGTAGTTTCGATAATAATGTGTCCATAGCTTTTCCATTCCTATGTCTACCCTGAACTTAACAGGAGGTATTTTGTTATGAAGATTATCTTTCTCTTACAGTGGGAGCTCATGGTCATCAACTGTTACTTTCCGTCTTTGTTCCTTCTTGTATTCCCTCTATAACACAGAGAGCTCCCTCGGGAATCAGCTCTCTTTTTATGGGAGCTTGGATTCATTGTATATGACGGTGGCCTTTCGTTTTGCTAATGTAGGTGATTTTCTCCCCATGAAAGCACTGTAATCCATCTCCTGCTCACAGGGGGTGGCGATAACACACTACAGCTAAGAACAGATGCAGCGCTTTAATAGATAACACGCTGCAATAAGATGGAGCATTCAGATTAGCTGTGGTGTCAAATAAATTGCATGCTATTGGAGTAACCTCGGAGTTCTAAAACAGTATCCTCTCTATCTGATCTGCCGTAGGTTTTGGCATGACAGAGAGTAAATGAAGCGTAGCGTTGCATGGGTTGCTTCCACACGGGACTTTCAGCACGTCTCCTTTCTGGCAGTGGAAGTCTCTCATGCAACAACAGAAGAACATTCAATACACACAGGCACAAGAACATACATGTGTGTAGTCGTGCACGTGTATCCAACCCATCCTTCTCTCTCTGTCACTAATCACAAGCTCCTGTCTGTCAGTGTAAAGCAAATATTTGCTCTCAGTAGTTTCATTAAAAACCTACATGTGCAAAGAGGATAAACTGAATTCATTTCTTAAAAAGCCAGACCCTCTTTGGTGGATCCTTTAACTTTATGGCCTTTCATCAGGGTTTGACAAGCGTGACCCGGAGAGCGAGAGCTTATAACTTTATACTTTTTTCTGTGAAATTCAATTCCACTCTAATATCCTGGTATTAATGTCTAATTTTCTGCACCGTGACCATGTTCACTAAAAAAAAATCCATTTTTGCCTCAGAATGAAAACATTTAGGACTTCAATTATCTAAGGGGTAATTACAAATGCATTCTTGTAGCTGCGTTAATGTAATAATAATATGCTTAATATGGGAAAAAGTGGTTTGAAAAAGAGATATTACCAAATGTGTTGCTAAGTTTTGTGGGGTTTTTTCCCTACAGTTAAAGATTCAGACTTTTTCGAGACAAAACATTACACCTGCTGCTTTGTCCTCATTCACCCTCAGCAAGGTCAGCCACTTAAATCAAATGACCAGGAAGCATTTGATTTTGTTGACTTATAAGAACTATTGATTGAGTGGTGCTGGTCCAAGTCCTGGCTTTCTCCTTCAATCACTTAATCACATTTCCTCAATAAGCAAATTTTACACTGCTGACGGACTCAGGGGAACATAGGATTGCATCTGAGCATCTGAAAATGGACCTTGACAATCAATGACCACTTAAAGGAAGTATCCATTTGCACCTGAATATTATGAGGGAGGTGGCAGAATCCCAAGCAACCATACACCCGCCCCCACCCCACCTCCAACCTTTCTGCCTTTCAGCCTCATGCCGTTAGTGCCAAAGCCCTCTGTGTGGTGGTGAGGCGAAGACCGCTGCTTTTCTTTATTGATGGGAGTGTTTATGAATATTTGAAGGCCCTTTCAACTTGCCATGAGAGGAAATAAGGAAACAGCGGCCTTTGTGGGTGGCATTTATCCAGCAAGAGCACAATATACTGCTCTTTTTAAAAGCCCTTCATAACAGCTGTGTGAATCCTCTTCTATAGCAAAATGTCAGTATCACCCAGAGGCCCATCAGCCACATGCACTACAATGGTGTAATTCACCCCTTCTTTCTTTCTTTCTATATGTATATCTATTTAATATGAATGATTCTATGAAGAAATCAGACAAAGATGACGAGGAAGGTCCAGAATTACTACTCTACTGACCCTGGCAGGTGGCTTCCTTTGTGTAAGCATGCATGTGCATTTGTGTGCACATTAAACAGCACCCGTGTAAGAAGCTGTGCAGAGAAACAAAGAAAAGAGAAATGGAAGAAAAGATGACCAAAGATAGTGAGAGGCTTCCACACAGCAGGCTTGGCTGCCAGGTCAGGATGATTTGCCCTTCCACAAGCTCTCTCCACACCAGTTGCTTTGGAGTGAATCCAGTTCCAGCCGCCTCCGGTGAAAACAGAGCTGACCTTTTCCAGCACTCAGAGCTGTAGGATATGGACTCTGAAAGGGTTGTGATCCTTGTCTTGGCATCACTCTCGTCGATTTCTTGTTTGTGTCCTCTCATGTTTTTTTCTGATGCTTGCATGTTAGCATTTCACCAAAAGAGGTTGACGCAAATGGAGAAGCCTCCTGTCTCCCCCATTAGACAGTTATGGTTTCAGGTTTTCACTCGCTGTCACTTCAGCAGGGGTGGAAACATTCAAAAAGCTGCAGCCTGCCCTGTCATCACCCTCCACAAACCCTCCCAAGTTTCTCCTCCTTCTGGCTGCTTCTTATCAAACTCAGAACTTTGAATGATTTTATTGCTGCCACTCCCTGTAAGTTGTGCATAACTAGAACGTCAGCTAAATGACTGTAATGAATATGTGACACTGGAGACATCAGGATGGTTTCTACAGCCCACATTGCTGTCTCCTAAAAGGATAAAGTGATTCATTTTGTTCAAAACCACCAATATCAAAAGCTGTCCATCAACCTAGAGAGAGCCTGCCAGTGTTAATGTTATCCCCTTATCTGTCTCACATTTCATCTGCTAAAGCAAAGAGAAAAGAAAAAAGAAGCTGATGGTGTGTTCAGTGTCTTTTGATCATGACAGTCTGTCCAACTCTGCTCCCTAAGGAACTCCCTCTTTTTTACTTGATATGAGGCCAAAAGTTAGCAGATACCAACTTTTCTCTAGGATTTGCAGGGAAACTGGTAGAAAACCTGGAAACACTCACACATAATGTGGGTAAAATGCAAAACAGGAGCAAACACCTGGATTAAACAAATCATTAAGCCTAAGGTGAAGTCATCTTGATGAACTTGGAGAACCCAGAGGTTCGTTTGTTTATTTTATGTTAACTTTGAATCTCTCACATTGGTGGCAGAGCAACTTCTGGCTGCTTTCATTTTTTATCATCCCAGGGTGCTTGAAAAACTGGCAAATCTCCTCTCTAATGCTAAATTGTAGAAGCAAAGGAAATTGGAACTAAAATGTGAAAAGCTCACAAATAAAGAGAGTGTCTCCCCGCTGTGCGGTTTGTCACAGGCTGCAACATTCGAATTGAGCTCCAGCATGTGCTATTACAATGAATGATGCCTCCCAGGTTTCATTTGCAATTAAGGTTAATTAGCAGATGTACAGTTGCCTTTAATATTTGCTGTCTGTGGATTATTGAGCCTCTGTATGACAGAAGCACACCCTATGGACCAACACTCAGTACACGCTGAAGGTGAGGTGGTGCCAAGACCGGTAATTAGCTTACATTTGGTCTCTATTGTGGTGGGAAATGGTTCATGCCACTCAGCATGCAGACAGGATCGCATTCACACCAACAGGAGATACTTTGGCTTGTTAAGATGATGCTGTACCTTCCACTGCTGTAGCTATTGCTGTGGGTGGATGTGTAATGTGCCTTCACCACTGACACACTGTCACATACTCTAAGAGTGTGAGGACAAGGGCAGGAGTGTTATATGGTTCTATCACAGCACAGCTGCTACAGCTTCCTCTCATATTCCACCATATTTTCATAGCTATTAACTACAGTTTGTATATATCTCATGGAAACCACAGTTCCTGGAACATATCTAATGTGATGGAGCTATTTATGGTGTATGAAATAATACCAATAAACTTGTTTATTCCAGTATTTGTTCAATTATTGATTCTGTCACTTGCAAAGGTTTTGTTCACAGGAGACAAAAAGTGCCACTGTCCCCTCCCTATCCCCAGCATCTCAATATGTGTGGAAATGTGGATTGGGCAATAACCTTTCTTTGTTGCACTTGTACTGTTAACAAATTATCAACATTTGGTAACAGACCTGGCTCAGACACAGTTTGACTCAATTCTGACAGCTGCTGTCTCATCCTGTAGCATAAACATCAGCAGAATGTGAATGGGTGTGCCTGGCATGCATATCCAACAAAAGAGGAAATCCCTTTGAATGCAAAAATACTTAAAGTAATGACATTAATGATGAAATATACTTATGACTATGTGTTGTTTATTCCAACTCACGCATGCTTTTTTAAAAGCTGTGATTAACTACATACATTTTCAGAATGATACTACACAGACTCCTTTCTACCTCTACTTGGTATGACGGATAAATATTTCATCTATAATTATTTTCAACTAAAGCACATCACAATCAAAGACAAGCTGTGCCCCTGAAGATTACAGCCCTTAACTTCTGATTATAGGGTCACTTTTTGCAACTTTCACAAAGCACGCTGGGCTTTTGTTCCAATTTACTTTTATTATTACAGTGCCTCATGCTTTCCTGGTAAGTGATTTCATCTGAAACATTTGATATGGTTCACATGTACACCAGAGAGCCACCTTAAACAGAGGATATGGCAGATAGTCAAATGAAGCAGCTCTTGTTACATCAAAATGCCATAACCTTCAAAATGATGGAAACGCTCAATAGGAGGCACTTGTTCCATGCTGGCAGGCAGGGCGATTACTGCACTGCACTGTGGGGGCTGAAGGGTGTAACCTAGCAGAAATAACACTTGAAACTTCCTGTCTCTGCTGGTGGATTGCTGGTGCAGTTTTTTTGTTTTATTTCAACTTAACCTAATTTAAGATACTTTCCACATTAAGTAGTTTTAGTGGCAAAGGGCAGGCTTGAATCTGGGATTCAGGGACTGGGAAATTGAGGGGAAGGCAAGTTTACTTCAACCATGAGGCAGTTGTGCTTCACGTAGGTATTTCACAAACACTCATTCGTGTCTTTCCCAGCATAACAGAGATTAAAGTAGTATTCACTGTTATTTTGTTTTTTATTATTATTTGTCTGTTTTTCACTTTTTTGGTTTTGCTTTGTGTCCTCCAACCACTGCAGGCATTATTTATATAGTATCTCTAGTACTTCTCTTCACCAGCTAGCTACCTGTCAGTCTGTACATTTTAGAGATGTTGTCGTTTTTTCTACAAGAAAATGCTGTAAAATGATCCTAATGGGAGCAATAAGACTAAAGTTGCAGACTGTAAAACCAAAACAACAAGCTAAAAGATGCTATCACACTAGTATTAATGTAAGTTAAAGTCTACTTCAGGGTTTGGCTGACTGTTTCTTTAGACACTCGTGCGCTGAACAGCTAATAGAATTACTCGTCCATTTTCTGTGAAAGCACTGTGAAGATTAATGACAGGTATTAAGTCCATAGCCATGTCATACTACAGCTATTAAAATTCCTTTGAGCGTAAAAGTTGGCCATGGGGAACATCAGCTCCTAATCTCCCTTGTTCATTGCTGCTGTCCGACAGCCATTATTGTGACTTAGCTGTCATTGTTCTTCTGTGGAAACTCTGAATGAACAGACTGGGCAGCTCTTTCATTTTTATAAACTCCCTCCCCTCCATTCTGGTATTAATGTAGCACAATATTATTTGGGTAGAATAGTTAAGTGTGTCATTTATTCATTACCTGGCCAATCCTCGCCAGGCTGAACCTGAGCCGTCAGGCGCTCCCACAGGCTGCAGCTGTAATAAGGTTTTAAGAGTCTGTCATTAATAATGCTGCACTGACACGACGCAAGGCTGATCTATCCTGGTATGTGGGTTTGTGCACTGACATCATTAGGGTGGGTGGCTGGTAATGCAGCCAACTTCCTCCTCCTCTCTCTCCTCATTGAGCAATTGGCTGTTACCTTTTAGCTTTCAGCTCCTGCGAGTCCCCTACAAAGTCTGTCAATCACCTGACTGACAGCTCATCTTCCTGGTAGCTGATTTCATCTCCACTCTGTTGTTCACTTAGGGCCACCATGGACAGCTCGCTATTAGACTGATGCACAGGACAGATTAATGGCTTAAGTAGCGTGAAGATGCTCCTCGATGCACAGGCGTGAAGCTCAATCTGATGTTTGAGCCCCGCTGGGAGAAAACACTTCCAATGCAGTTTATTTGATCTCACAGAGGGTGAACCTGAATGGTATAAAGGTTTAAATTTTGTGTCTTGTAATCTTCAGAATTTGGAACACAAAAGCAATTCTCTAACACTGTGACTGTTAGTCTAGTGTCCATCCAGTTCTGACTGTTTTAGCTGCAGTTTCCCAAAAATTGGCCAAAGAAAATACCAATTAATTCTTTAAAGATATTAATTATAATTTGGTACATTTAGTTGAATAGTCTGTGGCACTAGTTCTCCAGCCAGGTGCCTTTAAACCACTTCAGAGAAAGAGATGCAACAAGATGACATAATTCAAAAGAGCATCAGTCAAATTTTAATCACCTGTATCATGTATTAATTTGAGGAACATCACAGTCTTTTCATTGCTCATGTTGATCAGAATCTTATGTCTGCTATTTCAGGGCTTTTCCTCAAAAACAGGTGGATGGAAATACATTTATCTGGATTTTCTCTGTATAGGATTGTAAAAACCTCAAGATAAGCCTCAATTTAAAGGAACATACCCTTCTTTGGGTGTTTGCTTACTCATTAAACTGAGAGGTGTGCTGTGGGGAAATCTGCAGGCCAGAAAAGCTGATTGGTTGGTCCAATTTCTTGTTGTGACAGAATACTGAAATGGATAAACTGAAATGAGCAGAACATGGTAATGTTATACCCAAAATCCAAGTCTGAGAGAAAACTGCATGGTGAACTTCCATGACATCTGTGCATGTCTGCTTCAATACAGGCAGAGACATTCGATAATGACAGCTCCCATGAGGCTTTTATAGTCTGCTTTCAGCACTCTGTGATTCATGGGGACTTGGTGAATGATGAAAAAAAATGATTAGTTAAATGGCTGAGACCACTATAAGCAGAAGCAAGATGAATTTATTCCAATATCAAGAGTATGTGAGACATATTAGTTCCCTAGAAATTACATTTAGCTACTACTAATTTGTTTTTTCAGATACACTTTGGAAAAAGTCATTTCTGTCTGGAAAAAGTTCCCTGGCAATTCTTTTTTTTTCTATTCATGAAGGAAGTCGTCAGGCAGTGGTAAAGATGAAAGCAGTACTTACAAGGTGCTGGACTGTCAGGTCTTGGCTATCAAAACACATTGCGGTTTGCACTGATTAAGAAAAAAACTCAGAACAAATTTTCTCAAAACTTATTTACTGTTGCAGATTTGTAGTGTGCAAATTGATAGACATGGTTGAAAAGTCACAGATGTGGCCCTAGTAGATAATTGGAAGTTGATATTTAGGACAAAAGAGCTTGTAAGTCTAAAATCTAAAAATAAAAAAAAAGGTGTCAAAAATAAATGAGTTCAACTAAACAGAGCAGGATAAAGCATAAGAGATAAACAGCAGAAGAGGTGGAACTGATACCAGATCAGCGTGTGGTTAGCAGGTACTCTGTGATATGAATGACTGACCTCGGTTCATACATAATTATATTGTGAGTGGCTGGGGAGAGCGTCTCAAGTTTACCCACTTCTCTTTCTGTTTCATTTCATTGTCATATCTGGGTCACATGCTGTTCTGTTGCACTCCACTTTCTTGTGTTTCTTGGCTTTTTGTTTCTGCCTTGCTCTCTTTTCTTACTATCTGTGCTTCTGTCACTGTGCCCCATGGTGTCATTTTTGTACTGCTTTTCTGTCACACCCCTTTCCATCTTTCCATCCCCCCCACCACCACCACCAACACACACACACACACACACACACACACAACCCCACCAGGGTTTCAGTCCTGGTTGTCGACATTGCACAAACTGAAGAATTGCTACATTTGTTATAAGTCCATTGTCAGCCACTGAGCAAGGCACGGAGTTCAAAGTGAGCCCCATTCAATAACACAGATCTCCCACAGAGCCAGCGCTCTTGCAACGCACCGCCGGCCAGACTCCCTCTTGGCTGGGGCCCTCATCAGTCGAACCTGCTTTTCATGCAACATCAGAGCTGTCAGTTGATCGAGCCACCAAGGGTAGAAACTGGCCAAGTTGTGCAGCACGATCTTATAGCACAACACACTACAAAACAAGGCAACAAGACTCTGCTATAAAAGGCAAGAAGCCACAGCTGGGGGAAGGCATAACTGCTTTTACTTTTTTATTGTAGGCATTTCACTGATGCTGTGAGTGCAATGATAAAATAAGCTTAAAGTTTTAGGTCAGCAACATCAAACAGCCAGAAGCACAATAACAGCGTTGGGGAAGCTGCACAGTTTTAACCTAAGATGACGGGCCATGCTGCTGAAGCGCACACATTTCTGCAAGCATGCAGTAACATAATGTGGAGCTCAGCTGCCCATCAGAGCTGCACTCCTCCCTTCACCAGGAAATAAACTTCTCAAAGGTTGTTGAGTGGTAAACTCATTCTCAAAACACTCCCATTATTATGTCTCACCAGGCTGTAATATTGGACACACTATAAAAGCCTCAACTTGACTACCATTTCAGAATATGATCATACTTTTCTCTGAGGGGAATTATTTCCACGACTTCAAGTCAGGTTTGTCAGACTTGCAGCAATAAGTCGTTGTTTTAAAACTACATAGACAGACAATAACAATAAGATAGTCATAGCTTCTGCAGTTGTTGAGTTTTCACCCTTTGCAACTGTGCCTTGAAGTTGCAGCTCTTGACTCTGACTTAAACCAAATTGTGTCTGACAAAATTGCAAGGCTGATTTTTTTTTTTTTTTACTGATTCATTTTACACTACAATGCATACCCAATTTTGTAGCAGCACACACCAATTTCAGTAAATCAGCCTCCCACTCATGAGTGTGACACCAGCTCTACATGGATGGTTGCCTTCACCCCGACTCAGAGTTTCTGTACATTAACAATCCAGTGGCTCACTGTTGGTAGTTGCAAAAGAAACACGTCTCATTTTTAACTCATGTGTAGGCAATCTGGACCCAGCGGTGGCACTGTTTAGGAAACAGAAACTAGTGTAATAATGCATGTCTCAGAATAGCCCCACTGCAGAGTTAGATGTTTTACAAGATTTTAATCTCTAGTCACTTTTCCTTTCTGCTTCTACATTAAATACACATGTGTGGGCGATTTTTGAAGTTACTGGAAATGCATTAAATTTGTTTAAAAAGTAGAATCAAAACAATTGAATGCATTAAAAATAACACATAATTAGCATAACACAAGAACCACAGATCAAGCACAAAAATGTTAATTTAGAGGTAGAGACTCAGGGCAGTTAAAACTGTTTTAGAATGGATGTCTGCATACAGATATGGTGTTAAATCATGGAGAAATACAAAATTTGCTACAACTGATATTATTTAATTATAATTTATTGTAAATTGAGTTGACAATATTGACTGTCCACTGTTTGCACAACACATTGTCTTTACCTCTGCAGCAGAGCACTCTGGCTTGCACTTGTTTAAATTCCAATAACACGGTTTACATTAAAGTTGTCTCTAATTCTTCTGTATTCAACTGTCATTTCTGAGACATTCAATAGATTGTTTTTGTAGTTGACTGTTACCTACACCACCTACAATCCTGCATATATTATAACAAATGCAAATGACTGAATCAGGCTTGAAGGACTACATTTAAACCACATCCCTCTGTTCTATTTGAAATGACTGAATAAGAAGTGCTGCAGTCATTTTCTATTTTAATTTTTTTTGTGCTTATTTTTATCTTGTTTATCTTGTATCTTGTCTATGATGATGTCAGATAACAATCTCATCTCGTGTATTCTTTGGACAATCAATGAGCAAAAGGGGAAAAAAAACTTCTAAGACTCAAAGCGTTTATTGTCATATGCACAGTAAGCAAAAAGGTTTCCCTGTACAATGAAATTCTTACTTTGCTGTCCACGCTGAATGCAACTAATAGTTAAGGAATACTAAAAGAATAGAATCATTTAACAAAATAGGCAATTTGAGAAGAAAAATAAACATAAAATATAAAGTAAATATAAAATATAAACTATGAATTAGTAAGTTAAATGTAAGCTATATACATGAATGTGCATGTGTGCTGCATGTGTGTGAGTAATTGTGCAAAAACTGTCAGGAGGTAAAGAGCATGTGCAGTTATTGAATGGCAAGGTGCAGTTACTGTGTTACTGGATGTAAGCAGTCAGTATGTGCAAGGGTACAGTCGATTGTTACAGACTCCGGTCAGCTGCTGAGGAGTCTGATGGCAGAGGGAAAGAAGGAGTTCCTGAGTCTGGTGGTCCTGCACTTCACACTCCTGTACCTCCGGCCCGAGGGGAGGACAGTGAACAGAGATTGTTGGGGGTGGGTGGGGTCCTTGGATGGAGGCAGCTCCCCCGTGGACTCTGCTCTGGTAGATGCTCTGCAGGCGTTTGCAGTCCATAACAGTAGAGCTGCCGTACCACACGGTGATGCAGCTGGTTGGGATGGACTGAACAACGCAGCTGTAGAAGTTGCTGAGGATTTTTGGCGATATGCCAAACTTCCTCAGCCTCCTCAGGAAGTACAGCCGCTGCTGAGCTTTCTTCACAAGCTAAACGTTGTTCTCTGACCGGGAATCGAACCCGGGCTGTGGTGGTGAGAGCACAGAATCCTAACCACTAGACCACCAGTGAATAATAAAAAAAATAATATAATATAATAATTAAGCTATGCTTACATTTTTATCCAAAACTCTTTGTGCTTGTGCCACTCTTGTAACCTTTGAGACTTGATATTTTGATTTGATCTACAATTTGAGCTTTTGACTCACCAAGTCACAGAGGACAGCCTTTATGTAAGAGCCACTTAGTATTTGAGGTCCTTTCCTGCCCCCGTGTGTGTGTGTGTGTGTGTGTGTGTGTGTGTGTGTCACTCAGTCTGAAGCAACTATCTGACAACCCTAATCAGCCACATATCACCTGTTATTCATTGAAAATTACATGTCTTTAGTAATTGCTGTACAAATAACTGCTGGATGTATAGGAACAAGCAATTGTTTGCCACCCCATATGCTGTGTATAGAGCTTGGAGGTATTACCATCGGCAACTAGCTTGTGGCTTCGTGCTGCAGTTTCACACCTTCCAATATGAACAAAACTTCTATCATCCTGTGTGTAAGCTTCAAGCAGCTACAAAGAGACAACATTTAAATAAATTTGTGCTACAGGAATTTTTAATTGTGAACCTTTAAACATCTTGTTACTGTAATCACATCAGCACTGGTGCTTTGGGTTAAGGCCCTGCATTGCAGCTGGCCAAAGAGGACTTAGCCCTCAGATGGACACGGCTGACAGAAGGCCTGAAAGAATCCACTGCTGGCATGAAACTCCCTTACTGCATTTCATTTATGTTTGTTCCACCATGCTTGTTTCTCTCTTTCACTCCTGCCTTTACTTTCCCTCCCTCACTCTTTGTTTATCACTCTGTGTCTCTCGCTCTGTTACCTGTCAGCCTTTCTCCCTCTGCCTTTTCTTTATTCCTCGCTTATCCTTAAAGATTTTTTTCTTTCTTTCCATCCGTCACATCTGTCCCTCTTCTCTGCCTTAATATTTTGGTCTCTATTTCCATCTTCTCCCTGTTCTCTTGATTTGCTTTTCTATCTTTTTCTCATTTGATTTCACTCCTTTTTTTCCACACCCTGACAAGATATATGCTTGCTTGCCTACACTTACTCACACGTGCACACACATACACACACACCGATGCACACATCCCCTTCTCCCTTTCTCTCCATCTTATCTGGATCTGTACCGGCCCAGCAGTTCTGGCCTGTTGCCTGCCCTCCTTCGGGGAACACAGCTGAGCGGAGAGGAAAGAGGAGAAATGCATAAAGCCCAGCACCTTGATCATATACACACACACAGGTACACACACAGTCATATGCTAACACCACCAGAAATGTGTGAGCACAGAGCTCCTTGCAACTTGACTAAATTGCAGTTCTCATGGGTGCATTTACTGATGAGTCACAGTTTTCATTGTTCTGCAAATGAAATTGAATTTATTTTTTTCCTACCACAGGAACTTCTTGATTGTACAGAATAAACAATTTCAACAAACTGACCTTGCAGAAATTTCAGGATGTATGGGCACTGATAAAAGAAGGCGGTGACATGCCACAACCCTCCCAGTGGTGAGGAAAGAATGGCCAGCTACTTTAAAAAAGTTGTTTATAGGGAAAAAGTGCTGTTTTGCAGATCACAAAGTCTCATGAAAAAGTTTTGAAGTTCTCTACGTGCAAATGCAATGAGACTTCGAGTATCAGTAAATCAAAATATTCCATTGTGACAGAGCATTGGGTGATACTTTCCTTTTTGGTTTGTTTCATGGCAGCATATATACCCAAAGAAGCCTAAGGTGTCTTAAGGCCTTATGGTGCATTCAGGCAGAAAGAAGAGCCACTTTTCACCTTGCACTATTCTGTATTTGTCTCTCTTGTGTCTCACTTTAAATTGCACTCAGTCAGAATTTTCATCTGATGTTTAAAGTTATTGAGTACACATCCTTCGTGTGGCACTTGGCAGTTTTATTGCTCAGGATTCAAGGACACGCTTTGCAAAATTTGGCACAATTTGGACATGCGACATGTTCAGTACTAATAAACTTTGAATAAACTAGCATTCTGGACAGTGGTGCCTCGGGGTTCGACTCAAATCCGAAAGAGAGATACACAAATGTCAAAAATGAAACACTACCTTGTTACTTTTTGTGGACTACTGTCAAACACACAAAATAAAATGTGGTTTATAAAAGTGCCTTTTCCAATAAATATATCTTTAAAAACAAAGGCAGCGGCAAATTCGCAGTTTGTTTAAGCAACAGTTTGTCATGTCTGTTGTACCTGCCGATCTGCATCACACATTTTCCTGCTCTTGTCTTTGCTTAACTCACTCTCACCCAAGCAGGGCGCTTATCCACTGTCTCCAGTCCCATGCATCTGTCTTAATTACAAGAGGCACCTCAGGTACATTTGGGGAGTCTCTTAATTGCCTGCCAGGCACAGTAGAAAAATAAAATAACCCTAAAGAGCGATACAACAACGATTTTTTACGCAGTCAAAATAACATGCCAAACTCCTCCAAAGTCCTTGCTATACTTTTTGACATACACAGATCAGATGGGATGGGAGGAATAGGTGAGTCATAGAAAAGTAATTTTAGTGTGCTTTCAGTAGATGGTGGTCCTACCAGTGTAGGAAGCTAAGCATTAAATGTTCACCTGTGGACCAAGGCAGCAGCTCACATATTTAAGTCATCTGAAAGAAAGGCCACCTCAAGTGTACCATATATTGCTCTCAACAAAGCCACCACTCAGTTTTTCTAAATGTTTCTTCATCACTTGCCTGTGAAAAGCAATTTCTGCACCACTGTCATTATGGTCCACCATCATGGGTGCAAGTTCAGATATTGTGTTCAAGTTTAAGAAATTGTTGTTTTTTTTCTTACATAAAAACAACAATTTCTTAAACTTGGGTGTTTGGTCTGCTTTCCTCTTACTCTCTTTTCTCATCCTATCTTCTCCTCTCCAGCTCTCTCTACCCCCTCCTCTCGAGTGATCGCTGACCATTCATACGGTCATCATCTTCAACACTTCATAAAAATGATAATGATAATAACAACCATACTTAGCACTCATCACATTCCAGTATTTGAATACATTTGAAAGTAATACAGAGACAGTACGATGTTTCACATTGGCTGTGCCAACCCAGAGGAGTAGACCAACAGCTTCTGCTGGGAAACAGTAACAACACATGCAGAACTGCACAATATATTCTATAACGCAATGCAAGAACAGCTGGTAATGTTAATAGCAATTTGTTAATATTTGATATATTTGCTAATGATTATGTCAGATAACTGTGACTGTCTGTCATTGCATGATATAGATAGATAGATAGATAGATAGATAGATAGATAGATAGATAGATAGATAGATAGATAGATAGATAGATAGATAGGAAGGCATGTCCCTCTAATAGTAGGCCATGCTGGGGACATTGATCGTTGCATTAATTGAGTAATGAAAAATATTTTTTAGAATAATCAATACCCTACTTGTGAGATTAGTTGACACTAAGTTATGTGCAGAGATGGTTGAGTTCACATTCTCCCTTAATGGTGTCTTTCAAATCTAATGAGTCGTCAGCTAATTTGAGTTTTTATGTCAAGGTTTTGATCTACACAGTCAGTTGTTCAGTGTGAAGTAGTTTGGGTGAGCAGTTCGCAAAAAAGCTGCTTACAGGAATACTAGAGGTCAAACAATCGACCCATTCTGAACAGGTAAGTCTGGAGCAAACACTGACCTAATGTTATTAGCTTCATCTGTCATTTTTGCCATTGATGTCACTTTGCTGACACTTCACCGCTATTGGTCTTGTTCCACTTGCTTGCATTAAAGATAGTTGATGATGGTGTTTTTAAATCACTTTGGCCACAGTGGCCACTGTTTCGTATGGTTACTACCAAGTTAAATTGGTACCAAGCAATTTTGCAAATTACAGAGCCATAAAATGAAACATTACTATTCTGGATTCAGAAAATGGATAAATAAATTATTTCCCATCTAGTAAATGCAGAATCACAAAATGTACAGTTGCAACAACCCAGTTAGTTACCAAGGCATAAAAACACACATCTATGTGATGCTATTCTCCCAAATCCCAGCAAGTGATCCACCTTCTCTATCTGTCTGAATGGGCTTTACAGAGGCTTTGTTACTGCTTATCAAACTCTCATTGCTTAACAAGGCATTACCAAGGCTACAATGATCATGGCAGAAAACCTACCTACTATCTGACACCTCAAAAGCAAACACTCTGTTCGTACACTAAGAGTCTGATGTGAAAGCGCATATACATAGGTGCACATGCATTCAGTACACAGCATACACATGCACCTGTTTATAAAGCACACAAAACACAAACATGAATACACCTACTCACACATGCCAACAGCAGCAGTGGGGAGTCCCTGGTGAAGCAAAAACATACTAATGGATAATGACAGGGTTTGACAGCAGGAGAGTGAGCTGAGTCACTCTGGGCATGCAGGCAATGAATAAAAGAACGGCAGTGCTGTCTGAATATCCCTCACTGACTGGATTTCCTTTGATACCATACTATTCCTGCCAGTCTCCCTTGGTAATCCTGCTCATTACTCTGTGCTGTCCCTTTATTGTGAGACTGGCAGCAGCAGCCTGTGTGAGAACAGAACCAGACAGCCAAGAAGCCATCTTCACTGGCTAGCCAGCACCAGAGAGAGGCTGTAACCGGTACTTGTGTTTTTGTGTCGGCATCTTGATGATCACTTGAGCATTTAGCTTTCAGTGTAGACCTTTATTTCTATCAGTGGCTGTGACAAAAAAAACACAAGCCCATATAAATTAACATGTCTCAGTATTTTTGTCAGAATTATATGAAGGCACCAATGCTGTTTAGGTGTATATGATGTTATTGTTGAAGGATGTGGCTTTTTTTTTTCTTCCCACAGAATATACAAACTGTTTCTGTTTTGATCCTGCATCATCAAAATTCACCCTATGCACATTGGAAGCTGCATCGAATCTATGCTATTCAGTTCTGTGAAATATCATCATCATGTCATATCATCAAGCTGATTTTTGACTGTGGTTAGTGCTGTTGACTTGCAGTTTCACTTCTTGCATCAGCTGACAACAGGGAGATTGGCTGTCTAAACAGCATCACGGTGAAAGCTGCCAGTCATATCACCCTATTGTCTTTGGATGCATTTGGCTCACAGTTAGGTAAAATTCAAACCACCATCAAGCCCCAGCTCTGGCCAGCATTGATCAGGGTTTGGCCAGACACATTGTTTGTATTTCTCTGTTCTCCCAGAGCCTCAGACACAAACAGCTCTGACAAAAGGCCAGATGTCTCGTTTGTCTGATTAACCCTCTACTTCTTTAGCTAGTCGAGTTTTGAAATCTATTCCAGAAATCACAGACTTGACTTTTTCCCCCCTCCCATTCCAGTTGGACATATAAAATGTTGAGCTCTCTTTGTCAGTGTCACATTGACACGTAAATGCTATTCCAATTATTCTGCACCCTCTCTGCTCGCTGTCAAATTACTAGAACTGGGAGCAGAGCATGGTGCTCACTGCACTTCTCTGGCATTTTCCCTGACAGGGAGAAGAAAGGAGTCTGAGATAGCAGAACGAGGGAGGGCTTGGGGCTCAATGAGCACTTTAAATGCTGAAGCCAGGTAATCAGACAGAGTCAGTGAGACCAGGAGAGAACTGTGGGATCGAAGACGTTTTGCTACAGATGGTTTTCAGCTGATTTTCTAGGCAAGACTGTAGTTTATGAATACCTGGCCAGGTGCTTCGCGCAGACACAAGACAGGATAAAAATGCTTGCAAACTAGAGCTGTTTATTTATTCATTTGTTTGTTTTTTACAAAGTAGGCTGCAATAAGCAGAGTCAGGTGAATAGTGTGTGCACAGAAGGGTGCAAGATTAAATCTCTGGACTGACAAAGCAGAAGGCAAAACATTCATGTTGGAAATTTAACTTATAGGAGGTAGAACTCAGATTCTATCAGGGTTGTATTTAACAAACAGCAGGGGCAGGGTTTTGTTAAACGAGTTAGACAAAACCTGTGCATCACTGAAGTAACGGCTGTTGAATTTATCTGCTCATTTTAGATCATTTTTGGGCATATTTAAGACCCGTTCCTACTCCAGCATCGTTGCCTTTATTCAGGAGCAGGTTGGTTTTTAGTTTGTTCTTTCCTCACAATCGGCAGAGCAATAGGCTGGCAGTCAGCAGCACGTACGTAAGCTGCTGCAAAAGCAAACTGTTTCTTAAATGACACCTCAGCTCTGGTACCTTGGGGCAACAACCACCTGACGTGTGTGAGAGTTATTTCAGGCATAAGGGAGTGTCGGTTGGTGCAACAGTTCTTTGCAGCAATCACACACACACACACTTGTACTTCAGTGCTTGTGAGGACCCCACTGATATAATGCATTCCTCACCCCATAATCCTAACCTTAACCTTCACAAGTGAATACCTAACTTCAACCCTTTCCTGACGCAAATCTAGACCTGGTTCTAATCCTTAAAACCAAGTCTGAATCCTCATACAGCCCTTTGAAGATCTGCTCAGAAGTGAGGAGCAGCCACAACGGCCTCATTCCCCAGGTCTAAGACTCAAATCAGCTCTCACAAAGACAGTACACACACACACACACACACACACACACCTCATTAGACAGAGACGTAGAGGGGGTGAGTAAGTGCTGCTCTGTTCAGATGTTAGCACACTCTTCACCGCCTGTCAGAGCCCAACCACACAGAGCCCCGTGGGACGAGAGGGTTCTTTTAAAATAGGTGTCTAAGAAGGAAACTTTTGCTGTCATTATTCCTATCATTATTATTGTGCCAAGCTGAAAACAGAGAGAAACCTGTCATAGTCACAGGAGCTATAATGGCACAGATTTTGTAGGCGTATTGTTGTGTTTATTCTTTGGAAGTATTTTTATTGCTTTGTTGTTTCTTAAGGATGTAGCTGGGGAGCGACGCAAAGGGCAAAGACAGGAGCAAGAGAAAATTATAGGTTGGAAACTGGAGGCCAGAGGTGATGCGTCGGAGAGGAGAGAAGTGCTGGAGAGAAAAGAGATAAGACACTTGAGGGAGAACAGAGTAAAAGACCAGCATCAGGAGGGTTAAGGAATGATAATGGAGGGAAGGCAATGGATAACAGAGGCGAGACCAGAGGCGAGTAGGAAGAAAACAGGAAAGAGCTCAAGGCTAATCAGGAGTTGCTGTGAAGGCCTGGAATGGTCTTTTTTATGTGGTGGTTGGAGCCCAGAGGTGAGCTAGCAGGCATGTTAAGAATGCATGGCTTCAAGGCCACTGACAGAGAAATAAGGTTGCTCGAAGGAGTGAACACAGATGCTATTCTTGTTCCTCCTAACTCACAATGTACATTTGCTTGTGACAGCTTATCAATCTGAGTTATTTACATTTCATTTTCCAAGAGACTTCAGCTAGTTTCACAACTGCAATCATCTATTCCTCTGGACTGGGTTAGTTTTACTGGGCAGGATTATATATCAGTTTTACTATCACTATGTGTGTAACCACCAGAGTACTGTTTATACAGGATTACAAAACCTTATGAGAACCTTGTGATTTCACTTAATTTACTGCTTGTTGGCCAAAGGTGATAATCTGTTCATCACCCTTTGTGTTGACATTCATTTGACAAGAACAGCCACTTCAAACCACTAACAAGCAATCCCCTAAAATTCATTCCTAAACCTCGGAGGAGAAACTGCGGCTGCCAGCAATCATCTTGCATGTCAATCACAGTTCCACAATGCCATTGTTTTTATGAAATCTCAAGATAAATAGCTTGTAGAGAAAGTACTTTCTAAACTCATAAAGGGTGTCAGCTGATAGAACTTGTAATTACAACTGGTCATGGAAAAACTAATCTCGTTCAAACAGAGCTTAAGTCCTCTTAGCAAGGTTCAGTGATTTGTAAAAGATTCTCAGTGACTTTAATTGTTTAACTGTAAATTCTAAACCAGAAATATTAAAATACTAACATATTGAATTTCTTTTTTATCACCTTTCTTTCTATTTTCCTTCATAGAGAAAATGTTTGCCTCTCACAACAGTCTACTCTTTGTCTCACGAGAAATAAGTCATCTTTTCTTTGGAGATCACCGAACTCTGACCTGTCTCTCCTGAACTGCAGTTAGAAGAAATAGGGAGCAAAAGGGATAAAAGAAAAAAAAAGTTTTGGCATTTAAGTTTTCATTACAAAAAAGTTGTCCAGTCCCAACTTAATATTTAATCAAATATATGGATAGAGATACTATTTCACTTACTGCATTTGGTTCTTAAGTAATTTCAACCTCTCTCTGTATGTCCATGTGTTGCATTGATGTGAACTGGAAGCAGAGGGTGAATGCTGATGCTTTAGTATTCAGCCGCGGTCCCTGTGCTTTACTCACATGTCTGGACTCATCAGTTGCTCCTGTAATCAGTAGTGCCCTGACAGGAAAACAAGGGGTGTGTAGGAGAACGTGAAGCTAACTCAAATGAGAGGCCAGGGTAAACAGTGACAGGGCCAATTCCAGTTCCCAATCTCACTGCAAATAGAGGTGAACAGGGGAGCACAGAGACTTAACGAAGACATAGCAGCATCTGATCACAGCACCTCAGTACACCACCAGTGTACCAACAGGTCACAATAAAAAGATTTGGCACTGACTTTAATCTTCAAGAAATGAAAAACTGTGGGGGGAAAAAAGACCTAAAAGAGCCCATCAAACAACTCATTTGACGCCTCCCAAAGCTAGTGTACAAAGCCTTAAATCGTTTAGTGAAGAGAAACAAAAAAAAAGTACATCACTTGTAATTATGTTAGAAATTTGTTTGTCTCCAATAAAAGCCATCAAGTCACTCTCAATTCAAGAAAAAAAATACAGTACATAATGATAAGTGGAGTTTAACTATAAAAATACCACATACAACATTCTTACCAATATTACCCTTATATATTATAATATATAAGTTTTTTTTAGTCGATTTTAACAAAATAATTATGCACAACATTTATGAGACTCAAATGGTCTTTCGAAATGTTTGTGAAAATTTGGGGGATTTGAATCATTTGTTGCAGTAACACGTAGTGTGGGTAGGGGGCATAGAGCTTTTGCTAACATCAGGCCTCCTGTACATGACTGTCCTGTATCAGCATTAGGGAGGAAAGAAGAGTAACAGTAGAGCGAAGAGGTTTCTGTTGGAATTGTGTGCTTTTTTATTTTTTTTTTAGAAAAAAAAGATTTTTTTAGAAACCTGTTTCTGTTTGTGATACTGAGCTTGGAGAAAACAAAGCTAATGGTTCCATGCAACATGATGGACTGTGTGACTGTGTGGAAGTATAGCTGGAAGAGTATTTATTTCTTTATTTACAGAGGATTGAGAAATATTGTTGACAGCCCTTATATGTTGATCATGTGTCCATTGTAAATGGTGTCGCAGTTTAAGGTATAGGGTGGTAGGAAATTTGGTTTGTGTTGTGCAGGAGCTGATGGGTATTCCCTTTGCTTCTGAGAGCTTTAGGTAAAAGGAGGTAGGAAAAGGCCACTTTGTGATGGAAGGTGTGCTGATACGGTCAGTATAGACTGAGAACACAGTCCTATATGCGCTATTGCTATAACGACAGTGAGGCTGAGTGTGTTTTCAGTCCTTACTGCCTTTGGTCTGTTGCGTGAACTTATAACTGCCTTAGAACAAAGCTGAAATCAATATAGAGTAGTCTGGAGTGGTTGTTGTGTCTAGGTTTTGAAGAGTAAACGCAGAAGTCAAAAAATGTGTGAAGCCTCAAGAAGAGCAGAAAAGGATGGCAGCTTAAATCAATTCACTTTTTAATTCTGGTTGTTGGAATTGAATTCCACAACTCTGTTGCTGTGTTTTGTTCTAAGCTGTAACAATATAGTACTCTGAGTTCTCTACTGCTCTGATTTACACGTCAAGTATTATGGGTCGTGTAATATTAAAAAGAAATGAAATGGGAATACAGAAAAAACATTCCCAAAACCTTGAACGTGATAAGACACAAAATGTCTGTGTATGCTACACAGCTCCTATTTGGACAGACCAACTTTTGCAGGGGAAAACAGGGCACAGTGTCAATTTACTCATAACTTGGAGATATTGATTATTAAGTGGCAAACCCATGCCATTTATGTGGGGACTAGGAAATATAGTAAAGACCAGTACAGTAAATACTATTGCCAAACTTTTTTCATGATCTTCCTCCTTCTGTTTCATGGACTAAAGTCTGTGTAGTTTTTCAGAACTGAGACTCTTCTCACAGTGTCTGTCTTCTCTTCCTAGTTTGAATAGTTGACTCAGGGCTCAGGCTGTGTATATACATGAGAGCACATCACCCCTCTGATGTCATCATCAGCTCTGTTCAATCCTCTTCTGCATCTAGCCGTGCCTGTGCAAGTTTCAGGACAGCATACAGCAGCTCCGCCTGCAGACTTTTTGACTGTGTGAAGTCCTCTTAGAAATTTCAGGCATCTAACCAGAAAAACTTCCTCTTACTGTGTGTTACTGTGTTTTTGAATCCATCAGCTCCCCATCGTCATCAGCAGGGAAGTGGCTCACAAAGAGACTACTACGGTGTTTTACTCTGTGCCTAGGTCAAGAGCTCTGCAGCATCTAAATATGATGTGTGCCAATTAAAGCCTCCTGCACCTCGTCTCGGCCCAGATAATTCACTTAACCCCAGGCTTGCGACTGACAGGTAGCATTTGTTTACACGTCCCTTCTCATGCAAGCTGCCAGGCCTCGTCTTCTACTTGGTATGACAACAAGCCGCCTCCCAACACAGCCCCACATACAGCTCTCCGACTCTCTGTTTCCATGGAAATGTGCCCAAAGAAGTCTGTGTATCTCCTAACCTTGAAAGTACTCCAAGTAGGATCGACTCTGAGAATATATTCTTGTCAAAATGAATTGTCATAACATTAATCGGTGCCACATTTGATACCCCCCTTCAGTAGCTTCCTATCTTTGCTGTTCATTATTCCCTCCTCCTGCTGTGTTCAGTGCCCAGTGTTACCAGCATGGGAGAAAGAACTTGAAGATTGCACAGAAAAAGAATGCCAATATTGGAGAAAATTAAAACATGGGGAAGATTATTATAGCTGCCTGCTTTATCATCCCACCGAGGCAGTTTCCCTTTATTTTTAAATGCAGTTTGGCATTTTTTTGTCTCTATAAGGAGGGTCTTATCCCTAAAGCACTATACAGTACGTTTTTACTCTGAGATAGAGTGGCTCTCCTGTGTAATCTTTTTTGAGATCTCATATTTGTCAAATGATACATCACTGTCATAAAAATAAAAAAACATTTATATCTTAACGAAAACAAACAAAAACATAACCATCCTTAGCCAGTTCACAAATTCATACATGTGAGTGATGTTGTAACGGGAGTGATGCGTGAGCTGCTCTGCTCAGCTGCTCCCTCAGAGCAGGAAAGCAAAGTGCTCTGAAAATAGTGCAAAGGTGTTAATGCAGCACCACAACCTCACATCATAAATAATCTTCCACTGAGCTCAGTTTTTATCTCACTGAATGTTGATGTGGTCTTTGTATGCTTAGCCTGTTCTCTGCCACAGACAATTATGAGCCAAACCATGTGTTATTTATGGTGTATGGAAGTCACACTGATTTAATGTGGCGGGGGATCGGAGGAAGTGTCCTCTTTTTCATTTGAATTGCAACTAATGAGAGAGCGCATCCCTGACGATTTAAGTGTCTTCTCACCACTTGACCTTCACATGGGGTCAGAGGTGGGAGGGGAACCCATATATGACATTGTGAACATCTTGTAATTCATGGATTTCGCTAATAACTCTATCCTTGTGTGTGCCCTCTGAGGTGCAGTAAAAAGGAATTGTGCTGAGGAGGTCAGAAGAATGTCATGACGGGGTTTAGGAGAGGAGCTCAAGAGGCAGATTAATACAGTCCGCTAGTAAGATACTGCTAGTAAGTCACAATTACCTTGTCCTTTACCAGAAAAATTACCACATAGTTTTTATTCAAAAGTACAATATGAAAACAGCACTGATCTCAACTAGAACTGGAAACACACAGTAACAGTCAGGAACTCACACCCCTTATTCTTTCACATCGCTCATGTCAGGCTCTCATAAATGTACTGTAAATTCATAGCATCATTTAAACAAGTGTGGCTTTCTCAGCAACTGTATAATGTAGTTTAAAGGAGCACATTCAGCTGTGACCTTTATCAACCTCTATTGATGACCAGAAGGAACTGCAGCGACATTGACCAAAGGAAAAAGGAAAAAACCTTCACTTGCCACCCCCTACCAAACCACATTACCAAAATGTCAGCTCTCAAAAACAAGGAAAAACAGGCAAGAAAATGGGGGAAGTGTCACTTAAAATAAGCAACACTTATCTGTTAACATAAGCGGAAAATTTAACTTGCCTAATCTGACTTGATTTACTCAAAGAATACAGGTATCTGTGCTGATCACACTGAAGATAAAGACATTCGTCTGGTTACAAAGAAAAGATTTAAGAATCGTTTTCTCAATATGTGGGAAAATATGCTTAAATTTAACAAAGGCTCATGTCACTGTTTTGAAAGACAGCTATACGAGTTGGTTTGGAATTATATCTTAAGACCAGTACAGCTACATTAAAATCAAGTATTATTATATTATCTGTCCATGCAACCACTTATCCTTTGGAAGTGGTTAGTTCCAGTTTCTGTTATGATGCTGCAAGTTTGAATAATGTTTAACTGTTTGTTTCATTGTTCGTGTATACCATTGTTCCTTTGTCCAGACCCACCGTGCAGGACTGTTGTTTCGGGTTTCCTGATTTTTATGGTGTTGATGATGTCATGGCTGATTTTACTGGGCTAAACCAGGGACAGGGATTTCCTGTTTAGTAGGAATGTTTAGTAGGGATTATTTGAAGTACTGCCTTAAGAATGTGTTGAGATTACTTACATGCATAAAGTTGTTGAGTAACATCATGAGCTTGGAAATGGGTCTAGCAATGTTATGTGGCTCCCTGCTATTGAAGATGCTGTGTAAGTTGACCTTCATTCTTCTGGTTCTAGCTGAGGTGAACTGAATACACTATATAATCAGTGGAATTTTTGCTGCTTGGAGGTAGAGGTGAGGCTGTGCTGCCATTAACACATGTCCTACTCAACAGGATGCTGTGCAAACTCCCCAATAACTGGGTTCAAACCCACAGTCCTCTTGCTGTGAGGCAATAGTGCTAACAACTGCCCAAACTTTACCTCATGCCATGTAATTTAATTTAAAAAACAAAATAGGACATTTTGCTTAAAATAAACATCCCTGACTAAGATAAATGTTCTTTTGTTACTACTGAAAATGAGATTGGTTTGCTAAAATAAAACAATTCTCAAGCAAATGCATTTCTTTTTGTTTTTCTTTGCTGAGCACTCAGTAGTCATATCCAGAACAAAGAACACAAAGGTCATTGGTGTTTGAAGTGAAAATGTAGGACATGTTTGAATTTCCCTCAGGATCAATAAAGTATCTATATATCTATATGCCAAGATAACAAATATGACAATGCTTTGTACAATCTTAGAATAAACAGCAAACACCCTGCTTATTTACTGAAGGTTATCAGATTGGTTTTTTTTTTGGATCTGCCAATACACACAGTTCTGTTTTTACATGTGAAGTAATCAAAAAGACAAGAAATAAGAAATTCATACTTTGGCAAGCTAGTTTTGTACTTGAAGATGAAACAGCTTTACATTTAAACTAAAAAAACAAAAAAACTTGAAACAGGTCAGGTGCTCTAAATGTGCCTGATTAAAATAAAATAAAAAGAAAACAAAAACATATATTGCCTGGATTTATGATATTTCACTTTACTTAGATTTCAGTTTTTGCGCTGAAAGCCTTTAATTATCCCATGCTTGAAATAAACAACAAATAATAAGCACTAATAAGGTGTAATTGACACACAGAGCCAGAAACTGGAATGGCAAATGAATACAGAAGCTATCATCATACAAGATGCAGCAATAATCAAACAGCTTTGTCATTTGGCCTGAGAAGAAGACATTTCAGCTCTGACACTTTTAACCGTTGTAGGTGTTATATCTTCTGATCATGCCACTATGTTTCGATTGTGTAGTCCAGTAGGTGGAGAGTAGGAATTCTAGTGACTCTCGTTTGGAAAACAGAGTTAGAACTGCCAGATATCAGCATCTGGACAAGTAATGGGTTGGTAACAAACACAGCTTCCTGCATTGCCCGAGAATACTGGACTTACATTCTTCAGGCAACCAGAGACACAACTTCAAACTACTGCAGGCTGAAAGTATAAAAATATTTTTAAAGTAAAACTCCTTTTTTGCAGCACAATGGCTGCTGTGGGTGTTTTATTATTGTGATGATGATGTTGATGATAGATTAATGTAACCAGCGTAAACAGTATCTCAGTGTTCTGTTTTGTCAGTGAAGAGCTTAATTCAATGTACTTTAACCTATGAGCACACATCAGTTTGTAAGATGATCCTACATTTTGTTTGAGAAATGTAGTGGAGTAAAAGTATCCTAAAAATACAAAGCAGCTTGACAAGTACCTCAAAACTTCACTAAAGTGTGGCTGTCAATGAACCCCAATGTTTGTGTCCAGTAGGGGACCTGTGAAGCATCACCCTCTACCCCATTTCTTGTCATCTCTCTTATGTGTGTGATAAAGTGAAAAGGTAAAAATGCCAAAGGAATTCTGCACTCAAGTACAGTACTGAACTATGTATACTTGCATTTATTCACTTTCCACTGGGCACTGGATGTAGGTTGTGCTTTGCAGAATATGGACTAAGTTCCTTGTCATTCTGTGTAACTGAATCCTTTTACTGGACACAGTGTCTCATATTCAGCAGTTCACATTTGGTATGTACAACTTGAGTTAATCAAATCAGAGTACAGTGTCTGTTGGCATTATTTTATTTTTGTTGAAGACTGTGTTTCATGCTGTCCTGGTTCTTTGTTTCATTTAAGGAACATTGTAACTGATATATTGATTAATTCTTGGCCAAACCTGTGCTTTGACGTGTGGACGCCTAAGAAAGACTTGGCTCTGCCAAGTCTTCCTTCACAACACAAGCCAATCGTCAGATGATGAGACACACAAATGTTAGATGGTCCGTGTTTGGTCTTTATGGGAGGCTCTGCAAGCATGTCTTCAATCTCAAATCACTGATTGCTCACCTCCTCCACCTCCCCAGCAGCTGCTCTCTCTGGTCCAGTCCTGGAGGATTTCAGCACCAACTGAAACATTGTTTTATCTCTTACCACAACAAGTTCAAACATCAATGGACCAGAGCTTAAAGCCTAATGCCTCTGTTCTCAAGTGTTTTTCCTCTGTTAAACCACACCAGCATGCCAGAGCCCTGTGTTCCCACATAGAGTCAAGTGGAGGAGGACCATGTGTGTAGTGCAGGTGTGGGTGGCTGGTCGGGTAGAGAGGGAAGTGCAGCTGGTTGGGGTCTCAGCGGCTCGTTGTGCTGAATGACTAATGAAAGGTTTACGGTGGCATGGTGTGACTTCCTCGCCTGAATAGTGGGCTGGAGGAGGACACGCCTTGTCTGGCTTCTAGCACCCTCCTGGCCTGTCTCTCCTTAAAACCAAGCATTTAACAAGTTCTCCCAGAACAGAGGGCCCACAATTCTTCACTTAACAAGCTCATTATTTCACATTGTTTTTGTCCTTTGCTCCTCCTGGGCGGCGGTGGCAGGGAAAAGGATGTTTGATGTGTGTCACCGTTAGAGAGTTGTACAAGGGTCTGTGAGAGGGAAGGATGATAATGGATCTACTAATGATGTGGCACTTGCTTATATGGATCCTTGCAGTAATGCAGTGTTGTCTGCATGAATATTCAGAGGCTTTGTCGCTGAGAGAGGGGAATGCTCAAGGTTACTTTAGAGGGCATCAGAGGACAAAGCCTCTGCTTTTAAATCAGCTTTCATAACCAGCAAAATTACAGTGAAATACCTGAGAATTAAAGCAAAATGTATCAGAGGCCACCTTTTGATCAATGATGTGAACAGTGGATTTTAGATTTGTATTTGTTTACCTTTAGACACATTTAATGTCTGGAGATAAAACAACTTTGGCTTTATTGGTCAACTGTTTTCTTTCCTTTACAGCATTGTTGCATTTATCCTGAATCTTAGAGCAGCGGAGAATCCTTTTAAAGAATGGTGCAGTATAAAGTAACAGCAAACCTTTGAATTATACCTTGGAAGATATATTCACTTTTAGACTATTTACAATACTATTTTTGGAAAAAAAAATGGGCTTCTACTGTAGCCATCTAAATCTGCATGTTGAATTAGCAGGGTGAATTTTCTGGATCACAGTGATGGAACCTCAGTCTGAACAATTTATCACTGCTTCACTACGCAGCAGTGAAATCAATAGCATAGTTATGCTGAGTGGAATTGACTGAGTGTGAAATTACAATCAAACAGCAACTATTACCCTCAACCAAACAGATACTACAGATATAAATGATGTTTACAAATCCCCCTGAAATCCAGTTTACTTTGTTATATTACTTGTTTTAGTTATAGTCTATTATGAAAAAATGTTCCTCTCATCTTGTCTGCCTGCTTGAGAGAATATTGCATCTTCAGAGCAAGAACTTGCACACTATCTGAAACTGGTTTTAAAGCCTGGATTTATTTAATCAAATCAAACCATGTCAGATTTATTTTCAAAACAGCTTTAACAAGACACCTTTGTCACAAAATGCTGAACAGGACAACTGGGTGTCTTGTACGGTCAGTTCAATGCCTCAGGCTTGAATCTAATTTAAGATTACATTTTTTCCTTATTTTTCCTGGTTCTCAAAGCCCTTCCCTGACTTGCAAAACAGATAATATAAATACTGGTAAAATATTCAAGAGATTAAGTACATGTTTTTCATGAAAGATTTTATCTTGTTGGTGTTCTGTCAGTGGTTCAGAAGACTGACATATGAAAGGGTTTCAAATTTTATAGTGCTTGAAGGTGCAACATAGAATGGGAAAGAGCGACAGTGCTGACATCAACAGTGGTGACAATCTTGTAACAACAGCCAGACTAAACACCTCTTAGAAGGAACCAATTAAACCTTTAGAGATTTCAATTACCCTCTTGATGGGGCTTTCAAGACCAATAACTAAGCGTGCATTTTGACAAGATGTTCAGGGCTACAAGGGGCCTACACTGCTAAATCAGGACAGCAGACACCAAAAGATTATTGCTATTGTTGTGCTTGGATGTTTTTGCCTAGCGATAGCATCCGTGTATGTTGTGATAAATATTCATGGGTGTCACTTGCACCAATGTAAACTGATATCAAAGATGCACATCCTACATGAGATATCATTAGGGTTAGGAGGATCAAATAGCACCCAAACAAGATTAGAAAATGTCACGCACACACCACCTCCTTAGCACACTTTTTCCTCCTCTTCCTCCAGTGTTTGGTTCAGAAGAATGAAGACCAGTAAAGATTGCACACCAAGAGCCACCTTGCAATACTGAGCTCTCCAGCGCATACTAATCTAAAACAACACTGCACCTGGGCAAAGCATTTTATTCTCTCCCCACCGAGGCATGTTTAAGTGTGTGACAGGAATCCGCAGATCTCATCACTTAGGGAAGGTTGTGGCCTGCATCTACAGCTCGCACCAACCCCACCCTCATGCAGGTTCCTATCACTTCCACCCTCAAATTGGAAGTGACAGGCCACTCAGGCAGAGGTGTCTTTGCTCCCCTCCATCAGCAACCATGCAGCCCCACTCAGAGCTGTCAGACTGATTATACATCAGCAGGAGGGGGGGACCTAAGGAAAGGAGATGTCCAGCTGGAGACAGACCACTAAACACATCTGTCCTGCTGCCGCACGTCTGCCAGTACATATACCACCTGTCCCCAAGGCTGCCACAAAACCAATCTGTGTGTCTATATCACTCTCCTGCCTTCCTCTAGAAATTCAGCAACTGCATCACATCTTTCTCTTCACTAGTCTTCAAATTACATCTTCAAACTTTGTCTCTTTTTTTGCTTGGTCTTTCTTTCTTTCTTTCTTTCTTTCTGGTCCAGCATAGAATCGTTCTCACTCTTTCTTGTGCTGTTTTCTTCCCGTCTCATCCCGATGTTTGCTAGCACAACTAATTTACCAACTTTTCATGCTTGTGGCAGCTCATTACACAGATTGCACTACCTGCCTTCCCACTGTGGACTAGTTGATCAGTGGTGGTTTCCTGGGGATCAAAAGCAGACATGCTAAGTGGTAGAAAGCATTAAATTATTTGAGCCTCTGATGCATCCTAATCTCCTAACTCTCTTCCAGAAGGACAAAAATGCATGTTGTTTACTTAAGTGCTGATTTTCTTGTCTCTTTTCTTTCTCCCCCAGGCGTGAAGCTTGGAAGCACTCCACGGCAGTCCAGGGAGGTATGTATTTACTCCATTTCTCCCAAAACACAGGTACACAGGTTGCTCCCAGCTGTTATCTGTTGCAAAAAAGTGATTGTCAGCCTTGTACCTCTCAGCGTGTCTGATAGCATCTGTGTGGAGAGGCTGACCTCACACTGTGCATTCAGCCAGTCAGACTTTACTGAGTAAACGGTCCCAGTCGAACCAGGCCCAGGTTCCTGAGGGTGTGATCACACCTAGAGTGTTTTATTTTTAATCCTCCACAGTAGAGGCTTGTGATTTCAGTTACATCCATTCTGGATGAATGGTGAGTCAGCATTTCTTTTAATTTACATGGATGCATGGATTTACCTAAGAAGCTCATGAGTTTCCTTAGGCTTTGTATTGTTCCCTGGATAACAACTAACTGTGATTATCAATCACTTTGCACCCATTCAGTTTTACATTTTGAGATCAAATTCTGTATTTTTAGGCAGTTATTTTCATAAGAACACATTTTTCTCAAGTCAAAGATGAAATATGACAGGGGGTAAAATGTGTCCTAAATTGTTTCCCAGCATTATAAAGGCATGGAGAATTTGAAACAGGCCTTCATGTTATCATTTTATTACCGGCCAGATTCAGATAAATTAAGAGAGAGCGATATCATGTTTGACTTCAACATAGATTTCCATGTGAGACAGGCAGCACTTGTTCTACTGTATCTCCTCTCAGCTGACCCCTGCTTGCTCTCATCTCTGCTGTGATCATCAGCACCAATGAGATTTACATCAGTATACCCTGAAGAATGTGATGTCTGGTCCATAGGCTGCTGCCCTGTGCCCGCCTTGCACATTAAACAGACAGCGAGGAACCACTCCTTCCTTTTTCCCCCTCCAGATGTCCCTGCAGATGAAAGAATATGACCATTTAAGTCTGAAGGGGGATGAGCCAAGATTCATGATGGTCTCATCACCTTGTCTGTTGTAAAATTAAAATTATACATCCAGTCCATTGGCTTTATGATGCCATTACTGCATTTAATTGAAATAAAATGTCAGAATGCATGATTGCCTTGGGCATCTAGTGATGCGAATCAGGTAGTAGATGATTCTAATTTAGATTCCCCATTAAGTGTTTAGAAGACATTTATATGATATTACAGCTCAGTTTATTGATAGGTCATGGATGGCATTGGCCAGTGTGACATTTGTGTGTAACAAAGTTAGGGCTTTGTTTAAGGTGTAGTGAAACAGCACCATCAAGTGGTCGATTTGAGCACTGAGGGAAATATGTGTAGTAAATCCATCCATTTTCTATACCACTTATCCATCAGGGTCACTGGGGTGCTGAAGCCTATCCCAGCTGACAACAGCGAGAGGTGGGGTACATCCTGGACAGGTCGCCAGTCAATCACAGAGCTGACACACAAAGTCAGACAACCACACACGCACATACTCACTCCTGGTGACAATGTAGGGTAGCCAGTTAATCTAATGTGCATGTTTTTGGGTTGTGAGAAGAAGTGGGAGTACCCAGAGAATGTAGGGTAAATATATGGGATAAGTTAAGTAAATAGTACAAATCCCATGTTCTTGCACATTACACATTATCTCTGCTGCTTTCTTGGTCTAAACACATGCATCTGCTACTGTCTACTACAACCTGTGTTGTCATTTGTTTTCTAGACTCTTTCTACGCAGGACAGAGAGAGAGGCAAATCCGACAGTTATCAGGACCATCGAGCAGCTGAAGGCATCCTGTCCAGCCCGATCCCTCCAATGCAGTTCCCACACTTTGAGGAGAGTAGACTGACAGCCACCTCTGGGTCTCGGGAGCAGGACATAGGCTCCCTTCATGTCTCCAAAAGACAGCGCAAACTGCTGAAAACGAGTCCCCCAATCAATCACACCAACAATGTTTCCTCATCCTCTTCTTCTCCTTCTTCCTCATCTTCAATCTCCTCCTCCTCCTCCTCTTCATCAGGCTCTTTTTCCCCCAATATCCTGGAAGCTCGCCGGCGGCTGATGAAGGAAATCTGTGCAAAGTACAAAAGCAGCATCTCCAAGACCATCACACGCCATCATGTGAAGCACCTCTATGTGGAGGACAAGTACAAGTTGTTGTACTGCCAGGTGCCCAAGGCAGGCTGTTCCAACTGGAAGAGGACCCTGATGGTGCTGGCGGGCCAGGCGCCCAATGCCCAGAGCATTAAACATGACACAGTCCACTATGGCCACCATCTCAAGACGCTTGACAGCTTTGACCGTCAGGGAATTATGCATCGTCTGGAGACCTACACCAAAATCATTTTTGTGCGAGAGCCCCTGGAGAGAATGGTGTCGGCATACAGGGACAAGTTTGAAAATCCCAATAACTACTACCACTCCCTGTTTGGGAAACCCATCATTTCCAAGTACAGGGCAAACCCCTCCTGGGCAGCCCTGAAGACAGGCAGTGGGGTCACATTCAAGGAGTTCGTCCAGTACCTGCTGGATGTCCACCGACCCGTTGGAATGGACATCCACTGGGAGCAGGTGAACCAGCTCTGCAACCCTTGTCTCATCGACTTTGACTTCATCGGCAAGTTTGAGAACATGGAGGAAGAGTCCAATTTTGTGTTGCGATTGACTGGAGCACCCCCTAACATCACACTGCCTGATTTTAAAGATAGGAACCCAACCGACACGAGGACCTCTATGCAGATCACACAAAAATACTTTTCACAGGTCAGCACGCTGGAGAGACAGCGAGTCTATGACTTCTACTACATGGACTATCTGATGTTTAACTACTCCAAGCCTTTTAAAGATTTATATTGATTGACTCCTATCGAGATATTTCATTCACAATCACATTCCACTACACCTGAATCTCGACCATGATATAAATCTTAACATAAAAAGGCTCACTCATACTTACAAGGATCTTTGCATCTAAGCAGAGAGATCAGAGACCAAATTTCCTCTGAATTTCGCTAAAGCTGCTTTTTATGAATACATTTCTACCAGATCTTACTTTTTAGACAACTCTAAGATTTAAAGTATCATGTGGTGTCATATTAAATACTCGAAATAGATCTGAAATGCAAGCTATTTATTCACTAGTGGCACATGGTGAGGCAGAATATTAAAATTATAAATGTTATGCTTCTAAAAAAAGTTTGTTATTGTTCAGCAGGCTTTAAATTATGCCTTACTGTGAGTCAAATAGCACATGTAAATGCACTTTCAGTATATAGTCCAGTATGTTAGTTAGTTAGTTGTTTGTTATGTGAGTCCCTACCACCTACCTTTAGAATAATCATACCAAAACAATTATTTTTCTTCAGTCTGTATTTGACCTGTGATAAAGATCAAGTAATGATCACCACCATGTAATGCATTTCTTCAAATGAACTATATTTGCTTTTTTATTTGAAATATTTACATTTACTATTTGACTTACAGCCGGTTAGGCATCAGTATACCTCTATGTATCAATGCATACTAATACAAATATTTAATGTAAATGGTTTTACTAAACATAAAGAAAATGAAACACTATAAATAGTATAAATCTTTAAAATGTGTCAAGTGCTACCCACTCAGAAGCTGTGTGCACTTATTGTAGCATTTTTGTACCTCTAACTTTGTCGGGTAGGTTTGTGCTATAGTCTAACACACACGTGCTGTTGGTCTCCCATCACCAGAGGTATTTACTTGGATGGCTGTTAAATGCAGGACATCTAGGTACTTGCAGGGTACAAAGTGTTGCTGCCAATATCTCTTAATATCTGTTAGTGTTACAGTCAGTGTTGGCAACCAAACTGACAAAAGTCAACAATGCAAAAAAAATCAGGCAAAAAGCCACACAAAACAGATGTTTTAAACATGAGTTTGTGACAGTCCTAAAAAGTATTATTAAAAAAAAGGAAAGAGTGTGCCCAAACTTCTCCATCTACCACACTAAACACCCCATGACCAGCTGTCACCTACAAATCTCACACTGTCAGCAACTCTGTACCCTCTGTATGTATCACATCTACTCTACACCATCTTATAGGCTTTTTACTGACACTACTGTGTAGAACTGTATAATGGGCATTCAGATTACTATATATTTTTCTATGTATTTCTAAAATATATATATTCAGTGCTTCTTGGTGAAAGTATGTTTATTTCCTTTTTGATGTCATTGATTGTTCTTTTAGTGATACCAGTGTAGAGTATTGTGTAACATAAGAGTTTCTTTCCAAAACAAGATATCCACCAGCTGATTCCAACTCTCCTGTAACTAAATGCTATAAAATCAGCACTACCGTTTAAAGTGAAGGACATAACTTTGTTTGATTGATGAACTGACACCAGGGGGTGCGACTTTTTATTTAATGATAATGGATATATAAAAGTTTGGAAATTAGCTCTTTAGTTACTTACCCCTAATCTGTTTGGTCTCTCAATAGGACAACAGCCCCTGTACAGATGAGCTGCATTCCACCTAGTTACCATCCTCACTAATGGCATTTTTACCCCCCAGCCACTCCACTGTTTGTGTGTGTGTGTGTGTGTGTGTGTGTGAGAGAGAGAGAGAGAGAGAGAGAGTACAAAGATCTGTCTAAATGTTGTGCAATCTTTTGTCCTGCAACTTTTAAAAAGGATATATACACACGCAGTGCTAGACTGCTATATTCACCAACAACCAGCTGGCATTAAATGCTTCATCCAAGTCAGATTACATGACAGACAGCTGCAAGCTCTGAGGCCCTGAGCATACCAACTTTTATAAATTAGGATCTGTTAAAACCCTTTGTGAGATTACACATTTCTAAGATACTGTGATATTCAATATGAGGCGACAAGAAACAGAAGCATTCGTCAGATTATCATGTACTGTAAATCCTCCAGATTATATTGACTGAATGGAAACCTCAGCCTCGTTTTCTCCCAGGTAAAGTTCAGTTTAAATCTTCTTGGTTCACAATTTAACTGTGCAATGAAGAACGACCATGAGACCAAAATAATCAGTGCTAGTGGTGTGCGAGTTAAATTTACAAAGACGTATCTTGAATAAACATGATATAAAGTAAATGTTTAATCAAGATAACAAATCTGGTGACAACCAAAGTTGGAGGAAGTATATTTTTTAGACGGACAAGATGCAAAGATGAGCTTGAGCCATTGTGATGCTGGGATCAACCTATAGCTGGTCTCTTAGAAAGTAGCAATCAGTATTCAGCTATTCAGCTATATGCTTTGCAACCCACTGAAAATGTGTTTTATGTCCCAAAATAGTTCATAATAAGTGATATTTGCCTATGAGTAAAGAGAAATTCATATTATTTAAATCTATACGCACTATAATCAGCTTTTGGAGACCTTCAACAATTTTTGGTGGTATTACTCTTTTGCGATGATGGTAATTGTTTGAACCTTTGTCAGTATAGTGTGTTGGCTTTTGCAATTCCAAAATTTAATCTTTGTTTAGGTTTTGGTCAGATTTTATGTAGGTAAAGCCAATCTCTGACCAAAACAGCTACTGCATTATGAAGAGTATTAATTGTGCAAATACTCAATCAGTCCCTTCCCCCACGCTGATAAAGTTTTCTTGGTATGTGGGTGTATGGACAGATTTATCAAAAGCGTAATTACAGTAACAAGTGAATGTATAACTGTTTATTGTTGGTGCAAACGTGTATAAAATATGATCTTAAGCCCTTTGCCTTATTTTACACTGCCAATTAAATGGTGTATTTCAGGAAGACATTCTTCAGGTGGTTATTATTTCTGACTGACGAGTGTCTACTAATAAACTGTCTTTAGCATTTTCAATGTATGCTCTTTTTATTCTTCCAGTTGTTACTTTCTTTGCCTTAGTGTGGTTACTGAATTGTAGAGAGAGCTAATGAGCTCCAGGATGGGATTCACTAATGCAAGACTTTGCTGGCGCTCATTGTCAGTTTATTTGTACACAGCAGCTAAGCACCTGAATCTAAAGGTTAATGTCAGCATGCCAACCCGCTCATAATGTCAGTGTTAACAATCTGATGTCAGGTATAATGTTTACCATGTTCATATTAGTTTACAGTGTAAGCATCCTACTTCGCATTAGACGCATAGTACAGCTGAAGCTAATGAGAACATTAATTTTTCATCTATTTAAACCAAAGTATAGGACAAGTTTACATTTTGACTTTATGATGCTGCTAAACAAAACACCAGGGATCACCAAAGTTCTTACAATTCATCCTGAGGGTAACATTAAAGTCTTTACCAAATTTCAAATAAATCACATTTGGCGGACATTTCATTTGTATCCACAAATGTCAGCCTCATGGAAGAAGCAAAAGCAAGATATATAAATGTATGCTGTTTTGTGCCAATCCATCTATTAGAGATTGAGATCACAAATATAACAACAAATGCACACAGCATGCTGTCAGAGCTTCACATGCACTACAAACATTTCAGAATCAAATCTTCTGTTCTTCGGCAGCCAGGTTTCTAACATATGGTAGAATATATGCTGCTGTACACATCTGCAGCTCATTCAGATGTGGCAACAGATGCTTTTGGCCATATTTCAATATGACTATTTTTTGTTGCATCCTCTGTGATCACTCACGTTAAACACCAGTGTAGCTGTTTATTTTCGACGCAATAATGATTTTATCTGCTGTCCAGCAGCTTGGTAAAGCCTGCTAGTCAGCAAAGTATTGATGAGCCGCGATCGTTCAGTTGTCTGACATCAGAGACAAAAAAAAATGTAAGTGAGAAGAATTATATTACGAATTTCATTGCATTAAAACATAGTAGACAAAATAACTTTATTTGTGTAGCCCATTTTTACAAGCAGTTTGTCTGAAAGGGCTTTACATAACAGGAGGTGATCACAAAGAACAGGAGGGGCAGAACGGAGCTCTAATGGACCTTTCCCTCCCTCGATATTCTCTCTCTCTCTTTTGTTCTCACTAACTAAAAACTTATTTTGCTGCATATTTATGAAGACAAAGTCAGAAACAAATGAAATGCATCATTTAAAATAAATTTTAAGTCAATAACCAGTAAATATAGGCATTTATACACATTTGCAAATAGATTTCATGCTTCAGAGCTGCTGTATAAAAGAGTTCCCACTCATAAAGACAGCAGATCATCTCAGAGCGATCCTGTGTACATCAAACATAAATGAAAAATAAGTGGTGGTGTTATGAAAAATAATCAGTGCATCACCAAAATAAGTGGGATTCATCCTCTGGGCCCCATAAATGTCTGGATCAAATTTGAATGCAATCTATCCAGTAGTAATGGACATCTTAGTAAATGCCAAAAATGTAACCTTGTTTTGGTGCTAAAACAAAAGACAAGGGATCAGCAGTGAGTAGGAATCATCCTCTGGGGACCATGAAAGTCTGTACAAAATGCCAAGCCTTCATTACTACTGATCATTTAATGCACACACTGATGGTGTATTACTACATCCCACCTGGTCTACATCTCTCAGTCTTTATTTCACCAGAACACATGTTATTAATCAGAATGGGTCTAATATACATGCCCAGTACAACAGCAGCCTGCTTCTGTTAGTGACCAGCTTACAGATTTTGATACGGAATAAATCTTTGTATGAAAAGATAACATGGGGACAATGAAAAAAAAGTACTGGCTTGACAAGTCCAACTGAGTTTGTTTGCTGTCAAGAATATGCTTTCTATTTTATTCTAAAAGAATAAATTGTGAGGCTATGTGTCTGTGTGCCAGGAGGGATTTTGTGATAATGTAATTTTTTGGTCCACTTTTTCAGTCCCCCTCACCTACTTCTTCTTTTGGCTTTTGAAACGGCCTGGAGAAACACTTATTTTCATCCTGCTGTTGGTTTGCCAAAAGAAAGAGAAGCAACAATAGCAACACAGTCTCCAATTGTCCAATGATGTTTCTAACAATAAAGTTGTATAATCGCAACAAAGACAGTGCTGACTATTACTCAAAATAAATCTAGCAGATGCACTGCATTGCAGTCAACTGAAGGTACCATCATCACTACCTGCTCTGTGATGGATTTTTCACCAAACAGTAAGCATACAATACAACAGCATATACCGAGAGCTGCTGCTTTTGGTGTGTCAAGCACCTTCATCAGATGAACCAGGAAACAGCCCTTTAATGCCACTGTATGCCAGTTTATGAAGACAACAACCATTTTAGCTTGTCTCATTAGCATTTCAGTATTGACAACTATTTTCACAGCACTACATGAAACTACTTCACTCTTAACTTCACACATTATCACCAGGGACTCACAACACGTTTAATTCTTACACTGAGGTGTGTATGTACTTCACCTGGATGAGTATTAACCCAGCTGAAGATAGAAACAAGCCAAGAAGCGGAAAACCTGAGCTTGCATTTAGCTTGGCAGTAGCCAATTCAGCAGTACTTGCCTCCAAGTGATTTTAGGCTCATTCCAATCACTACATGTGATCTAGTTATCTGTTTGAGTAACAGCAAGTAGAGCACAAGACCAGAGCAAAACTGGAATCAACAAATTTAAGGCCAAAAAAAAGAGAGATTAAAAAAAAATGTGTTTTTAGCCAACTAACATAAGCAGTACCATAATGATCTCTGATGACTTTTTAACCTTTGCATGTATGCATGCATATAAACACAAGCCAGCTGGGATTTTTTATCCCTTCAAGCTCAGTCACAGTCTGCCCACAGGGATGTCTGGATCCACTCTGTGCCACAAAGGGCTAGAGGTCAGATTATAATCCCAGAGGAAACTTTCCTCACATCACCTCACAAACCCACACATTTGGAAGTAACTGTCAGAGCACTGTTTTATGTCTGCAAGTAAAACTTTATTTTGAAATCTAAGCACTTTTTAAACTGGTGCTGTTATTCTCGCATCATATGTAGCCGTGCAGTGCCTGTTCTGGGCGAAAGGATTTGCTTCATTTCCATTCTGTGATTAGATCAGAGTAGGTATTGTGTGTGTGAATGTACAATAATTTGCATGATTCTCACACACTCTATTTAGATTTAAAAAGGGAGAAAAATCTGTCGCAGCAGTTTTTTTTTCATACCAGGATTTTGCCTTCCAAAATGACATTGTTTTAATAAGAACAAATAGCAGCCTTGCTTCTTTTGTTGTTGTGCTGTTACATGAGTCTGTCTGTTTGTGTGTGTGTGTGTGTGTGTGTGTGTGTGTGTGTGTGGTGTGTGTGTGTGTGTGTACACGCGCGCTTGTGAGATTATGTGTATGCTTGTGTGGCAGATGAATATTGCAGCACAAATTGATCACTCTGTAGAGTTAGAAATTTGATTAAACGCTCAAGGCTGATTTCCGCAACAGCTCTTGTATAAGTCATGAGAGCACTTTGGGGGGAGTTAAAACTGTGAAGAAAACAAAAGCCATCCATTTACCTCATTAGTGTGCGTGGAAAATCTTGACATGCTTTGAAGAGAACGTGCTTGTGTAGCTAAATCAGCTTAAGGGCCCATAACAGACATACAAGGGAGGCAACCAAACATCTTCCCAAAGTGATAAACAACCTCAGCTTGGTTGGGAGGCCTGCAAAAAGAGACTTTGCTCCATTTTTCAAGTAGTATTATTATTATAGGCTCCTCAGTTAATCCTCATGTTTGCCTTCCAGCCAGCATTAACATGGCTGATGACAGTTTTGTGCTGGTTCTCCGTCACACAGACATTCACAGGCACACACTCACACAAACACACGCGCACACACACACACACACGCACATCTGTATGGCACAAAGAGTCAGACACTCAGCTGCTTTCACACACAGCAACAACTGCATCAGTACCACTGCAAAATCTCCCATTTATTAGCAGAGCAAAACCAATTTTAGGGGTTGACTCCTCTGTTCATTGGGGCAACATCTGAGAAGCGGAAAATATTTCCCCAAACGTCAAACACAAAACTTCTCCGAATCACATGCATGCCAGGTTTATTCTCCCCTTTTCACACGAGATGCTTGTTTGTTTTGGCAATACGTAGCACTACGCTCTAGACACATCTCTCGGTGATATAAACCTCATTAAAATGATTTGCCCGAGCTCTGTTGTTAATCAAGCAAAGCAAAATGACAAGTGGGAAATAATTTTGTGAAGGAAATCTCAAAACTCAAGTCCTGTTGAGCTTTCCGAACATCTCATTTGGTTAACCAGCCTGGCCCTTTTATCAACACGCTGCTCATTCTGGCAACAAGCACTTATGTATCATTTGGCAGGATGGAGTCAGTGATAATATCACGAGAATGGCTTTGGAGAAATAAAATCTCAATCTGTCACTATTTCATTTTCCCCTATGTGCTCCAGCAGGAACATTCAATGCCATGAATCGCATCCATTTGTACATGGTTTCTACTCAGTTTCTCAAAAATTGGACTCTCTCAGCAGCAGACAGGAAAAAAAGAATCATTTAAATGCAAAATTATAGTAAAGGAAAGAATGTAGCTGTGGGACTGTTCTGATCAGTCATGACTTTTTTCCTCATTGCTAGCTGCTCTTATACGTCACAGGTAGGTATCAGATCTATTTTCAGATGGCTGTCTCTTTTCACAAAATACATGGGCAGCACTGCTGTGTATTGTCTCATATTGTACACATATCCCACATAACCACATGATGGCAGTACTGCATCTGAAATATTACAAACCCCAGCAGTGGTTTGCTTCTCAAAGAATGATGCCCTTATCGCACTTTCATACACATGGAGGTACGTCTAGTCTAGTGTATTAATGTGCACTTTGGTACCCAATTTGCAGCCACCACCTGTCATGCTTATGTTTGACACTAAAACGCCCATGAAAGCCACTGCAAGTCTTCTAATTAAGCTATACACTGGCACGAACATGAATTATGCAGCAGCTTTAATGAACTCAAATCAATAAACACAGGATCTATAATGAAGCCAGTCACACAAGCTGCTGTGGGCAGAGTGATTCTTTAACCTTGGGGCTATAGCTCTACCGGGCTGACACAACTGCCGGGAATGGCTGCAACATTTGGGCAGATAAAAACAATCCTCCATTTTGCTTTTTCATTTTCATACAAAGCCCCCCTCCCTAACTCTAATGACAACATATTGTGGATGTATTTTTAATGTAAAAACACATCAAGGGGTGGTGAACATCTGGGTGGTGATAGTGATGGACAGGAGGAGGAAAGAGGTACTCAGAGTGCTGAAAACACACATTCCCAACACCTTGAGATGGAGTAACTGAACAAACAAAGTTAACTATGTGGATGTCTGACTGAAACACCAACTAATAATACAGATTTGTTATTTCCTTTGTTGGAATGAGAACAAGGTTTGTGAGCTTTTGCAGCTGAATTGTGTCGCCGTGTCGGTCGCCTGTTCCCAACAATGTCTTCCAACAGTGAGTGCAGCGTTCCAGTGTTGAAAAGAGTGTTGCCAACTCTTTTGGCTGAGCAAAAAAGTCAGATGACATCACACGCTAGTTTGTAATTCAGTATGTTTCGTTTCTCAAAGCTCTACAATAAGACTTTGTATTCAGAATGATCAGCATGAATAATATCAAACTGCCTCCAAAAAATTCTTCCTCATGAGCTGAAAAATAGTTGCTACCTTTTGCTTTTGAGTATTTAAGTTGCTAAAGACAAACACAAACATACACTATATGAACTAAAGTATTGGGACACACCTCTTTATTATTGAAGTCAGGTTTATTATTGAAGTCAGGTTTGCTATGAGCCTGGTTTGGGCTCGGCCCCTTACTTCCATTGAAGGGAGATCTTAATGCTTCAGCTATGCTTCCAGCCCTGGGAAGCCCCCCCCCTCCACCCCAGTATTGCTGTGCCCCAGCATACAGTGCAAGGTCTGCAAAGGCATGACCAGATCAGTCCGAAGCAGAAGAACCTGACTTGCCTGCACAGAGCCTTGACCTCAACCCCATCAGAGCGAGCCAGACCACACCGTCCAATATCAGGGCCTGAGCTCACAAATGCTCCACTGCATGAATGGGCAAAAAAACCCCAAAAAGAATCACAGAAACATTACAAAATCCCATGGAAAGCCTTTGCAGAAGAGTGGAAGCTGCCACTGCCGCAAACGGTGGACCAGCTCCCCAGCAATGTCCATACACTTACACCAAGTCACCATTGGTGTAATGGTCAGGTGTCCCAGTACTTTTGTCTATATATTGTACATCAACAATCTTTTCATTTGGCAATAGTGTCTGAAACTTAATGAGGAGAATAATGCTTGGGATGAAACTGTGGAGAAAAATACTAAAGACTAATCACAAAATGATTCCCTTTATATTTTGGTTATTTGTTTTTCATTCGATCAGTTTCTTTCTATCTATCATACCACATGTACTGTACATACTGTATGTACATATAAACTGTCATCAACGCAAGTTAATCAAAAGTAAAACCACAAATCAAACATTTTCTTTTATGCCTGAAATCCTACAGGTGAGCCAACCACTCTAACCTACAGAAGTCCTCCTAATTTCTACGACTTTGTCACCAAGAACGCAGCTGTAACGCCACAGTCTCCTTCACCTATTCTCAACCATAGGGTGTTGCTTTTCAAAATGAAACTTCAAACATGCAGGAGGAAAACATGTTGTGCTCTCCATAAACCAGCTGGGATCCCCTGCCAGTTTAGCACAGCTTGGCTTCTCTACCAATAAAGGTGCATCACACATCAGAGGATGCATCAACCTCAAATTTGTGAAAGAAGTTACGCTCGCTTTGGAGCTGTGTTTTCACATTCTCCTCTTATTTCCGCTTTGCTGGCAGCTCTCACAGACACCCAAAAAGGCAGCCACTGTTTCTCTCTCCTGCTCCCTTTCAAGGAGAGAGGCGAACTTTCAATGAATCACCCCCTGCTCCCGCCGTGTTCTGAACTGTGTCTTCCCTTCGTCAAGCAGCGTGACTGATGGAAGTGACAGAGAAGACACCTGCCCTGAACCACCACTGACAGAGAGGGAGAGAAAGTAGGAGATAGGTGGAGGGAGGGAGGCGCATTGCCTGATGGGAGAAACACACAACGAGGCAACAAACTTGCAGAGACTATCACTTATAGTGACAGGCCAGGAGGTGCCGTGCTATTAGCAGGCCGTAGGGTGGGCCCTGAGCACGGCCCGTCCTGCCTAGGATGGATGGGCCTCTCTCTCGGGACTAAATTAATACTGGGAGTCTAGTGAATTGCTTTTGGAACAATGTCCTCCTAAGGAGCTAATCAGACAGGAGTTATCTAGAAGCGCCTGTAGGCTGGCTGGCATGGCTGCAGCACTGTGGCTGCCTGGCAGAAGGCAGGTGCACCACGCCGACTCACAGCAGTTCATTCCTGAGCAGGACAGAGTGGTGGTGATGTTATTCATTAGAATCTGGTAATGATGAATTCCAAGACTTTCTAAAGAGAGAGTTTGCCTGAAAGTGCTAAAAGAAAAGAAGTATTATAAGTTTTCAATTCAGCCTCAGTAAAAGGAATACATTTTTGCAAAACACTTCATTTTTTAAATCTGCCATAATTGATTTTTTAGCCACTTGCTAAAAAATCAATTTTGGCATGGAGTACCGTCAGCATTCATCGCAAGTCATGTCCCTGGTCAGTATTCACACTATTCATTAGCTCTGTTTTTGACCTCTACCAACCTCAGAGGGGAATAAATTTACCAGCTAGTTGCTAACTTGATTTTCTTGCTATTTCATGCTAAGCAGGTTGTGAGTGCTGTGAACAGTCATGATGTCATGATATTGACGAGAGTGGTGACACTGTCAGTAAAGTTGTGGGCCATCAAAAAAAAAAATTTAAAATTAGGTTAAAGGATAAGAAAAAAGAAAAAATAGTTCTGCACTTGAAGGGAACTGCCGTCGGGTGATAATTTTAAGTGTTTATCACTAAAAGCAACCCTGCATTTCATCCATTGTAAATCTAAAAATACCAATTAGCGCAGCTTTATCTATGGAACCATTTGTGATTTTTAATTTAAAAAACAAATAGCACGCGGCACATCAGTAATAAAACCTTACACATCACTAATCGGTGAAACAAACTCTAATTCCAACAGAAATAAAGGGACACACATAGCAGCCAGTAGGAAACTGACTTTTAAATCTTGGATTTAGACTTCCAGATAAACCACAGAAAATCCCAACAATCTGGTGACTGGCACTGCTTTGCTATTCATCTACACAGAAATGGAGTAATGCTTCATATCAGAGGTATAAAGTGACAGGATGAGGTCAGAGCTGAAACAGAGAGGAGGAACAATGAGAGATCACCAGTGAACCATAATAATGTGTGAGAGAATAAACTCTGTGGTTGCATGTAAAGCGTAAACCCAGTGTTACTTATGGCCACTTAACACACAGTGTTGGTGAAAGAAAGCAGTGTCTGCAGGGCACTGGCTCCTCAGCCTGCATCAGACCAGCCTGGGAGAGACTGGTGCCTCTGGCCAGCCCCAACCTCTGTCCCACCCTCTGGAGGACAGCAAACACATTTAGTGATTCACTGCGCAAAGCATAATGTTTCATAGGTTAACAGGCCCACAACACCATACCCAACCAAGAACAAGATGCTGGCTGTGGCTGAAATGCGGAAATGATGCAGATAAATGCAATTTCGAGGAAGGAGCACTGTATTACATAAACCACTTCACAATAGTATTTAGCCTGTAATGGGAGAAGCACTCAGATGTTTTGGATCAAGTTAACACAAAAAAGTCAAAATGCTTTTTTAGCAAGTCTTGCCTTCACACAAAAAAAGACATTAATACTCTCAGCAAAACATGCTTGTAGAATAAGTGCCCACTTTTGCTGATAAATTTCTATATAATGCATTCTTAGATGCTCAAATATTGTATCAATACAAGAGTATCTCTGGGGAACACTTTCTCACATGAAAGCATTTGAAAGGTTTAGGTTAAGCTGATACTTTTATCCTTTCAGAAGCTGCTTGTGTCTTAATTTTCAATAATAACAATCCACAATTAAGTGCAAATGAAAGCTCATGAGTGTAATTATGCACTGAGATTTTAAAGCGCTTGTATTTGCTTAATAAAAGCTACACAGTTATTTTTTTAAAAAAAAGTCTATTATCCCTCCATATGGTATGAGTTTAGAGATTATTTTACCACCCACTGTTCTGTTTACTGTAAAAGAATTAAAACTCAAAGATGACATGCAAAACTGCGTCATTCTTTGTGTGACTCTAACAACAACAACAAAACACCACCGTTCAGTGTATGAAAACTGGATTTTCACCAACTAAAGTTGGTGGGATTGCATGTTGTGACCATAAAATGTCATCAGCCAGCAGCCTCAGTCCCTATCAGGCAGTCTGCTGCACAGAGCACTCTCCTCTAGCCTGGGGTGCTGGCCACACTAGCTGGCACCCTTCCCCCCGTTGCCTCTCTTTCTCTCTCTCTCTTCCTCTGTCTTTCTCTCTGTCTCTCTTTTTACCAGGGTGCAGTGACCCACCCTTCCCTCCGAACCCTCCCCTCTCTGTCACCCTGAGGCTCTCAGCTTCCACAGTGTCAGTGCAGAGGCCTCAGTGTTGACAAAGCAGCAGGCCTTCAGAAGACACATCAAACCCTGTCCCTCCTCTGTGCTGTTAGGGAG